>NC_139703.1:10441011-10775557 GCF_964188405.1 Protomyctophum parallelum | reverse complement strand
TGCTTGGTATGTATAAATACTGATGTTGATGGTGACGTAATTAAGATATGTTTCAATGTCGGGTTATAACTGGCTGTCGATGGTGACATAATTAGGATAATTATGTTTCAGTGTCGGGTGAATTAAAGGTAATGTCTGTATGTAATCTGAAACCTATCTTTATTACGTCACCATCAAAAGCCAGTTATAACCCGGCATTGATACAGATCTTAATTACGTCACCATCAATACCTACCAAGCATACACGTGCATTCGTACCAGCACGACCACAATACTTGCGCGCTCTGCTTGCGCAAGTAACTAGTCTTCTGATGAATTGAAATTCAAATTAATTTAAAATGGTGGACCCTGTTGTAAACAATTGTAATACTTTATCAGTGTGTCATCCACAGTAACAGTCTTTGTATTGAGTTGTGCTTTCATGTGAAATGTACCCATTCTGCAAACTGTTAATAAATACTTCAATCAATCAATCAATCAATTCTTGGGGTGTCGTGTTCTTGAGACGCCCACTTTATGGTCTGAACTTCGCAGTTCAGTTTAGAGATGGTCCCAAGCCCAGCAGGCCGTACCCCAATCTTTTTTATTTTGACCCCTCCACGAAAAGGCCTAGTTGTCCTGACCCTTATCCATCATTTATACATTATGGATAATTAATGTGGACTTAAACTGTTATTCGTCTATAGTACTAAATTGATTAAACATAATGTTTCAATATAAATTAGATGGTAAAGTTTGTACATCATAGCCTTTATAGTTATTTATTTGTAATTGTCGTTCCCCAAATTATCGTCAGAATTACATTATTCCATGTAGATTTGTACTTACAAAATGTAATTAACCATTATATCCTTAACCATATGAACCCTAGCATCCTTATCCTGAGCACTAGAAAAGGTGGCCCTCAGGTGTTTGGGCCCTTCTTAGTATCAAAGACATGTGTTCACTGTCAACCATGCTGGTGAGACAGAGAGGAACACACTGTCAACCATGCTGGTAAGACAGAGAGGAACAACACACTGCAGGCCCAATTTAAGCATGTCAATTCAATTCTGCAGGATGCGTGGGTGCTGCAAGTCAGGTGGTGCTAATAAACCAAGAGGTACAGTTTCACTTGGAAATAGACCTGTAAATTGGTTCTGAACACCATTATATGGTAGACCTATATTAATTTGGCCACTATAGATGTTTGACATGAATTAGGTTCCTTTTTTATTAATGTTTGACAGACACACACACACACATACACCATCAGCTGTGTTGCTCATCCCACAAATGCATGATCAGTACAAATGGGACATGATTGTAAAGGGGAAACTAGAAAACGGGTCTCCAACAGGGCAGGTCAGGTTGTGGCCTCCTGGTGGCGCTATAACATGCCGTTCTCGAAGAATTGGGGCAGAGGTTCATCCTGGCATCTGGGGAGTGTGTGTGCAAAGTTTGGCATCGACCGGGTTAACGGCGCCGGAGATTAGCTGTACACGGACGGACGGACGGACCGACGGACGGAGTGCAAAACATACTCTCTCCCCATGCCTTCAGCCTGGTGGAGACAACTATGGATACTATGCTATTTCCTAGTATAGTAACAAACAGAAATATGATGATACAGTATCCAATATCACTATCCACTGAGCCCGGCTACTACCAGGGGGGGAGGCAGTGTTGATGTGTGTACATGGTTCATCGGAGGTTCTACCGGACTCTTTGATAGCGTGCAGCCGGGGCCTGCCGGGACACAGAAACACACAGACCACCTCACTGCTCAACCTGCTGTCTGACAATACATACTGTACTGTAGGGACGTGCTCACTGCTGTGCAACACAGACTTCACAAAATGAACACCACATTATAGATGCACAATTCATTTTTTTGCACAGATGCACAATTCGTGTGTGTGCGTGCGTGCGTGCGTGAGACGTGTGTGTAGTTGTGTGCCTGTGTGCATGCATATAGTATACACGCTAGTAGGCTACATATGTGTTGACCTTTATAAGTTATTTGGCTGAGATCCAAGGATGTGGGCATTTGGCAGCTTTCGCAGTGGTACAGTATGTTACTGTTTACACAGATTAGAAGGGTATCGTATCTCAGTGGTACAGTATGTTACTGTTTACACAGATTAGATTAGTATTAAGGGTATCTGTATCTCAGTGGTACAGTATGTTACTGTTTACACAGATTGTATCTCAGTGGTACAGTATGTTACTGTTTACATAGATTAGATTAGTATTAAGGGTATCTGTATCTCAGTGGTACAGTATGTTACTGTTTACATAGATTAGATTAGTATTAAGGGTATCTGTATCTCAGTGGTACAGGATGTTACTGTTTACATAGATTAGATTAGTATTAAGGGTATCCGTATCTCAGTGGTACAGTATGTTACTGTTTACACAGATTAGATTAGTATTAAGGGTATCCGTATCTCAGTGGTACAGGATGTTACTGTTTACATAGATTAGATTAGTATTGAGGGTATCCGTATCTCTCTACTTGCTTTTGTTTTGCCAAAAAAGGATGGGACGTTGGGTTGTTGGGTAGATCAGATACAGTAGCTTGCATACTGTGGTGCAGTGCAAGGGATGATCGCTGCATGGTGGCAGACAATTACAATTCAGGCATTTTGGAGATGCTCTTAATTCAGAGCGATTTACAGTAAACAAGGACAACACAAGATAATACATCAAATGCATAGAAATAGGCATCTATAGGATCATAAGTAAACTAAGAACCTATCATCAGTCTAAGAGTAGAATGTCATAGAAAATCAATAATCTGTACATTGAAATTATAAACACTATAGGATGCTTTCTACACAGAGACATGTTTCTAAAAGCTCTAAGGCAAAACCATATCTGCCTGTGTTTTACTCAACCTGTTATTTGTGTCACCATGTACATGTATTACTTGTGGAAGTTATATCCCTTAAAAGTTACTTCAAGGAAGAAGTTGGATTCAGGAAGCTTGTTCTGTGACTGAGTGTTTGAGAACAGAAATAAAGAGCCTTTTGTCATAAGTTAACAACATAGGCTACTGTAGCTTTTGTTGAGCCATCTCTGAAATCGTGTTTTTCAGAATAGATCCTGACATCGCTATCACTAGCAATGCCACTTTTTCTTTTCAATATAGGCTAAAGTTAATCATTCTCACAATTGTACAGTCTAGTGTTGGCAGTCGAAGCAGCCAAATATGCAAGGACATCAAGAGCACTTTGTAATCCATGTACAAATCACTCCTCGGCATGGATGAGTCTGACTCTGGACTGTAATCTCTCCTTTCATTAATTCCTTTTACTATGCACAAATTCAAAAAATAAATTGAATCCTGTGATTTATTTTTGTAGAGAGAGAGGAGGGGGGAGCAGTGTGCCAACTGCCAAGCTCACCCGCTGTGGGAATCTCAGTTGTCGCAGTGACTGTAACTGCATTGATTTTGTTGCGCTTTTAATTTATTTTTGGAGGGGGGGTGAATTTTTAGTTAAAGGTCATGTGAACAGACTCTACTTTCACATTAACATTAATTATAGGTAGGCTATAGGACTTAATGTAATTGGAAAACATTTTCAGATCCCGACATTGGTCAATTTTTCAAGGCCTTCTATTTGTATATTCTTTGGATTTATTTACATACTATGTGAACCTCATCAACTCAGAATAGCATATGAAATGTGAGTCTTTAAGTGAAACATTGCCTAACCACTAGTACCCATTAAGACCTGAGGCCAATTCTACAGTTTTCTGAAAATCGTATGTTTCTATGTTAGCGTTTTTGTGTCAAGGACCCCCAAGTGATGCACCGAATATTCGGCCACAGAAAATATTCGTCAGAAAATGGCAAAGAATTGTCAGAAAATATATCACCGAATAGTGTATGCAATTAATGCATTAAAAAAAGCTGAATAAATGTTTTATGGAACAATAATAGTGAATATTATTTAAGTCAAGTTTTGCCATAAATCAGGTAGCTTTAACCCATTCTGACCGGGCAACCCAATTTTGGTGTTGGCATCATGTTATGCTTTAGCTATTGAAAAATAGCAGATCTACAAGCTCATATCGCGCCACCGAGTGGCGCGATACGAGCTTGTAGGTCTGCTATTTTTGAAAAATCGAAGAGCGACTGACATTTCTAGAATCTGATCTCAGGTCAGAATGGGTTAATCAGACCAGCGTGTGTCCAGTGGAAACCTCGTATGAATCTGATCTCAGGTCAGAGTGCCTCTCTGACATCACAACCGGGACGTCAGGGTGACATCACCCCTGAACATCCCAACACACATAAATATGAATGCCTACGCAAGTTACGGACGGATTAAGCTAAGACGGACCCCAGATAGCAGCAGCAGACCTCGGATACTATGTCAGGATCTGCCACCGACTGCCGGCTCCACACTTGCGCTCAAGGAGAGAGATTTCTGTTCCCCTCTCCTCGGCACTATCCCCGACCAGACCCGGCCATATCTAGGTCTCGGTCACATATATATATATAGATAGATAGATAGATAGATAGAGACATTTATTCAAAGATTTGCACACATTTTCATAATTTTGTGCTGCAATATGAGCTTGTATATCTGCTATTTTTTGAATAGCCAAAGTATAAAATAATGGTTAAAGTGGTTCAAATCTAAAATGACACGGATGCTTTCCCAGTTTCAATGGGTCCAAGGGGTATACAACCATAGGGACATTTTGCAGTTTGTTTTCCAGTTCAGGTTAAAAACTACAGCAGATTAAAACATGGCAGGCTAGCAACAACGCAGCTGCCTGCAGCTAATCAAATGAATAATGGGTGTTACAGATTTACAGTGTGCCCAGAGCCATGGGTGTGCCAATGTGCAGACATAGGCATTTGTTCAGTGTGTTAAGGTCAGTCTTTATGCAGCTTTCCATTTTAGCTATAGCTACCCAAAACAAATCAGCCAAGGTTTTAACTCCCCTTTTTAAGCCCTGTATCGTACAAATAGAGGAATAGTGAAAATATATACAAGCTCACATGGTTCAATGTGCATCTACAAGCTCATGTGGTTCAATGTGCTTATCAGAATTTCAAGGGACAAAATACAGGATGCTACTGTATACAGAATGTAAATTCCCTGATGAAGATCTGAGAGGCTCCATGGTGTAAAGTAACCAATAAAACTTTTAAGTTTTAGGGTAGGCCTATCATTCAGTGTGTGGACCTACTTATCTTTCTTCTATGCCTATAATTTCACCCCTGAAATCTTGACCATTCACCCCCAATACCAGATCCGGCGAGCCTTCTCGTGTCCGAAATGGTCGAGAAATGACAGAGGTATTGTGTTGCAGCTTTCCGTGCATGCTCGGACACGCATACATAATCATATACATAGGGACACACATAGTGGAGCAGAGGCACCGCTCAAAATGGCAATTAAGCTTATGGATAAGGGGTAAGGGGCTGAGGGGTGGCGCAAGATATAGCCAAGAGTGTTTTAAAATCCTCTTAACAGACCTTGTATTGAACTGTAGCCTATACTCTCCTGCATGCTTGTCTGTGCAAACTGAATAAAGTATTCAATCAATCTTTAATTAATTTACACTTTAAGGTCGGGGCATGCAGTGGAGGCCAAGATTGTGCCAGATCGAGTGTTCTTGTTCAATTCACCAGACCATGAAGGGACAAATCTGGTTGGGGTACAGTCCTCTATTACTCTATAGCTCCATAATCACAACTGAAATTCCCTTGAGCAAGGCACTGCACCCCCCACCCCCAGCTGCGCTGCCAACTGACTGCATGCGGTTGCATTGGGCAGCTCACACACTGTAAAATCCATAAATAAATTTACATTTTAAATGAACAGTATTTTACCATGTACCCTGGATTAAAAAACAATCTGTGCAGGTGTGAATGTGCATGTGCAAAACAGGATGTTGCTAAACAAAGCACATTTTGTGCTCATAAAACCTACAATAGGCTACATCTGCATTCATTTCCTTCTGAGTGGACCGTTTCTTAGACTTAAATTAACACAGGATTTTATCCTGGATAAATATAGGCAAAAAAATGTTTTACCACAAGGGAATTAATGCTCAGACTCAGAGAACTCTCTGTTATAGGCCAGCTCTCAGCTTCATGATCCCTTGTATTGCTTTACAGGAGGTGTCTGGGGAGCCTGAGCTCTTTTACAGTGAAATTAGCTATACTATCTGCTGTGTTACCAAACCATATGGTTGGAAGCCCCCAACTGAAGCACATATAAGCCTAACTGGTTGACTGGCTGCATGCAATATATCAAACGGATATAGGATATGCTGCGCTGGCAAGTGGAACAGACGAAAAATATAGACTATGCCATGGTGTGCAGAGATTTTAGATTTGGGGATGAATGACACTGAATTTCTACATGGGAACGTTCACCCTTGAGGAATCTCAGGTCGTCCTTGTAACGCTACCCATCACATGCCCCTTCCTAGCTCAATCCCTGTCTCCACCCCCCCTTGCATTAAAACGCTTCTCATCCCTTCTCCATCCACCTTCCATCCCTCCCCCTCTCTGCTTGCAGTATAGTGACCGTATTGGATGTTGGATGGAACGGCGGCTGCAGTGCGTTGGACTGGTGTGCGGGATGCATGCTTCAGTCCTCCTAGAAAGTGCACAGCGTGCTGCTCATGAACCGGGAACGCGACGCTCTGAGGAATTGACTGATTTATGAACAGTATCTTTTCTCTTTCCTTAATCCGTGGAGGGTTTGTCCTCAAATTATAATAATATAGTAATTCAAAACAGAACGAAATTTATTCCGGTCACGTCTCTGGCTGACAGCCGGCTGTCCTGGAGCGCACCGGAGTGGATCGTTGTCCAGTGCGGCGGTAGCGCAGCGTGTGGACACCTGCAGTAGAATGTAACTGGAAATCCCCTATACGGCGCAAAGTGGTAAGTTGAAAGAACCTCATGTAGGCTATGACTTATTTTAATAATATCCTACCGTTTTGGAATAATCAGAAATACCTTCTTGTTACTGACAACCGCATCCATAATATATCCATATGGCATGCATGTAAAAATATTTTTGAGAAACTGTATGGAAATATAGGCTATTGCATAATTATGTTAATATGAGCATAATGGTTTATGGTAGACATGCAGAGCCAAAACGGTCCTGGAACCGAGGCTACCATCACTCTCTCCACCATGCAGGCACCAGCTCTTATGAGCCTTTGATGGTCGCTGGTCTTATTGAAGAAGGAGAAACTTTGATCTCGTTGATGTTGGAGGAACATTTTAGCCCATTATATGCCCACTAGAAGCCAACAAAAAGCATATTGAATTGTTAAACACTGAAAATAGGCCGAGATGCGATTCTAGGTGACCCTTGAATTCACTTTAGAGACATCGTGTCTGCCTGGGAGTCAGGAATTACGATGGGCTGATTCCTACTCATCATAGGCAAATGTTTTGAATGACCAACTGAATTAATTTCGAGTTTGTCTTTGAGACAATGTAGGGCCTAATATTTATCAATGCAATATGCCTATTCCCTTTTGCATTCTACTAAAACAGGGGGGGGGGGGGGGGTCAGTTTAGAATGATTCATTTTATAATTATCATAACATTGACACAAATGCAAAATGTTAACTTGTTAGAGTGACAAAATGTAGACTAGAGAATAGTACTATTAAGTATCATCTTAAAATATTGCAATATTTATTTTCAAACTGTGAAACTGACACCGAAGATGCCTTACTCCATCCACTACAATGGAACAATTTCCTTACAGAACGATTCAGGTGGATTCAGGAAGCTTGTTCTGTGACTGAGTGTTTGAGAACAGAAATAAAGAGCCTTTTGTCATAAGTTAACAACATAGGCTACTGTAGCTTTTGTTGAGCCATCTCTGAAATCGTGTTTTTCAGAATAGATCCTGACATCGCTATCACTAGCAATGCCACTTTTTCTTTGCAATATAGGCTAAAGTTAATCATTCTCACAATTTTACAGTCTAGTGTTGGCAGTCGAAGCAGCCAAATATGCAAAAGTAAATATGGCTGGCAGGATAACAGAAAATTGATATCTGCAGTAGTTTTTGTACATGGATTATACAAATGTGCTTTATGTATGACACTCTAGTATAGGAAAGGCGTCTTTCTACATCTACAGCATGGAGTGATTGTAGTTGTTTGTATAGTCTTAACTGTTGCCTCTGCAATGAGCAGTCTGACACGGTTGGATTTTGCAAGTTGCAATGCTGAAATGTCTGTATGGGCATGCAGGTGATCAAGTGTAGTGGAAGGTAGGCTACAGGTTCCATGCACTACCTCCTCTTCTCTTACTTTGGAGTCTGTACTGTGAATCCCAGGGGGACCATCTTTCTATCTGTATCTCTCTCTCTCTCTCTCTCTCTCTCTCTCTCTCTCTCTCTCTCTCTCTCTCTCTCTCTCTCTCTCTCTCTCTCTCTCTCTCTCTCTCTCTCTCTCTCTCTCTCTCTCTCTCTCTCTCTCTCTCTCTCTCTCTCTCTCTCTCTCTCTCTCTCTCTCTCTCTCTCTCTCTCTCTTCCACATCTCTGCGTTTGTGTTTGAGTTGTTTAATATGTGCCGCTGCATGTACAGTATTTATGAAGGCTGCATGTATTATGCTGCCGCTTGTGTGAGGAACATTCTACCAAGTGTATGACTCTCCCTCCACCTATAGGTGCTGCACTGTGCACAGTAAATGGTAAATGGTAAATGGTGCATTTATATAGCGCCTTTATCCAAGGCGCTTTACAGAGATTGTGCATTACATTCACCCATTCATACACCGATGGCAGCGGAAACCATGCAAGGCACCAACTAGCACATCGGGAGCAATTAGGGGTTCAGTGTCTTGCTCAAGGACACTTCGACAGTAACTCTGGGGGAGCCAGGGTTCGAACTGGCAACCTTACGGTTGCCATCCAGGCACTCTACCCCTGAGCCACCGCCGCCCAGTACACGTTACATTTCTGCACAATAAGCATGAGCAGATCGAGGAGTGTTGCACCTTCTTCTGTCTGCTGTGCTGATTAGTTGATTTTATTTATCCTCTTGTGCGGGACCATTTAATTGATTAATGGTCCATACTTTGTTGTAGTATATGTATGCCAGTACTTGCAGCTGTATTCAAATAATGACCAGATCTACAAGCACTATACTTAAACAGAGACAGCGTCTGAGAGTCAGGGATTACTGTGATACACATGCATATTGATTCATACTCAAAGCATAGAGCTGCTGCTATAGTTTAAGTAGAGCTTATTAGATCATCTATTTTCGGTGTAGAGGGGGAAAGTGGCAGATTAAGTATAGAGTCTTGGGGGACCCCGGTCAACTAAGTATAGGGTTAGGGTTAAAAAAAAAAAACATACAAATACAATCTAACAAGACTTCAGACTTTTGTCAAATAAATGTCATATTGAATCCTGACCTTTTAAACAAAAGGTAAAGCTTAACAGGGTTTCTGTCTAAAAACACAAAACAACACTTTCAGCCTCAGTGATTAGGGGCTCTGGTGGTGACTCAAACTACAATAAATCAATGAGGCAGTGAAAGCAACCTTTAATCCTTTCTTTTACTTGGAGATAAACAGCCTATGCTCCAAATAATAGCAAAGCTATCTAATCGTAAATGTAAAAGTAACGTCTAATGGAGGAGAAGGCAAAACAATATTTTCTTTACCATGTCTTGCTTCAGGACATATTGATAATTACTGATGGGAGGAGAGAGCAAACTATGAAATGTCCACACTAGTTCAGTTAGAGAAGGAGAAGTCTGCACACAGTCTTTGCTCCAACAGTGTTTATTTTTGTTAAAACACCGACATGTCACCTGATGAAGGCCGCTCACGCTGGAACGTTGTGTCCTGAATAATGTCGGTGTTTAAACAAAAATAAACACTGTTGGAGCAAAGACTGTGTGCAGACTTCTCCTTCTCTGTATGACCTTTTGTCCAGCACCAGCAAGAAACTGGATGTGCGCAAGCCACCTGCTTTTCACACTAGTTCAGTTAACATTCCGTTTTTTTCTTTGCATATTTACATCACCCGGATGTCCATAGCTGGTCCGGGGGCTTGAATTGATGGTCTTCTGGTATCAAGTGCATTATAAATCCTATTATGTGAGGTCAGTTGGGTCACTGTGTGAAATTAAGACCACCCTGTGAGATAGGATGAAAGTGGGAAAATGATGGACATAAAAAGGCTAATAGATAGGAGAGATGAAAAGATAAAATGGCTATAACAGTGAAGTGGAGCAAATGAGGTGAAGTATACTATCAAGAGAAGACAAGACACAGAGTAGAGAGATTGGAAAGAGGCCCGCAAATTGCTTTCTTAACACCATATGGTAGGACCGCTAGTGTATATGAATTTGGCCAATATAGATGTTTCACATTAATATGGCTACTTTGTTATGGATGTTTGATAAGACCTACACTATATGGTACGCACGCACGCACACACACGCGCACACACACGCACACACACGCACACACACTGACTGTAAACTGACAAGAGAACATAGATGTTGGGCTACTGTACAGTGCATGACAGAGGAACGGAATCAGATTTGACCTGACAGTACAGCCACACAATATGTGTGCGTCCGTGCGTGCGCGTGCGTTCCCCTCATCCTAAATTGTATGTCTGAGTTATATTAAAGAAATAAAGGCAAATTAATAATTCAATTCAATCAAAATACAAATGAACAGTAAAATAACAAAGCCAGATCTTTTGTCCCTTCTTACATTTATAGAAGTAATGTTCCTTTAAAGCTCCCTCGAATGCTTCCAATGTATGATGTAAATATATTCCAAATTAATCCAGAAACAAATTTCCAACAAATACTGCTGATCTTCTTACCGTCCAAAAGTAGAGTAGGCCTAATCCTCAAAGTCCCAAAAGAAAATAGCAATGCATTGCATAAAAACAACAATTATATTCCTGCCAGGAGGCTCCATGAGATTCACTGCCATGTATTTCATCAAACTTACTTTGTGCTATCTTTCCCCACAGCTCCCCCTATAGAATGAACCATCACAACAGCAAATTAATGGCTAAAAAGTGTCCAACCATCTTTTTACCCAATATTGTTATCGCCAAGTATGTCATGTTTGATGTTTCTTTCAATACTCAGCCTCACAATCCACAATCCTGCTGTTCCATCCCGACCGTCCACCAAACTCCAAACATCCTCTGGTGGCGAGGCTATTGTTGTGAGATAGTAGTGATCACTGCAGTGACACCAGCGCCCGCCCCTTGCCCAAATGACAGCTCGTCTGCGGGAGATAAAGAGGATTAGCCTAATTGCCTTTTGGATAGAAAGAAGCTTCATTAGTTTAACCTAACACAGGAGTCATCAATCTTTCATGTTTCTGATACCACAACAATGTCACATATTGCTTCATTCTTCCATTTACGCTCAATTCGTTTTTCATCCTTTTGATATTTAGAGATCTCCATCTCCTCTCCTCCTTTCTTAAGCCCACTCAGCTACAGGGTTTTGGGAATCGGCTGTAGAGTAGAGTTGTAGAGTATTGTTGTACAGGTGTCTGGCAGTTGAGGAGCGATGGTGAATGGTGTGGGCAGGCTGGAATGGCAGGCTGACTGACAGGCAGGGGGTAAGCTGACAGTCAGACAAGGAATGATACTGAACACAAGAAAAGCCTTGAGCTCAAAACAGAAATAACTTTAAACCGTAAACTCTGGAGGTCGGATCGATCGAGGCTTCTACCACTGAGGCTAAAACAACAAGCTTACGATGAGTGAGTGAAAAGCATGGGGTTAATATACAGGACAGGTGAATTGTGATTATTAAGGATCGAGGTGAGAAGTCCAAAACCCATACAAATCAGTACCGGATGTATTCCATTCCCATTGGCCTCAGTTCACTTCAGTTGGCCAGCTCAGAGGCCTTGTGGTGAGAGTGTCCTTCGATTGGGAAGTCGGAGTTATACCATTATACCAAAGACTAATAATGGGGCCAATGCCTCCCTACTTGACACTTTTATGTTTGAAGGAGATCGAGTGATTAGTGTGTAGTGTCAACAAAAGGAGTAACTTGCACAAATTGCTCCATGCCAAAACAGGTTTGACACAGACTATAAAAATAACTACAAAGGAAGGTACACGTGTATCTGAGTGATAGTAATTGACGAAAAAGTAGCCATGTGCAGGAATATAGAAAATTGACGATGTATCAATTGCAGGACGCATCAGCATCATGATACATCCTTCTAATCAGATGTAATTGTTGACAGGTGAATCGTAATCAAATAGAATCATGACTCATGAGTGTGTGTTTTGGCCTCAGTCTTTAAAGGGAGTTCTTTGGATGAAAGCCACATTTTCTGACCTGGTTGGTAGTACAGTGCTTGGATCCGGTGACAATGGTCACCTGATGGTTGCTGTCAGGGACATGTTGACAAGATAGGCTTGAGATTTGAGAGGACAGTAGGTTAGTGTGAAGTTGAAGCAGCCTATAAGAACAAAGACCTGTAGTCTTGAAAGGAGTTGAGACGTTTGGCAGTCTGAATGTAAGAGAGGTTCTTATAAGTCTGACCACAAAACAACTCTTTTTTTCTACCCATGTGATATGGGATGGCAAATCGTCCTTTATATAGACACAACTGCCAAAGGAGTCCCTTCAAGCCCCTTAAGAAAGGCAGTTATAATGACCTTGTCCTGAATAATTGAAACCTAATGAATGCTATACCTCTGGCTGTATACTTGGCTCACCCCAAAACAAGCCGACCGCACGCTGGGCCGGTTCTTGTATTCTTGTATTAGAATTAAGTTCATAGCAGGCATAGTTTTACTGAAGTTAAGTTTATGAATAGGGTTAGGTTTTGAACACAATTTCACATCTAGATTCACATTTAGATTATTTCTTGTTTTAGGGATCGAGCATGGTGATTGCTTGATTAGGGCTTATTGATGGGCCAGCACATGTAATAATTGAAGTACAAGCCTGTACGTGTTTATTGCTCCATACAGTATATTGCTTACAGTAGTTTGCTGTCAGGCAGAAACCTGTCTCCATATCTTTTTTCTTTTTTCTTTTTCTCTCTTTGTTGACTCCCTACTGTATACTTCATCATACTGTACATGAGTGTTGCACAAAAGTCATGCAAATTGCTGATACTGAGCTTGTAGATTAGCTATTTTCACTATTTTAAAATGTTGTTAAATAAAATAAAAACATTTTGCTCTGGTTTCCACCCGACAGGGGCAATATGGTGTAACCTTTCATAATGGATTCTAGTGCCAAGACAAGTGCGAGTGAAATCCATCACACAGGTGATGCACCCTGTGGATCAGGGCAGTTTAGCGAGCAAAGTCCTCCGGGGAGTTGTTCCTGCAGATTGCAAAGCGGCGATGGTGATTTTCCTGACTCCATCTTTTATGGTTGCAACCAGTGCAAGAGCTACTGCATGCACTATTAATTCTTAATTTATACTTTTTTTTAAAAGCACGCAGACTTATCTCTGCTCTCTCCAGGAGTGACTGACCAAGCTGCAGTCTGTCCCGGGCAACACTTACAATGCATCATATCACAAGAACAACGCATTGTGAGCTTGTAGGTTGTGTATTTCCGCTGTTTTTATGCGACACCATTGTACAACGCGGAATGTAGAAATATGCTGTGAACTGTACTGGAGGGAGGGGGGGAAGGGAGGGCCAACCGGGCATGCTCAACGGAGGGAGATGGATGGAAGGAGGGAACCCGGGCACAAACATTCCCCTACAGCGAGTTCCCAACTCAGCATCCATCTGCACACTGCTAAGCCTCCTCTTCATCCATCACTCGCTCCCTCCACCTATACCTCCCCTCCACACCTAACTTACTTATACCCCCCATCTCCATCTCTTTTGTCTCTCCCTTGTCATTCCGGCCACAAGAGTGGATGGGATTCAGCAGTTTCTTAAACATACAAGATGTCAGTCGCCTCACATGGTGATCCATCTTCCTTTCCTATCGGCAGAGTGCACCGGGGAGAATGTTCATAAGTACTGTACAGTGTGTGTGTGTGTGTGTGTGTGTGTGTGTGTGTGTGTGTGTGTGTGTGTGTGTGCGTGCGCTCACACGCATGTGGGTGGTTGTTGGGTGGGTGGGTGAATGATGCAATATGGAGCGTTTATGTGCATGTGTGTCTCTGGTATGTCGGTGAATGTTAGTGTGTGGGTGGCTAGGTGGGGGATCTGCATACAGCGAGCAGGGCAGGAGCTACGGTGACAGATTAAAGCACATATTGCTGCCTTTGTTCTCCTATACGCTCATGTTTTGAATACGCATATCATTCTTAGCGCTAGACGGAATTAGATGTCAAGTGCTGAGCTCGAAGAGAATCCATAATTTATGCTTTGTCGCATGACAATGTCACTTGGAGAAAACAACCTTGACTTGGTTATTTTTGTTATGCGGCGAAGTATGAATTAGGCTTAAGTGCATCTCTCCGGCCTGCCTATAGGGCGGTGTGATACGGCTATCCCTGGGATGGTGGGGTCGCATGGAGGCCTGTTCACACTGGCTGTTGGGAGTCTGCCAGAGATGCTGCTGGCCAGCTGGTGGCTGCTTGCTGTTAGCGCTGCTGGATGAATTGAGTGGGAAAATTAAGCCTTTGATCGATTGTCTCACTGCGGACAATATATAGAGCACCTAAGATGGCCATGAGTCAGCATACCCCCTTTTCTTTATGTCTCCCATTCTCCCCTCGTCCACTCACTCATACATAAATGCGGCACTGTGCATTCATGTGGGACCCTTGAAAATTAATCTCCATGTAGGCCTGCTGTATCGTATACAACAGAGTCAGTTCAGGTTTGCCACATTTCCTCACACCTCTTGCTTATATGTAGTTACAAGCAAGACATTCCAAAAGATGCTAAAGAAAGAATAAAACTGTACGCTGGATGTACAGGACCTGTGAGGCAAAATATAAATAGAAGTCTGCACACTGTGACTTTGCTAAACCTCCCAATCAAGGCTTTATTCTAGATTAACGTTTATTCGACACACAGTCTTATTCAAAATTTCTGAATTCCAAGAGATGCTGCCTTGTATTCAAGTGTAGCAGAATTATCTAAACGTGTGAGTTTGGTGTGTATGTGTCATTGGCTACGTTTACATGAAGGGTGATCATTCCGAATAAATACTTCCGAATAAAATACATCCGATGTAATGTTTTTTGCCGCGAGTTTACATGGGAAATGGTCATTCCGAATGAGTGTTTATATGGAGAAGTGATAGAAGACATGATACATTAATTCACGTTAATTCACGTGAAACTACGCCATCTGTTGGACACATAAAATATAGGCAGTTCATTCATTGTGACTGTCTCAACAATACAAACATATTACAGACGAAAGACGATACTTTGAAATCCCATCATTTCATTCCGCAGTAGCTTTGAGGCTGCTGGTTGGATAGGGACGGGCAAATATGTTTACCGTCTTTTTTTTCCCCACCCGCTGCGGGTCCGCTTCTCCGCTGGGAAGGTGATCATCTCGTTTTTATTTGTACTTTATTATCTACAGCACGGCCAGGGCACGCAACACACTGATTATTATTGTATCGGGTCGCTCGTTATTTTTGAGAGAGAGAGAGAGAGAGAGAGAGAGAGACCGTTGAACACACACACACACACACACACACTGACACACACATACACACAGATCAGGGTTATCGTCATCTGCTGCTGCTCCACGTTTTTTTTGTGGATTTCAGATCTGAAAAAAGGAACAAATAACGCGCTCTATGTGCAAACCCCTCGGCGCGCCTTGGATATGATCGCCTTGGAGCATGCTCAGAAAGACCAGAATGAACTTACACCCGAATTAGTGTATACATGAGTCCAATTTTCTTTCAATCGCATTGAACATCGGAGTAATCCGGCCAGTGACATCGGAATGGTTTTTAGATCGCATCGAGCGTTTTCATTCGGATGTAAGTTTTTGTAGGTGTTTACATAACAACGTTTAATAGGATTGAAATTCTATTCGGAATGAAAAGGGGATTTAACTGCTCATGTAAACGTAGCCACTGTGTTGGTATGGGTATGAGAGTCCGTGCTGTGGGATCCCAGAGGGACGTAGATGATGTGTGTGTAAGCATTTATCAAGTTGACAGCAGCAGCTGTTTGTAGATTTACCTTCTGCCACCAGGTAACTAAAGGGCCTTGCACACCTGTCATTTACCTGCCTCCTACGGTCCAGGTCGCAGTGGGAGGTTGAGTGGGTCCAGGGACTTCATGTGTTCGCTCTTGTAAGATTGATAGACACTGCATTGAATCGACATAGGGTGCATAAAATGTTATTTTAATTGATACCTCTTTCCACGGATTGCTGCTCAATTAATACTGCGTGACTGATGATAACTGGGAGTATATGTGGCATAGATCTCTTGAAGAAAGCACACACAGCACAACAGAAGGCCATTTAATATCTCAACTGGAGTCATTAGTCATGCTTTCATCTCATGGCAGAATGACACTAAATCATTAGGGGTTGTTATTAATTTATCGTCAAACTTGTGCTATCTTCAAACTTTTACATACCACTTTTAGCAATCTTAAATGTAAACGCAGACTCACTGGTTATGGACAGTGAGTACGCAGAGTAAAGTAGAGAAATGTAATTGTTCAAAACACATTTCTCAATGGTGCTGTTACTGATCCTTGGAGTTGTTCATTTCCCCTTTAAACCAAAAACACCCACCTTTTATAACCTGCAACCTCAGTTGAACCTTGTCAGCGACTCAGCAGTGTGTGTGTGGTTTACCGTGTCAGACACAAACACACAATGTTTGACAGAGGTGATCATTAAAGCAGCCATCCGATGTTCGGTGGCACATACTGTATGTTTAATCTGTTCCTTTTTTATCTCACACTGTCACAAACAGGAGGATCCTGTTCAGCCCGGCATGAGGACCACTGAATATGTGCCCTCCACGGTTACATTTTGACTGCTCTATTTATTGATTGATTTTTCTAACAAAGCTAAGAAATACATCTAGACAAATCAAATGGCCACAATGACAATTATGAAAACCGAGGCTAGGCCAAAATGTGGATGAAATCCACCTTTAGAGATTTTGAATAGATTCTGGGAAATACATCCTTCTCCTTCATGCCTGATTTATACTTAGTCCTTTGCCAAATATATCATATTTATGAAACAAACAATTCAACGTTGTGAGCTTGTAAACAGGCTATTTTTGGTGCAGGACACCATTTTACGACTAAGTATAAATCAAGCAGGCTATATTGGATCTGGATGTGGAACAATTTATGCAGTGTTATCACTAATCCACATTTCTGAAGCCTGAGTAAGTTGTCTTCACCCCTGGATGTTAAGTCAATACTTCGGGTTAGAAAGCTGGAAAACAAAATTATTGTCCAATATAACTTTCCATGAAATCACAGCTGGCACTGAAACACAGCCATTGATTGATTGATTGAAATCTTTATTAACAGTTTGTAGAATTTACAGTACATTTTAAGCACAAACTCAATACAAAGACTGTCAACTGTGAGTGGACGACCCAATTAAGCATTACACTTGTTTACAACAGGGTCCACATTGTTCAATTCATCAAAACATTTAAAGACATACAAACATTTAGAGACATACAAATAGACATTTCTCTGTAGGTAAAGAACAGAACAGGAATTCATCATATGGGAAGCAAAAAAGGGAAAAGATACTATATACAGTGAGGGAAAATGGGGTGGGGGGGATTCAGATTTTACAGAGGCCAGTTTCGAATTGCAGCCATCCGTAGGTGCCCTTTGAGAGCGGTTTTGAAGGAGTCAAGGGATTCACATGTCTTAATGACTGTTGGTAGGGCGTTCCACATTTTGGTGGCATAGGAGCGAAAAGAATTTAGTCCCTTGTTTGTGCCGAATCTGGGTTGTACATGGTTTGTTGTACTCCCTCTGGTGTTGTGGGTGTGGACTTCGTTTACATTAAGGAAGTATTTAGACAGGTACATGGGTATCTTGGTGGTGTATCGAATCTTGTGGACCAGACCCATTGCAAGATGCTGTACTCTGTCGTCGACCCTAAGCCATCCCAGCCTGTCAAAGTGGGCAGGGGTGAGGTGGGTTCGGGGGGTGAGGCCAAGTAGGAGCCTGACCAGTTTGTTTTGAGAGGTCTGGAGCCTTGTTTTAAGGGCCTTTGAGGTGCTGTGGTACCAAGAGGTGGATGCATAGTCAAAGAAACCTTGTACGAGGGCTCCTGTTAAGGTCTTCAAGGTGTTTTTGCTGACCAGTGAGGAGATCCTGTAAAGGAATCTTGTTCTTTGATTGACTTTTTTGATTACGTTGGTGGCCATTTTATCACCGGAAAGATTGGCCTCCAGGATGGAACCTAGGTAGGTAATTTCATCTTTTCGTGTGATAATATTGTCACCCACTCTAACCAAGAAGCCATCTGCCTTGCTGAGTTTACTATTTGATCCGAAGAGGATGGATTCAGTTTTTCCCAGGTGTAAGGATAGTTTGTTATCAGCGAGCCAGGTGCAGATTCTACCGAGTTCAGAGCTGAGGGTCTTTTCAACCTGCAGTTTGTTCCTGTCCGAGACCAGCAGTGCTGAGTCATCTGCGAACAGGAACAAGTTGCAGTCACAAGCTGAAGTCATGTCGTTAACATAAATTAGGAACAGTAAAGGCCCTAGTATGCTTCCTTGTGGGACGCCACAGCTCACTGGGAGGGGAGGGGACAGTGTTCCGTTCACCTCCACCATCTGTTCTCTCCCCTCCAGGTAGGATTGCATCCAGCTCACTGATGTGCTATCAAAACCAATAGCTTTAAGCTTGTTAACCAGTATGGAGTGGTTCACGGTGTCAAAAGCCTTTTGGAGGTCCAGCATGACCATGCCGCAGTATTTTCCAGCATCCACCTCGTGTTTGATGTGGTCGCTCAAATAGAGGAGGCATGTGTCAGTGGAGTGGGATGTTCTGAAACCAGATTGGAACTCGTACAGCAATTTATTAGTGGCAAGATACTTTTCAACCTGTTCATAGACTATTTTTTCCATCACTTTCGAGATGGAGCTTAGAATAGAAATAGGGCGGTAGTTGCCGGGTTCTAATTTACTCCCTTTTTTGTACAAGGGGGTTACTTTGGCCAGTTTAAAATCTTGGGGGACCTGTCCCTGTTTGATGGAGAGGTTAACTATATGGGTGATGACTGGAGCTATGGAAAAGGCTGAGTCTCTGAGAAATTTGGAGGGAATATTGTCATGGCCAGTGGCCTTGTGGGGTTGGAGGGCACTCAGTTTTTTAAGTACCTCCTCGGTTGTTACCATTGCCATTTTAAAATCATCTTTACAAACACCAAGGTTTTTGTAGAAGGCTGTGATGTGCTCTACACCAAAACGCCCAGAGTGGGAGGGCAGTTTGCTAACCAGCTTTGTTGCAATGTTTGTAAAGAAGATGTTCAAGTGGTTGGCTACATCGAGTTTGTCAGTGATGAGGGTGTTATTCGATTTGATGTTTATGTTAGTAAACCTGGTTTTTAGTTTCCGACCACAGCCTAGTTGGTTGTTTAGTAACTTCCATAGCTCCCGAGGATTGTTTTTGATTTCCTCGGCTTTATCATTGATAAAGTTACATTTGGCTGATTTGGTCATGGCAATTACACCGTTTCTTAGCTTGTTACACTGGGCTTTTAGGTTGCACAGTTTGGTTTGGAGATCACTGTCGAAGCGCTTGCACTTGGCTAGTTTGGACTTGCATTTAAGAAGTTCAGAGCATTTGTTGTCTCTGGCTTTCATTGCAGTCAGTATGTCCGAATTCATCCATGGCTCCGAGCGGGTTTTGACCCTGACGGTTCTCAAAGGAGCCATGATGTTTAGTACTGATGTAAATTTGGTTTTAAAGCCAAGCCATGCTTCTTCGACTAGTGAGCTCCTGAGCACATCGGACCAATCCAGACTCTCCAGTTCAAGGTTAAAGGCCTCACTAGAGTAAGTTTTGAGGTCCCTAGATATGACTGTTTTGTGACAGTCAAACTTTAGTTTTTGTATTTTGCGGGTACAGAAAATCATAAAATGATCACTGAGCCCACATACAATAACCCCTTTCTTTGAGATTCTGGATTTGTCCGAGGTCAGAATAAGATCAATGACAGTTTGAGAAGAATCACACACTCTTGTGGGTTGGGTAATTAGCTGACTGATACTATGCAGATCACAAAACCGACTAAATGACTTGAACACAGGAGCTTCCTTATGACGCATATCCGTATTGTAGTCGCCAATCAGGATCTTCTCTACACATTCCTCCCCAGCTAAGCACCCCTCAAGTATATCATAGAACTCATTCTGATCAGGGGGTCTATAGACGGTGCCCACTAATACCGATTTAGCATTTTTGAAAATTAATTCAACCCACACAGTTTCAATTTCATCATGCTGCAAGTCAGTACGAGTAATGTATTCAGTATCTTGGTGAATATACATGCACACGCCACCACCATGCCTGTTTCTGTCATTTCTAATGACTGAGTAATTTTCTATTTCAATCTCTGGGTCTTTAGTAGACTCATCAAGTTTAGTTTCAGAGAAACACAGTATGTTTGCCTTACCGTTCTGGAACAGATGTCTGATCTCAGCTAGTTTGGGACTCAAGCTATTCACATTCAAATGGAACAGGTGAAGGCCGTTTAATGCGACGATTGTGTTAATTTCGTCTGTGTTGAAGTAGTCAGAGGTGTGACCGAGGATGGGCGTGTCCGCGGCTGAGGTGTGAGTGGGGAGGGGCGGTGGAATGTGGGGGGTGGCGCCGTTGAACATGTCTGAACATGTCTGAACATGTCTGGACATGTCTGTAGGCCAGGTCAGATCCATCCTGGTGTCTGGGTCCGTGGCTGGGGTGGGAATGGGTGGTCTATTATCCTCTGTAGTCCTGGGTTGACTGTGGGTGTGGGGGAGGGGGTGGTGTTCCTCGTTCAGCTCCATGATCACTGCCGCTGGGGTGGCTTCGGCGAACAAGACGCCTGCGGTGGTATGTGGGGGTCCGCTGGCGTTGGTTGTCTGCAGTTCATGGGCTGATCTTGAAGTTGCGTCCGTGGTCCGTTCCGTGGGGGAGGCGCTCGAGGCGCTCGCGGCGCTCTGGAAGGCGTGGAAGCCGTGACGCGTTGCGATGGGAACGTTCGTTGTTTGCGGAAGCAACAGTTGCTGCTGTGAGTGCAGTCTCGCTTGTGATCGGGTAACCGGTCCAGGATTGAAGTGAATATCTCCCGATAGTAACAAGAAAAGAATAATCACAGTTCTGCGATCCATCTTGCCAGTCGGGGGCTTGTACTTGCGATTCGGGTTTGCTGTTAATAGGCCATGAATCGCTGCTGACCCAAAAGAAATATGCTTACATTCATCGCCAGTTAGGAGGTAGAAATCGCTGTGAAACTCCTCCGCTTCGATTCCGTGACGTTCCATCTCTTCTTGGTGGTGTAAGGTCCATGTTGAATTAAAGTATGCGTCCGTAATCCATAGCATGAAGAGGAGGAAAAAGGCGGAAAAGGTTGAAAACATAGCTAAAAATCGCTGTTGTCTGGGGAGCTCTCTGAAGTGCGACCGATCCGTTCGAGGGTCAGCTAGGCAAAGACTGATTACATCTGCAGGTTGCTCTTCTCCTATAAACCTAGTCCATATCCATATAAGTACAAATCGAAACAAAGCAAAGACACCCTTGCCCGGATTTCTCCTTTCTAACGAGCGTTGGCTACAGCCGCTACACCACAAATGGGATGAATTAAATAGTATATCAGTGAACAACAATTCAGCAGTTGTGGCTGTTTCCGAGACTTGGCTAAATGTATTCTCTATATTGTAACTTATCCTGAATACACTTTATTAACGTGAGTGCAGCAGGGGAGGAGGAGTCATACTGTACGCTTGTAATAACCAAGATTTCATTGTTTGTTGCTAAATATTTAAATGGATTAGCGCCAGCTAATTAACATATTATGTCCACTGAGGTCGGCTGCTTGTCATCCCTAAAACGAGGCTCAAGCTGGAATGAGCTCCCCCGCCACGTCAGGCTGGCGCCCCAATACCCTCATTTTTATTCCTTGGCTTTTAACCAGGGGGCAGTCCTTAGAGAGATGGCATCCCAGTTCTCCTTCCATCCACTTGCATTAAGTTGCTCAAAAGCGCATGAGGCCATTTCACTCCTCCTTCCGGGTAGGAACAGAGTGCATTCTGGGATGGATTGCAATAGTGATTGGGCCCAAACACATGAACGCGCTGCCGTTGAACGCGCACGAACGCGCACGAGCGTGCGTCCGTCGTGAACGTGCACAATGATAGTCAACGGACCAGCGCGTTCATGTGTTTGGGCCCACGCTGCAATACCAAATTCGGCCACTATGTCCATTTCGCCTCAGGGTTTCCTCTGGGTGCCGTCTCTATTCATATATACTCTAAGGGGCAGTCAGACAGATATTTTGTGAAGCCACTAAGGAAATCGGGACTTCCTGAAAGTTCATATAATGGCCTGTTGTGGCGCTGTCATTGGGCCCAAAAAAAACCATATCTCCATTGAGGTCCATGTATTTGAGCCCAACTTCACCTAGACTGTATTACCTTAATAAACATGGTCATGAATACTGAAAAAAATACCAGAAAGTCGAGTATGTTCTGAGGGGCGTGGCTACCGTTACAGTCTATGATCGGGAGCCACCCCCCGTTCGAGTCAAAATAAAAACCAACGAAGAAGAAGGGGGGGAAGTCCCGCCTCGTTGTCTGGGCCAGCCAATGGCCAGCTGGGCCCAAACGGATCTAGAAAGATGGCGATTTACAATTCAAGGACTGACAGGCTTCATCTTACGTCCATATCAGACCCGGAGAACACTTTGTCCATATACTTTTTACAGTCTATACTTTTAACCCAGTTAGAGAGTTGTACCTACCTATACTACCTACTGTATGTTTGTTTGTATTTTAAATGTGCTCTGTATTTGTATTATGTTATTTTAACTGATTGCAGCACTTTGGTCAGCTCAAATGTGAAATGAAATTGGATTGGATTGGAATCAAGGACTGGGAGGGCTTATTGAAGCAAAAGTTGACAAGTGGCCAACTCTGGTACTGGAAGCATGTGCCCCCACACCCAGAAGAAGCTCGACCAATGGGCTCAACACACAGACTCGATCGTGGAGATAGTTTGTGGTGTAGGATTCTTAAAGGACACTAATGCGCTGCTGTAATCAGCACTATAGGGTTGGGAATGGGATCCTTTATGATTTTAATGATTCCGGTTCCTTAAGAATTCCATCTAAACGGTCTGTAACTGAGTTATGGAAGTCCTTGAAATTAAAAGGTTTGAGAATCACCGGTATTGTAATTGTATATTGTAGCAGATGTGAAGTCCACACCAGCTCTGCAGTGTGATAAAACCAAAAACCCCAAAAAGTGGCTCCAAAAGAGTCCAAATGTGATGATGGAACTGATTCCGGTTCCTCAATGTTTGATCCAGTTCCTCTGGTTCCGGATCCCAACCCTAAGTGACCAAACCAGGAAGGAGAGTGTACTTCCGTGGGAGTATGTGCTGAGTGAGAAAGTGTGATTGATATGAGTGGCTAGGGGTTTTATGTGCCCTATCCTGTTCTCATATAGCTCAATGGTCATAACATCACAGAGAAAAGATTGACTCACTTAGAAGAAGATGAGTATGAGGACTAGTATGGTGGTTGCGCCATAAACGTCTTCACTGCTGTGCAGTCAGTGTTACATTGGTGAATCTATCTCTGGTGGGACACTACTTTAAAGACACGCACATCGCTTAACACCTACACTACAGGTCACACAAAGGACCATTGATGCTGATTCCTATGTTAATACTTAAGGGTTGTTCTTAATTGATGCATGTGTGTGCATGTGTTTCCGAAAAAATCTCTGAGCGGACGGCGTGGTACTGCGTGCGTGCCAGGCACTATCACATCATTCAAGGCTGAAACCAACTGCTTCAGTCATGGTCTGGAGTGGAGCGAAACAAGTGGATGGGGGTGCAACGAGAAAAACCCATTAACATTGATTAAATCGTTACCAACATTCCTCTATGTCTGAACCACTTGAGCAGCTTCCCCCTGTTGTCACTACTCACCTCTGACCATCATCAAACCATCATGTGGAATTCTGGTAAATGGCCCTCCTGGGCCTGGCAATGTTCTACTCTTCTGTGCACCAGGTAGGTCAAAGCTAGACTCCTCAAACTAAAGTTAATTCGTGGAAGGCAAGTTGGACCTGATTGCATTGGGTTTGAAGACTTTTCATGACTGGCACCTGTCTTATGTGTTGTTTTCAGTACATATCCAACATAATATTCTCTCAAACTAATTGAAAGAAGCTCTTTTCAAAGCTGCATGGGGTATCTAAGGGGTGCCTTTCTGGAGGATTTATAAACTTGCCATCTAATAGATCTAATAGATCAACTGTCACTGCTCAGATCCAGATACTGCAAAGCTGGCAAGAAGCACTCCATAAAGACTCAGAAATTGTCATTTCATACTGTTTTAAGGCTCAATCAATTGCTTCATGCACCAGCTGATATGTCAGACTCCCAAGGAGCGATTAAAGAGTGACAGAGAGCAAGAGTTGCAGTCATGACTCATTCCTGTGCAATACCAGCCGCTGTCGCTCATCAGGGGGAGCTATGAACAGCTTGGATTCACACCTGCCTGGATTCTGTGCTTTAAGTGGGAACAGGAGTTTTCACTGGCAATCAATGGAACTCCATTAAGACCAGGGATATGGAGGACAATATCACCTCTCCACCGGCGTCCACTATTTCTGGACAAAACCTCAGTATCCACCATAAAACGTCTCAGAGAGTTCAGATATCATCTGAACATCAAGTATTATGCTGTATAAGACGGCCATGGATCCATTACTTTACTGTTACCCAAATCTCCCATGGGACATTCTAAATCCAATATAGCTGACCTTCATTCGTCCAATGGGCTCTATGCACACAGAAGAACTCTTCCTACTTCCGGGCAAGGACTGTCTAAAGAGGACGGGAAGCGAAGACCGTACGGGCGCCGCCATGGTGCTCCATGGAAGGAAAGAAACATGCGCAGTGGGCTTTATGCAGCCAACACTTCCTCCTTCAGCTT
This sequence comes from Protomyctophum parallelum, assembly GCF_964188405.1. NCBI lineage: Eukaryota > Metazoa > Chordata > Actinopteri > Myctophiformes > Myctophidae > Protomyctophum > Protomyctophum parallelum. Next base: position 10,750,457 of record NC_139703.1, on the reverse strand, counting down.
CCTTGGTCTGCAACTGCGCATGTTTCTTTCCTTCCATGGTGCACCATGTGAGCAACATGGCGTCGCCCGTACGGTCTTCGCTTCTTGTCCTCTTTAGACAGTCCTTGCTTCCGGGCTGCTTCCCTACTTCCTTCACAGGTGTTACCTGTGATACTAATTAAGCCTCTGTTCAGAGTTCAGAGTTCTCAGAGTTACAGACCCGTACGGTACGGGCCATTTGGAACCCACTCAAGGACACTTTGAGACCCACTGGTGTAGCAGTTTTTCTTGACAGGAAGTAGCTCATAAAATGTCAGAATTACAGATTGAAAGAGGATAATTCAAGCTTTCCCTACAGCTGCAATGTTGGTGATTTTGACGTTGTTTAATATAATTAGAGAGGACTTTTCTGTTTGGTATGGGAAGTGTCACCTAGGTATCACCTTGCTGGCAAGGTGGCAGCCGTGTGAATATAGCAGCACCCTGACTCTGTTTTTTTTTTTGTTTTGTTTTTTTGCGGCTTACGCCTTTTATTGGTTTTTTGGGACAGACAGTAGGCTGACAGGAAACGGGAGAGAGATGGGGGGAAGACATGCAGTAAAGGCCGTGTCGGGCTCGGGAGTCGAACCCGCGGCACACTGCGACTGGATTACCAGTGGGGTGCCCAGACGGTTACGCCACCGTCTGGGCACCCTGACTCTGTTTGACCAGAATGGAACAGAGCCTTCATTACGTACCGGTAACACCTGTGAAGGAAGTATGGAGGGGCCCAAATTCTTCCCAAAATGGCGTGCGTGCATAGAGCCCATTATTGCCAGCCCAGTTTGGGTGCATGGGCTGACAAAAGTATCTCTCTCCGGGGAGCTGGAGAGGGTATAATGACGATGCAGCAAATTGGTGCTTCTGCTTGTGATGTTGATCGATGTTGACGCATTTCAGGATTCACTTTGTTGTACCCTACCATGTCAAACTTTAATAGAAAAGCTGTTATTGTAGACAGAGCTTCCCTATGTCACACAGGAATACCGACTTATTATGTCTAGTTGTGGCTCGGTCTGTGTCAATCAGTCTGATAATGGTAGAATTGATTCTTGCTGTTACTCTTCAGAGTGCTCACTGTGTCAGCGTGCTCGTAATTAACATCAGGAACTCTGAATTGTGAACCCTCTAAACTTCAGAGGCAATACTTGACAGCCCGTTGTTTAATGAAGTTCACCAAACAAGCGACAGCAGAAGGCATTTATTTGGATCTTGTGTCTTGTCATAAAGAAACATCCCTCAGTGAACATGTCACTTTATTGCAAAATACTCCAAGGCTATTTATAAATGGATGTGTAGAACTTGTTCAATGGAGCTTATAAAATAAGAATGATATACCCCTTTTTGTGTACCACTTTGTTTGGTGCAGACATGTTTGCGTTTGATCAATGTGGTATTGAAAACAACGGTGTAATTGATGATGAGTGCTATTTACAGCAATAGATGTCCCACCAGATCACTTTCAAATATGCAGCTTTCTATTCTGTGACCTTTGTCCCTAATTTGCAAGTAAATAGCCCATACAGTAATTTGACAGCTTAGTTGTGTGTGTGCTTTACATGTGTTTGGTTCTTTGTGCATGTGCGTGTGCGTGCGTGCGAGTATGCGTGCGTGCGTGCGTGTGTGTGTGTGTGCGTGCGTGTGTGTGTGTGCGTGTGCGTGTGTGTGTGTGTGTGTGTGCGTGCGTGCATGTGTGTGACTGTGTGTGTGCTCTGTTGCCTCAGGCCTGTTAAATTGGCAAATCGATGCATCAATGCTCCAGCGATGCCACAAAACCTGCGGAACCCATTAGTGGATTAAGAGAGAACAGTGTTCCACAGTGAGAGTCGACTGTTCTGCCTGCAGCTTCTTTCCACATGGGTACGGTACGGGTGGGGTGGGAGGGTTTGGGAAATAGCTGAAAGACAAAAGGAAGACAGGGGAAATGCTGAGAAACATAGCTATTGCATAATTGACCTAACCTGGAAATCAGATAACTAGAGCCAGGAGAAAGTTAGAGGTTCACAGTGTCTTGCTTCATAAAAGGCTTGAAGCAGGAAACTTCAGTTTCCCTCAACCACCTGAGCCGCTGGCCCGCTGCTGAGAGGGTTTTTTTTTTTTTTCTTTTGACAAGAAATCCTCTTGTCTAATCAACCAGTAATTTATGGAGTTCCTTCACAGCACACCAGAGGGCAGCTAGTCAGTCAGCCACAAAGAGCATTGTCTGTATGCTAAGTATGTCTTGGCCAATCAAATTAGTATGGTCACATCAAGGAGAGGCAATGAGCCAACAAAGCCCAAACAAGACAGAAGGGATGGAGGTGCATGGTCAGCCAATCAGTCTCCCCCTATTTTTAGTGTTAGAGGTCAAATTTAGAACGCTTGGAGCATTGGCCAAGGGGAGGGACAAGACTAGCGACTGGCTGGATTGCCATGAAATTTGGAAACATGGCTTCACCAAAAATTGCACGAAATATATTTAAAACAAAAAAAGGGCAGATTGTTAAAAGTCACACCGTGTGAAGTGAGGGGCGCTCTTATCATCATACATCATCTCATTCTGTACTTTGCTCAGCCAACCAAATCTTCGCTATGGGGTGATCAACCAATCACAAGCCAATGTTTGTGTTTACACAAACCCGGATAGCTGGGCATAGGAGGGGCTAGCGCCTCTCAAAAATCTCTATATTGTGATACCGGTAGTATTGTTAGTTCAGTAACAGCCGGAGTCATGTCTCTCCAGCTTTTTATTAAACAGAACATGCATTTTCAGGTACCAATAGTATCCAATCAGGATAGAGAACGCAGTCAGAATCCAGATTAAAGTGGAATTGTAAGTGATGAAAATGTCCTCACCTACCTGACAATGTATTTTATATAATAATAATAATAATAATAATAATAATAATAATAATAATAAATGTCCTCACCTACCTGACAATGTATTTTATATAATAATAATAATAATAATAATAAATGTCCTCACCTACCTGACAATGTATTTTATATAATAATAATAATAATAATAATAATAATAAATTTCCTCACCTACCTGAAAATGTATTTTCTGTTCATTGAAGAGCTGGAGATATAGGGAGAGCCCTGTTACTGAACAAACACTATAGCAATGATTACTATGAGAATGTAGTGAATTAACCTTTCACACCTTTTTTAACCAAAAAATAGAATTTACCCTACCTTTAAGTTTTAATGCTTTGATGCTCACAACCCAAACAAATGAAAGTAAAATGCTGCATACAGACATACAGTATAATGTACAGGAATGCTGTTATGGTAGCCTACTGTTCTGCAAGCTATTTATCACTAGCTAAATATGAAATATAGCCTACTGTGTACACAGAGATGGAGAGCTCTGGTGGACGCCCGATGCCCCTCGACGGGGCAAAGAGGATTAAGTCAAGTACACAGAGACATGCTTCAGTGCTCAGCACCTACTCATGGTCTGGCTGTGCAAACTGTCCCTTAGCTTTAGTACAGTAAAGATGTATGGTTATAGTGCCACCAATCACGAGGTTGAGTGTGCATGCAAACTTTGATGCTGATTGGACCAGTAATGTGTAATTCAGTGGGCATGAGCTGCACACACACACACACACACACACACACACACACACACACACACACACACACACACACACACACACACACACACACGCGTGCATGCGCACACTGCCAGGGGGCATATGGCTCGATTTTCGAGCATCACCCGCTATCTATTTTGCCGACACCCGGTATTTGCGCCTAGTGTGGTCATTGGCGTGTTGGCACGCTTTCCCCCAAATTGCTATTTTGGTCACACACATTCGGGAAGGCGCATAGTGGAGTTTAAAAGCACCCGTAAGCAGCCGTATGCCAAATTAGTTTGGTGGAGCGCGGCAAATGAAAGCTCGGAATCCGTAGATCACAAAGATCTCAGGAAATTAGCAAGATCTGAGCGAGTACTGACTCAATGAAAAGATGAGTGTTCTTAGCTCTGTGCGCTGGAGGAAAAAAAATAAGAAAAACAGCACGGGGGGGGGGGGGCAGCAGAAGTGAGACTTCAAGGCCGCAACGATTATGAAGCAATATAGAACTGGGCATAACGGGCAACGGATAAGGGATCTCTTAAAGGCAATGGCACGTGGCATGGTGATTGGTTTTAGTAACGCCCAAACCACTCCTATGCATAATGTAACGGGTAGCGGAGGTGTTTTAGGGATTTAGACAGGTGACCAAAATAGCCACTTTAGTGCAGGAATGCCCCTTCCCCACTGCTAAATCCCCAAATAGTGTATTTAGAATTCTCAAACGAAAATGGAGCCCATAATCTCCACCTCCTGGTCTTTTGACCTGGCAGATAAGAGATCATAGTTTAACTTAACTAACTTATGTTTAATATTGTTAACTTTTAACAATATTGTTGCTGTTGCTTGTATCTCTCTCTCACTCTCTCATTCTCCCTGCACCAACATTTCCAGGCAGATGCGGCCACCCATAAAGAACCTTGTTCGGCCAAGGTTTCTTCCCAATAATGGGGACAATTTCCTTGCCACTGTAGCAAAAACATTAAATCCTGAGGGTAGTTCTGCTTTATAATGTAAAGTGTCCTATAGCCACCTAGCCAAGAATGGCCTAATCACAGAATAATTAATACTCCGCACTGATCAGCCTTGATGGTTAACAACCTCAACCCTATACTTAGTTGACAGCATTCCCAAGGGCTCTTATACAAGCCCCCAAGGGCTTTATACCTTTCTTTTCAGTCGACACTAAATACCTTTGCCGAAAATAGCTGACTTATAAGCTCATAATAGTGTGGTATGTATACCCGTACCCACTACCACACCGATTGACCTAGGATGGAGATAAGTGAATCCTTGTTGACAGACAGACCAGCAGACAGACAGCTGTAAGTTAAAGGTATATTCAGTGATTTCACTCAAAAAGCCTTAGGTTTCGTTTTTGGCTGGGACCCAAGCCTTTCATCCAATCAGGATAGAGAGCCAAAAACGAAAACTAAGGTTTTTTGACCCCCAGGGGTTAACTGGGGACAGGGAGGAACTCCTTACATGGTCAGCACACTCTATAGTAGAGAGGATTATCACAACAAAACAAAAAAATAAGTGATATTTGAATTAAGTGAAATCACTGAATATACCTTTAATGAGTTCCACAGTTCATTATATTGGTGCAACGGGACAAACGTGTCACAAAGCTCGGCCAATTCGTGAAGGGTTGGGTTGGTCAATCAGGGAATCTGATGCCTACCCCCCTGACTGAAACCCCACTCGGCACTGCTCACTCCCGGGGTCATCTGCACACCAATTTTGAAGACAATCAGTCGGACAGTGCCCGAATATTCTCAGGACACACACACACACACACACACACACACACACACACACACACACACAGTTTCTGCAATTTATAGATAGATTTTAGATTATAATTTCCAGATAATATCTTGGTTGCAGGTTACAGGTCATGATTCATGAGATTGCGCTAAAGTTGGTAGCCAATGGTACGATACAACCACCCTAGGGACTACTATCTAAATCAAGTAGACACACTGCACAGGTAAACAGAGCTGCGACCTTTAAACACATCTTAAATCTGATTTTATATAGCTTTTGTCCCCACAAAATGTCCGCAAATAAAGGGAAAATGTATGTCATTTTGTCCCCACACGTCTCATATTTGCCATCGACAATGAAAGGAGAATTGAGGTCAAATGTCTGCCAAATATGATGTAAATGTATGGCAACAGGCAACAGGCATTCTGATTGGCCAGTATGAGATGATTCATGATGATGTACGATGATAAGAGTGCCCCTCACTTCACACATTTTTGTATACTATTTAAATAGTCTTGAGGAAAAAAAAGCTGCTATTTGTCCCAAAGAGATTTGTTTCAAAAAAAGCTTTATGCCCTGTATAACATATAACGATGCAATGTCGAGTGGGCGGGGTCTATGGGCTGGAAACCAGGCTAATGTGACATAGCTCTGTTTACAAAATGCTGTATCCCCTCCAACTGTATATACCTTCCCTATTTTTAACAGTTTTTTATTGTATTTTGACACTTCTTTGGCAATGTAAACGTATGTTTTCTCATGCCAATAATTGAATTGAATTGAATAAGTTCTGTTTACCTATCTGTCAATTGGTCTCGACTATCTCTGTCAGACCTCATTTATTTCCAGAGATAATTTTGAGAGCCAACTGTCTAACTCCTTGTCTAACCCTGATCAGTGGGTGTAAAGCACACCCTCTTGTGTAAAATTGCTTAATTCATACACATTGCTGAAGGCTAGACCGTGCGTGGACACATTGTGGTGTGACTAATTCATTATTAAATTAAGTACATTGATCTATATGAGTGCGACCCTTTTTTGCATAAACGTTTATATGACCACTAAGATAACGCAGCAGGCAGTCAGAGCAGTTCTCCTAACAACATTGTGATCAAACCTCACCCCTGCCTGTACGGCCATCTCATCAACACTGACGAATTGTTGTATCATACAACTTTGATCATGTTGGGTCTTGGGTGTAGATGGGGTCACTGGTAGGGCTTTTAGATTTTAAATTTTAGTTGTTTATACACCCTTTATTTGCTGATTGGGTTGAAATGTCTATTTCCTCTAAATTATATTCTTTTTTATAAATAATATTTTTCAACTTCTTTGTGCATTGACTCAATACATTTTCTTTTAACAATAAGAATATAATTTAATTGAAATGAATTGTGCAATACATGTATATTTAGACGGATACATGATAGGTGGGCACCTCGAATGTTTAAAAATAGAATATTTGAAAAATGGTCTTAAGTATTTAAGACCATTAAGTATACCTGATGTGATCATCCACGGTACATCATTATCAGACTTTTTTCTATCATTCAACTATTGGTTATTGTCCCAAAATAACCAGATATACAGGTTTTGTAGCAATTTGTGGGAATTATAGAACTAATAGACCTTAATTGTTGAATGTTTACGCATGTTCTAATAATGTATACTATTTCCAAATATTTTTTAACATTTTGGACAAAATAGTCAATCGAGGTGACCAGATGTCCTTAGTGCCCACCTATCTATCCTGTTATCATTTTGACAGATCATTTTGTTCACAGATTCAGTGCTGTGGAATGGTATAGGCACAGGCAGGTTCCTCTATAAGCTACTGTTATGACCTATATACTGGATGTTGTGTAAGAATGAATCAAACACCCACCCACTCACTCTCAGCATGAAGCTCCTCATGAACATGTCTTTGGTGACTGGTGCATGAGTTTTGCACAATGCATACAGCCGATACAGGTAAAGAATAAGTTTGTCTGGCAATGATTCCCAAATGGCTTGTTAAAGTCTGTGGGCTGTTTATCATGGCACTTCTGCTCAACACAAATATGCTGTGCCACTTGACTGCTAAGAAACCTGGTCACAGGTTTAGTCAAGTTCTTGTTGCTAAAGGTTATATTTCAGATCACATAATGCCCACTGAATGCTAAACTACCGCATTGTTCTCTGTCTCCCTCTCGTCTCCCTGCCTATTGTTTCCGTCTTTGCAGAGCCTCAAAAGACAGCAGACCTGCGCTTTGCCCTCCTCGCCGTCGCACTCCAATCCCAGGGAGACAAAGCGGACGTGGAGTATGAGTTGGCGTGGCGCCCGCTCTTGCTATGTGTGAAGGGGTGCTGCGGTGTCAATGGAGACCGAAGGCTACAGCGACCTCCTGGAGACCAGCGATGGTCAGGGGGCGGGCCTGCTGGAAGGAGGGGGCGGGGCGGGCCTGGAGGAGCCCTGGAGCTCGGCGTTACCCCTGGGGTTTCAGGTGTCCCTGACCACTGTGCTGATGCTGGAGCTGGTGCTGGGCTTCAGCAGCAACCTGACCGTGCTTGTGCTCTACTGCGCCCAGTCCAACCTGGTGGACTCGGTCAGCAACCTGGTCACCGTCAACCTCCACGTGCTGGACATCCTGGTGTGCGTGCTGTGCCTGCCGCTGACGGCGGCCGTGATCCTACTGCCGGCCGACGGCGGCACGGTCAGCAGCCTGGCCACGCTGTGCTGCTTCCACGAGGCCTGCGTCACCTTCACCAGCGTGGCCACGGCCGTCAACGTGCTGGTCATCAGCCTGGACCGCTACGACATCTCCGTGCGTCCCGCCAGCCGCCTGCTGACCCCGCGGCGCGCCGCGCTGCTCCTGGCGGCCGTCTGGGCCGTGTCGCTCGCCGTCTTCTTCCTGCCCTTCCTGGAGGGGGACTTCTTCTCCTCCGCGGCGGCGGGAGAGGACGGCGAGGACGGAGGACAGACGGAGGGGCCGAGCCTGGACGCGGAGCTCACCACGGGGCTGACCACCTCCACCCCGTCCACCCCCACGGCCCCCCCCTCTCCTCTCAACGCCACGGCGCATGCCCACGTCCCGCCGGTGTGGCAGAACCGGACGCTCCTCTGTGTGGGCGGGCAGGGCTACTACACGGGCCTGGCCATGTACTACCACCTGCTGCTCCAGGTCAGTGATGTGCTGTACACTAACTAAGTACAGTATAGTATACTTAACCCATTCTGACCTGAGATCAGATTCATACGAGGTTTCCGCCGGACACACACTGGTCTGATGAACCCATTCTGACTTGAGATCAGATTCTAAAAATGTCAGTCGTTCTTCGATTTTTCTAAAACTAGCAGACCTACAATCTCGTATCGCGCCACTCGGTGGCGCGATATGAGCTTGTAGATCTGCTATTTTTAAATAGCTAAAGCATAACATGATGCCAACACCAAAATGGGTGCCCGGTCAGAATGGGTTAAAGGACCACTTCACCACTTTTAAATTGATCTTCATATACATTTTCCTCACTAATGTTCATGATAAAATACCACAATTCTTTTCTACTCAGTCTGTGTCTCATAGGAGGGCTGTGGGCAGGTCAGAAAAACGTTCACCAGTGACGATTATTAGTTTTCTTTTATTAAATCGATATATATCGTCGGGATTAATATCGATATATATTGATATACGATATTTCGTTATGCCTATTGAAAAGTGGTGAAGTCGTCCTTTAAGTACATTTTGGAGATATTTGGAGGTATTTGTATTTCCAATTTCCAATACTTTTACTTCTACTCCACGGATGCCTATATGACAATAACTACTTCAGCCCTATATACATTTCGGCTCACAATGTGGCGCAATGTGATGTATTGGGTGCTTAGATCTGCTATTTTCAAAAGATTTTTATACATTTGAAAACTTCTGCATAATGAGTAGCCTACGTTCTATACTTTTGGTACTTTAAGTACATTTTGAGGCCAATACTTTCATACTTTTAGTACGTTTTGAATTCTGTACTTAAGTAGTACTTAAGTAAAACATTTGAGTACTTTTCCCCCCTGCTGCTCCAGGTGCCCTGCTTCTTCATAGCTGTGGTGGTCATGCTGTTCACCTACTCCAGGATCCTGCAGGCGCTCAACATCCGCATCGGCTCCCACGTGATGCGGAAGCGAGCAAACAAGGACTCCTCCGGCTGCAGGATACGCCGCCAGCGGCGCCGACGGAAGGACCTCAGTTTGACCACGGAGGTTGTGTCCTCCAATCCGAGCCAGCCGCTCACCCACCCGCCCCTCATGCCCTCCCCCACCCCCACGCCGACGTCACCCCCGCCCCTCTCCACCGTGCCCCAGATGACGTCCGACAGCGGCGCCACCGCCACCACCGTCACCACGGCTACCACCACCCCCGTGGCCACCACCCCTGCCACCCCCGCGCCACAGACTCCGGCTTCGGACGCGGCCCCGGCCCCGGCCCAGGCTGCCTGTCCGCCGGTCGCCTCCTCCTTGGGCGTCCAGGCCTCTGTGTCGGCCATCATCGCCTTGAGGCGGGCCGTGCGCAGACACAGGGACCGGCGGGAGCGGCAGCGCCGCGTCCTCAAGATGTCCCTGCTCATCATATCCACCTTCCTGGGATGCTGGGCCCCTCTGTCCGCGGTCAACGTGCTGATCCTCTGCATGGGCCCCAGTGACGGCCTGGTGCGGATCCGCCTCTGGTTCCTGGCCATGGCGTATGGGACCACCATCTTCCATCCCATGCTCTATGCCTTCACCAGGCAGAAGCTGCGCGTTGCCCTCAAGACGCGCGTGAAGAAACGGGTGGTGTCTCTCCTGCAGGTCGACCCTGCGCCAAGCGGGGGGACCGTTATTCACAACTCCTGGGTGGAGGGGGGAGGCCAAAGGAAGGGACGCAAACCGCGTGTGGATGCTAGTGATGTCACCGATCGATGCCTCACAGAGGCAGTGAGGGAATGAGGCTGGGCTTGCGTCTACAAGTGTGTGTACGTTCATACTGTGTGTGCAGTAGCTCTACGTCCATGTACTGGATGTTTGTGTATGTATTTCTTTGCAACAGAGAATGTAGGGTGTGTGCACGACTGCACGTATGTGATTGTGTACATGCGTGAGATAACAGAGAAGCTGTTCGTTTACAGAGGTCAGGTCAGGGGATATTGCACCACCTCTTGCCCTATACAGATGTGGAGGCAGGTGGGCACAGAGCTCTAATTAGAGCCTGCTCTGTATTGTTCTTACACAGACCCTCATTAGTCCCCACTCACCAGCCAGACAAGATGGCTACCATGTCACAATAATAATGCTGGCTATGCATCACTTTAGCCATGGCTACGTAACCACTTAAATCCTATATACTTAGCTGTATGTCAAATAGCGAAAATATCTGATCTACTTCGCCGAATATTCGCCTATTGTCACTGAATGTTCGTCTATTTAATATGACATGCCCAGAAATGGGAGGCTAGGGTTCAGGTGGTTAACATAGCCTACTGTACGATGCCACACATACAAATATATCCATAATTGCTTACTTATGCATGATATACGTATCTGTATGTGTATGTGCATGTGCACATGCATAGACAACCTTACACATACACACATGCACATTGATCAACATGTAGTAATCAATGCAAGGACGAAAGCACACCAATGTCTACCTGCACAGATATTCTCAGAGAGAAAAATATTAGTGGAAGTTTATAAAGAAATTGTTTTCATTATTTCTTTTTTTCATGCCTTAATTGAGTTCTTAATTGATTCTCATGGTGCTGATTGTCCTGCTGTATGTTTACAATAATGTATCGGAGAAAGCTTTTGCACGTGATCTTTTGAAATAATGGAGAGTAAATTACTTTCAAAGTTTACAGAGGATTCTCCATACCTCAAATCAAACTGCAAAAGAAATGCAAAAAAGTGACTAGGTTGTTATTTTCTAAAAACAACAACAAGTAAATAAATAATAGCACCATTTACACAGTTGGCTTGCAATTACTTACAGTGAAGGCATGATATTATTTATTCATTTATTAATATTTTTGACATGACATAATTTTCCACAACAACGAAGAGAATGCAAGGATATTTCATGCTCTGTGTGTGTGTGTGTGTGTGTGTGCGTGTGTGTGTGTGTGTGTGTGTGTGCGTGTGTGCGTGTGTGTGTGTGTGTGTGTGTGTGTGTGTGTGTGTGTGTGTGTGTGTGTGTGTGCATGCGCGTGCGTGCGTGCGTGCGTGCGTGCGTGCGTGCGTGCGTGCGTGCGTGCGTGCGTGCGTGCGTGCGTGCGTGAACACACCTGTGTGTCCATTATGTGCAATAAATCCTAAGAAAAGCAATGAAGTGGGTAAAGAACTGTGGGTTTTCTATTCCTGGCCTGGACTAAAGAACTAGGGGCTACTATAAGGGAGCTATAGGCCTACTTTGATGGTAGTGGCCTATTGGCCAGAATACTAAGTAGAAGAGTGGAGTAATTGTATCTATGTGTATATGATACGCTATTGTAATGCTGATGAAATCTTCAGTCTGTTTCAGTTTTCTGGGAGGAATCAAAGGGCAATATTTTGATCACATGATTCCCAGTCACCCAGTCATCCATGTAAATCAAAGAAATCCCAGGTCAGTAACCACTGACCTGGGCTTTGGAGGGGCTTCAGTGCATCTGATTGACTATTGTGTTTAAACCGAAGGTCAGGACCACCACTTTTGGATGCCACTCTGAATGATTTAAGATGCAGAGGCCTCAATCACACCTCCTGGTTCGAGTTCTTGGCACATTATTATACTAGACCTGTGTCTCTCTCTCTTTCTCCTCAGGGCTTCATGTGTCCCTTTGAAACCTGCTGGACATATTATTACAATAAACCAGTCGGTTATTATAATATAGTAAGTGTTAACGGTAGAGAATTATAATGTCCAGTAAGTAGATACAGTACACTTTAAGCTATGTATGGGCTCATGTCTGAGATCTTCTAAGGCTTTGGGCCATTTCCTTCCTTAAATCACCCCCTCCCCCATTTTTGGAGCAAAATACAAGAATTTGTGTTTGGTCATGTACATTTATCAGGGATGTAAATACTGAAATGTCTACTTGGGGTTTTAGTTGTAGGATATGTTTTTGGTCAGAAGCATTGGCTGGCCAGAAAATCAGCCATCGTGAGTGGGGGACGTTTGTGTAAAAAGCTGATACATGTACGTGTAATTGTGTTAATGTCTGTGGACACTGTAATGTACATTTATGACCATGTGTATAGAGAAATATTAGACTTGTACATGATTTATATTATGTGTAATTGTATACAGCAGAACAAAGTCTCTATTAAAAGGTTGATCTATCTAGCTTTTCTCAGATTTCTTTGTACTGGGTATATTCACACATGCACGTTTTCATGTTGATTTTGTTTGTCGTTGTTTTGAAAACACAATTGCCTTTTTGCTATGGATGAGAGCTCTTACACCACGTAGAGGAGAAGGCTGCAAAATGAGATTTGTTTAACCATGATAATTGAACTTGAACTTAATTATTCAGGGAGCTTCTCACCTTGGCAAAGAATCATGTGTCTGGTAGGCATTACACTTCAGTAGAATGTACAAAGTGCATGACCACAAAAACTTTCAGTGATTCAAGGACACATAAATTATAGGCAGAACTATATCATTGGGAGAAACAACATTATGTTCCGTCTTATTACATAATCATATTGTAACCATTTGACAGCATTTAGAAAACATCTCATTGATTTATAGATTTCCAAATATCTTATTTTAGATTAAACTCGACTGTTACATTGCAGTAGTAAATGATTAGCCTACTTCCCAGTGACAGGGCTGTGTATCAGGGTAAGTATCATATCAGTCATCTGGGAATCCATATATTCGTTGCTGTCGGGAAGGAAACCTCATCACAACATTTTTGAGGTTTTAGATTTTTTTTGGCATAATGTGCTATTGAACACCCTTTACGTGTTGTTTCGAAAGTATTGAACCAATAGAAAGTAGTAAAAAGTGCTTTGGACAAAACCTCTTAACTCCATTGGACCCTCAAAAACTCCAATACCTCTCCCCCTCTCATGGAAGTAATTGACAATATATAAAGTTACAACGCCTACTTTGATGGGGCTGTATTGCTTTGTTTTAAAAAATATATGGTTTTCTTAATTTCCTGAAAAATGAACATTTTGGAGTTATGAGGTTTCCTCCCGACAGCAGTATATATATATATATATATATATATATATATATATATATATATATATATATATGGTCAGCATCATGGTTTCAGCACATATAGAAACAAGTGTGTGTTGTATGTAAACGATGACTGTCTGTGTTGTAGCATAACAGCATAATGTGTTTAAAGGAGTCATAATGTGTTTAAAGGTTTTCCAAGAGTGATTGATTTGACAAATGGATTAAAGCCATTGAACACAGTTGGTTCAGACAAAACCCCTTTTTTGTATTTTAGCAATTCAGACAAATTGTAACTCAGCTGCAAGACTGCGATTCTACTGTAATAATTGCTGTCTTGGTAAATTACTGTAGGCCTCCCATCAGTCTCAGTTGGGGCAGGATTATGCATTCTAGGCAACAACCACAACAATCAAACCTTCAATCTCAGGTCGATTTCACCCCGTCCTTCATAGACCTCCTTCTTTGTATTACAGTCCAACTGAACTGTCTTGTCTCTTTTTAACTCCCATCCTTCCTTTTTTTTGTTTTTTCTTTTACAGTTCCTGTTTCTTTGATCCCTATATTTAGAAACTCTGTCCCAGATATACGTGCAGCATTTAGCGCTGACTGAACCCACTGTATTTATTTGCATCACGTCTTGCTGTGGTGTGACTGCAGTGCTGATCGTTAGAGCTAATGAAGATGAATGCCATTGCTCAGGTAAACATATCTGTCTTTTCAACTCAATCTCCTGCTCGTGATATTCTGTATCTCATTCTGAACCGAATAATCCATATATGCCCGTACACACTGCCTCCCCCATTGATTTAGAAAGCCAACACTGTAGTTTCCCCTGTCCTGTTTAATAACACCCCCCACACCTCTCTTTATTCAGCCAGACTGCATCTCTCTCATCTCTTATCCACACTCAGACCTCCCAGAACAAAGGGAAAAACAGCTGCAGTGTCTGCGAAGAAGGGAAAGTCACCTTGGGGAAAGCTAGAGACGAAAACGAGAGAGAGAGAGAGAGAGAGAGAGAGAAGCAAGGGGAGCTCCCTCTCTCTCCAGAAAGAGAGGGAGAGAATGTCAGGAGAGAGAGGGATTAGTGAAGGGAAGGAGAGAAAAAAAGGAGGGGCAGGAGCTGGCAACAGGATACTGTATTATGACTAATAAGGGGACAGCACTGCATCACTGCGGAACCCCTTCTGAAATTACCCAAACACTGATGGTAAGCAGAGATTGAATACAGGCAAAAGATGATAGCTACTGTGTACTGCCACCCCCACAAGCACTCTCCCGAGAGAGTACTGCCATATTGCTCCAACCTACTACACTTTCACCAACATTCCAATTGCAGAATATACTCACTGACTTGTATAAAGTTTCTTCGGAGGAATAGCATAGCAACAGACTTATTATAATCATCCTGGAGTCCGTATTTTGTACATGTCATTATACAAGCTTGAAGATTGTCTATTTTCCTTGAGCGACGCTGTCGAACAACAGAGTATAAAATAGGGCTTAGGCATTGAGAACTGGAGGAGAGGGCACAGAAAATCCACCTACTCATTTCAATTAAAGTTGCTCACCCAGCACATGTACTCCCAAAGCCCCCCAGACCGGTAGGCCTGCAAGCAATGGTTTAAAACTCTGGTTCTGCAAGCTTTGCTATTAGAACGTGTATGAGCATCCCACGTAGGATGACTAGAGGACACTAATGCACATGCTCTATAAGTCTATGGCCTAGTGCGCAATGACAATCGTCATTTACTAATTACGGTAAGTCACTTTGATGTCATGTTGTAGTTTTCGGTGGCCTTAAGTCGGACAGCCTGTCCTGGCTGAATGGCTGTCATCATCACATGTGTAAGCAAGGTGATGGGAAATGTACATAAATGACATTGTTAATGCATATAGCTATGTTCACTATCCTTTTTGAGGACGTCTGCCCCTGTGAGCGTAATGTTGCACTAATAGATTTGAATGAATTACTTTACCATAGATTTCAAGGAATGCATTGCCCCAATGCATTACACACACATACGCACGCATGCGCACGCGCACACGCACACACACATGCACACGCGCACACGCACACGCACACACACACACACACACACACACACACACACACACACACACACACACACACACACACACACACACACACACACACACACACACACACACACAGTGAGTGCGATTGTACTGTGTAATAATAATTATTACAAACAAGAACTCGTTATATTCAAACAAATAGACAGATAGTCTACATTCTTTAATGTCGAATGACATACAGTCTAGCCTGAAATAGCCTACCATATTTCTATCACTGTCTGCACTCAGTATCACCCAGCTGCAGACACTGCGGTCAAGCAATCTCCAAGAAAATGATGACCAATCTATCACCACTTCAAATTGTTGTGCACAAATACATGAGAGGTTACCGTATGACTATCACTTGACAGTCACATATTGCTCTCACAGGGCGGCTAAATCATACGCTCAAGCCTTGCCCAACACACTGCACCATGCCCCTGGCATCACTGCAACGGATAGGATACAGAAGAACAGTTGACATATTTCTGTTTTAATTTCTCTATCGTTAGATTCTGTTACATTTTTGGATCATTTTATGACTTACTGTTTTGCAAATTACTGTATATCATTGTATTGTTTCTGATCCAATCTAACCAGTTTTGTTATTCACATTTCAATACTAAAAGAAACACCATTTTAATTAGATAATTCTTTGTAATTACATTGATGAATATAATTTTGCAGAAATGTTCAGGATGCAATCATTATATCATCATCATCATACTATAATTCTAACAATGTCTGTCCGCCTGTGTGTGTGTCTGTCTGTCTGTCAGAAACAATGCCGTAGCTCCTCAATGCCTGCACCAATCGCTTCACACAGGCGTTGACCATATGAATATGGAGGGCGTAACGAAGCCCTTTTTTCACATTAATGATTAATAATGAATTTATTATTGAATTAAAAATGCGAAAACTCACCCAGGGCGCAGTACCCCCCACGGCCACAGGGCGGCAAAACTCCTCTCCCCGGAAATCACGTGTCACAAGTGAATTGCATTTTGGGACGGTCACTGATTAATACTGGGACACAGTTTTCCGCGCAACATCTGTTTCGACTTTCGACACCACACTGTCCGCTCCCTCCTCACCACCTCCTTCGCCGTGCCGTACACATGAGCTACATGCACGCAGCTATACTTTCGCAACGCACGTGTGTGTGTGTGTACTTTCGCCACACGCGTGTGTGTGTGTGTGTGTGTGTGTGCGTGTCTCGCTACCTTCGCAACGCACGTGTGTGTGTGTGTCTCGCTACTTTCGCAACGCACGTGTGTGTGTGTGCGTGTGTGTGTGTGTGTGTGTGTGTACTTTCGCCACGCGCGTGTGTGTGTGTGTGTGTGTGTGTTTCGCTACTGCTTTTACAATAGTAATGGGGGTCTCATGTAACTCAGAGACAGCGTATACAATTGACCCATTTACACTCACATTTAACAGACATACAAATGCCATTCAATGGGGGGCTCCACAGGCATCTTCACCTTTCAAATGTCTCCACGTATATTTGTTACATCTGTGTGTATACAAATATATTATTCAAGTTAAAATGAAGAGCAATTAAATCTATTTATGGGGGGAAAGGACTAGTATGTATAATTATGGAAAAGCATTGCCGACTGTCTCTCCCACGCTGTTGTCGACACTGATCCTCTGGGCACAGATTATGCCCGCATGGCTGACCAAGCCTCCGACCCTCTTCAAGATGGCTACATGCCATGGCCCTACGGCTGACGAACATTCAGTTTAACAATGCTGGTGTTTCCCAATGTGTGATGTCTCCAATGGTCAACATGTGGGCTGGAGACGGCACTCAAGATGCCATCTGACATCTCTTCCCACCATGGCCCTCAATTAACCTCTGGGCTGTCATCACCCGGAACCTCGGGATGAAGCATTGCATTCCATCTGCAGGCCAACAGCCTGAGCCAACATTTCCACTGCTCCATGAAGGCCTCCTTGACAGTCAGTCTGAAGGGCGTTTGACATGATCGGTCTTCCATGGGCGCTGCTCAGAAAGAAAGGTCCCCACATGTCAGCACAGCCTGCCGCTTTCTCAGGTCCCAGTTAACCTCCACAGCACACAGCGAAATATGATTTCATTAAGCAATATTACACTAGAGGGTGTGCTTTACCGTCATTAATGGTACGCCACCTCAGCCCATATAGAATTATATGGGCTCTGCAGCCCCAATTGATGATATTCAGACCGCTGCCATCTTGTCAGCAAGGTGCTAACTAGGTGCAACTTCCCATTGACAGCCCATTCATCCAAAGTTCCAAACAGAAAAGTCCTATCTAATTGTATTAAACAACGTCAAACTCAACATTGCAGCTGTACGGAAAGCTTGAATTATCCTCTTTAAATCTGTAAAGTGTTTGTTTCATAAAAGTCCACCGGTCCGTAGACATGTTATGAGCTACTTCCTGTCAAGAACTTCTGTGCAGGTTATTTGGTAGCACTTTACAATAATGACCCGTTATAAAGCATTTATAAACGTTTATAAGCAGTTTGTAGACTATTAACAAATCATTATTAACCTGTTTGTTGACATTCGTAAATGATTATTAAAACCGTTATAACTATGTTTACAAATCATTTATAAGGTATTAGTAAGTAGTAAACTATTCATTAATAAGCCATTTATATACATCTGTAAATGATTATTAAATCATTTGTAATGACCCCATGATAAAGCATTTATAAACGTTTATAAGCAGTTTGTAGACTATTAACAAATCATTAACAACCTGCTTGTTTACATTTGTAAATGATTACTAAAACCTTTATAACAAATTTACAAATAATTTATAAAGTATTAGTAAGTAGTAAAACTATTCATGAATAAGCCATGTATAATACATCTGTAAATGATTATTAAATCATTTGTAACTGATGTTATATAATATATACAAGCTATTTGTATATTTGGGAAATGTGTTTGTTCATGTTTAACATATACTTTGTAAAACATTCCTAAAATATCTATAAATCCTTAGTACATGTTATTAAGTGTAGGAGGACAGTCATAC
The DNA here is from genome assembly GCF_964188405.1 of Protomyctophum parallelum. Lineage (NCBI taxonomy): Eukaryota > Metazoa > Chordata > Actinopteri > Myctophiformes > Myctophidae > Protomyctophum > Protomyctophum parallelum. The sequence goes on along the minus strand of NC_139703.1, from coordinate 10,731,820 downwards.
TCGGATACGAGTGACCGCCGATGATGATGAAAGTGACGACAGTTCATCATTTACAACTGTCTGTTAATGTTTGTTCATGTTTAACATATGCTTTGTAAAACATTCCTAAAACATATATAAATCCTTAGTACATGTTATTAAGGTCCCTATAGTAAAGTGACGACAGTTCATAATTTACAACTGTCTGTTAATGTTTGTTCATGTTTAACATATGCTTTGTAAAACATTCCTAAAACATATATAAATCCTTAGTACATGTTATTAAGGTCCCTATAGTAAAGTGACGACAGTTCATAATTTACAACTGTCTGTTAATGTTTGTTCATGTTTAACATATGCTTTGTAAAACATTCCTAAAATATCTATAAATCCTTAGTACATGTTATTAAGGTGCCTATATTAAAGTGACGACAGTTCATAATTTACAACTGTCTGTTAATGTGTTTGTTCATGTTTAACCCTACATCATTTTATGTTGAAGATGTTGTGTTGCATTGTGGGTAATCCTCAGTACAGAGGAACTCCATACTGAGGGTAAGATGGTCTCCTGTTTGCTCAGGCACAAACAAATTAATTTCAAACATCTAAGCTTCATATAAGTGGCCAGATATGCACTCATGTTTACATAGTGTTATTCAGTAACATTCGTTTTTGTATGACATGGTATCATATGACATTGTTTATTTAATTGTTTGGAAAACGGTTAGCATGTTAGCTAGCTGTTAGCTGTGCTGTGTAGCCTGTGTTACATGAGAATTCACTGACACTCCATGTAAGTGAATTCTCAAAAACGAATGTTACTGAATAACACTATGTAAACATGAGTGCATATATCTGGCCACTTATATGAAGCATAGATGTTTGTAATTAATTTGTTTGTGCCTGAGCAAACAGGAGACCATCTTACCCTCAGTATGGAGTTCCTCTGTACTGAGGATTACCCACAATGCAACACAACATCTTCAACATAAAATTATGTAGGGTTAAACATGAACAAACATTAACAGACAGTTGTAAATTATGAACCCTACATAATTTTATGTTGAAGATGTTGTGTTGCATTGTGGGTAATCCTCAGTACAGAGGAACTCCATACTGAGGGTAAGATGGTCTCCTGTTTGCTCAGGCACAAACAAATTAATTACAAACATCTATGCTTCATATAAGTGGCCAGATATGCACTCATGTTTACATATTGTTATTCAGTAACATTCGTTTTTGAAAATTCACTTACATGGAGTGTCAGTGAATTATCATGTAACACAGGCTACACAGCACAGCTAACAGCTGTGCTAACAGCTAGCTAACATGCTAACCGTTTTTCAAACAATTGAATAAACAATGTCATATGATACCATGTCATACAAAAACAAATGTTACTGAATAACACTATGTAAACATGAGTGCATATCTGGCCACTTATATGAAGCTTAGATGTTTGTAATTAATTTGTTTGTGCCTGAGCAAACAGGAGACCATCTTACCCTCAGTATGGAGTTCCTCTGTACTGAGGATTACCCACAAAGCAACACAACATCTTCAACATAAAATGATGTAGGGTTAAACATGAACAAACATTAACAGACAGTTGTAAATGATGAACTGTCATCACTTTACTATAGGGACCTTAATAACATGTACTAAGGATTTATATACGTTTTAGGAATGTTTTACAAAGCATATGTTAAACATGAACAAACATTAACAGACAGTTGTAAATTATGAACTGTCGTCACTTTACTATAGGGACCTTAATAACATGTACTAAGGATTTATATATGTTTTAGGAATGTTTTACAAAGCATATGTTAAACATGAACAAACATTAACAGACAGTTGTAAATTATGAACTGTCGTCACTTTACTATAGGGACCTTAATAACATGTACTAAGGATTTATATATGTTTTAGGAATGTTTTACAAAGCATATGTTAAACATGAACAAACATTAACAGACAGTTGTAAATTATGAACTGTCGTCACTTTACTATAGGGACCTTAATAACATGTACTAAGGATTTATATATGTTTTAGGAATGTTTTACAAAGCATATGTTAAACATGAACAAACATTAACAGACAGTTGTAAATTATGAACTGTCGTCACTTTACTATAGGGACCTTAATAACATGTACTAAGGATTTATATACGTTTTAGGAATGTTTTACAAAGCATATGTTAAACATGAACAAACATTAACAGACAGTTGTAAATTATGAACTGTCGTCACTTTACTATAGGGACCTTAATAACATGTACTAAGGATTTATATATGTTTTAGGAATGTTTTACAAAGCATATGTTAAACATGAACAAACATTAACAGACAGTTGTAAATTATGAACTGTCGTCACTTTACTATAGGGACCTTAATAACATGTACTAAGGATTTATATATGTTTTAGGAATGTTTTACAAAGCATATGTTAAACATGAACAAACATTAACAGACAGTTGTAAATGATGAACTGTCGTCACTTTCATCATCATCGGCAGTCACTCGTATCCGAGTATGACTGTCCTCCTCCACTTAATAACATGTACTAAGGATTTATAGATATTTTAGGAATGTTTTACAAAGTATATGTTAAACATGAACAAACACATTTCCCAAATATACAAATAGCTTGTATATATTATATAACATCAGTTACAAATGATTTAATAATCATTTACAGATGTATTATACATGGCTTATTCATGAATAGTTTTACTACTTACTAATACTTTATAAATTATTTGTAAATTTGTTATAAAGGTTTTAGTAATCATTTACAAATGTAAACAAGCAGGTTGTTAATGATTTGTTAATAGTCTACAAACTGCTTATAAACGTTTATAAATGCTTTATCATGGGGTCATTAAAAATGATTTAATAATCATTTACAGATGTATATAAATGGCTTATTAATGAATAGTTTACTACTTACTAATACCTTATAAATGATTTGTAACCATAGTTATAACGGTTTTAATAATCATTTACGAATGTCAACAAACAGGTTAATAATGATTTGTTAATAGTCTACAAACTGCTTATAAACGTTTATAAATGCTTTATAACGGGTCATTATTGTAAAGTGCTACCGGTTATTTTTTCCTAATTAAGGCCCAATTCCAATCGCCTCCCTCAAGCCCTGAGCACTGAACCCTCATTGACTTTAGTGACGTCAGCTGTAAGTGCGTGAGGGTGTGAGGCTGCAAGGGCTCCAAATTGTTGTGAAAGAAATGGGACAGCATTATTATTATTGTTATTAATATATAGCCTATCCTTCCATTCCTTCTCCCTTTGAGAATAGTGAGAAAGCACTATTGTGTTTGTTGACATTCTAACCGCGATACATAACTCATTCCCCTGGTAACGCTATGAACTGTGGGTAATTTCTTTGCCAAAGTCAGCATTGATGCTGACTGCTTTTAGCACACTGTCTGTTTGGATGAATGGGCTGTCTATGGGAAGTTGCACCTAGTTAGCACCTTGCTGGCAAGATGGCCGCGGTCTGAATGTCGTCAATGGCTAAGCCCGGCCTGCCCCACAGGACTGAAATCAAATGTCATGTGACTTTATTGCAATTTATCGCAATAGAGTAGGTACCAAATTAGGCTATCACCCAGCTGCAGACACTGCGGTCAAGCTATCACCACTCCAGAAAAGGAGGGTCTATCTATCCCCATTTAGGATTACTGTGGGCAGAGGTTAACCGTATATCACTTGACAGGTCACTTGACAGCCACTATTGCTGTCATTAATGTACTTAGTCTGTCACACACTGGCAGTGGCATCCTTGTTTTGGGTATGTCAAGGCTAGTCTTTTCTCTCCTTTTTCTTTTTCAAAAAGAGCACATCTACATCTGTTGCCAAATAAATTACATGCATAATTCCTCTTGAAGGGAAAATTCACGTCATATGTAAACGAGCAAATCAGCCAATCAATCACAGGCAACAGGCATTCTGATTGGCCAGTATGAGATGATCTATGATGGTGTATGATGATAAGAGCTGATAATTCCGCTATGACTATTCGACCAGCATATCTAAACGAACAAATAGGCTAACCAATCACATGTTGGTGGGAGAGCTTGGCCAATAAGGGGCCACCTTATGTAGGCTACCTTATGTAGCAAATCAAATTTCCACTAACATAAATTGATGTACGATGACAAGAGCGCCCCTCATTTCACACGGGTGTGATTTCTTTATTTGCATATAAACAAGTCTTGGTGCTTTTAATGGTTTTATCCTCTTGGCAGTTTTTATATTGACCTGTACTTTCCTTGAACTGTACCCATTCTGCAAACTGTTAATACATATTTCAATCACTCAATAAATCAATCATATTGCACATGCACAGTGAATGTGCTATTTGTCTGCTGGACAATGGACATTGGACAATAAATATAAAATAAAATAAAGTTTTCAAATTGTGCAAGGACAAACAATCAACAACTGTGGACACAAGGGGGGATAACTTAAGCAAATCAAAAATAGTGCAGTGTCCAAATGAACTGTCCATTATTTATGCGTCCACCGAATATTCAACTATTCGTTGCAGTTTAGTAATAGTGCCATCTGCTGGTAGAATATTAGTGTTTCCATATTTTTAGTGCATCGACGATGTAATTAACCATCATTCTGAACCTGATTGTGATTGGTCATTGGTCATGTGTGGCTGATGTTAGCAGCTGCAATGCATTCTGTGATCATGGACAGGTGGTGGAAATAAAAACGTCTGGGTTTTAGGTGGTGATTGACTACATAGTTTCACTTGCGCTGGTGCTACTACGAGTACGATAGTCTTCAAAGTTTTTAGAACAGGGGCACAGCACAGCAGTGTGCGAGTGTAGAGTTTGTGCGTCGTTTACTTTATTCCAGGGTCGCTTTTTTCCGAAGGAGCAACGATACGATGCAACTACATTATCGGCATCTTCTCATCTGGATTGGAAGCACAGCGTCGACACTCGACAAGCTGTTGTGATTGGAAAATCACAATGCGATATTTTTTAACTCCCAAATCCCAACTTCAGACTGAACTTCTAGGTACGTTTGGGTTCCAAACAGAGCTAAGACTGAACATAAATTCACCGATGGGCAGGTCTACTATAGTAGCCTACTAGTCCTGGTCCAGGTAGCTCGCTAACGCACTGGACCAGGGCTAGGTCTACTACTGCGTGGCTCGAAAATGCGTAATCTTTCAGATGCAGCGCCGCGGTGTAACAATACCTCGTGCACGTAAATCAACAGTATACAATGGTATCATGTTAGTTTTTCAACTAAACCTAATTGAGTAATGTCACCCGCCGAAATAGCTCAGTTGGGAGAGCGTTAGACTGAAGATCTAAAGGTCCCTGGTTCGATCCCGGGTTTCGGCAGCACGGGTGGATCACTTTTTTTCCCTTCTTCGTGAAGCATTTTACGCGTCGCGACTCGGGATAGTAAATGTATATGATGATTAACACGGTACACCTTGACCCAAGAGTGACAGCTTACTGCTTAGAGTATATACTCTTAAGAGTGACAGCCTTTTATTTATTCATTTCCTGACGTGTGTGTATCACCACAGGCTAGAACCTTCTACTGCTATGGCCAGTCACGTGACACTAACTGACGAATCACAGGAGGGGGCTTCATTAATCCACCATTCACGGCGCTCCAGGCTTCATTAACTGACCAATGGCATGACTTGACGCAAGTTGACGGCAGCCATCTTGCTTTTTATTTATATGGGCGAGTGGAAATTTAATGCAAATAAATAAATTATAGGTCCAGCAAGCAAATCATGATGGTCTGTTTGTGCTCAATAGGTCACAATAGCATTCCGATTTTAGGTGTTGTGTTTTGGATGACATTTTGGCCAGGAGTTTTATATCTATCTCAGCTTCTGCCTGATAGCACACATGCTAACAGTGGGGACCACAACGTTAGCAGCATTTGATGACATGTTACCATAGCAACGTACAGTGTGCGCAGACCACAGGTAACGTGAGTTGTTTACCACAGAAACACATGATGAACATTATAAACTCATGTAACCTTGTGTGTCTAGATTGCCCGTTTTGTTTTTACCAAGGCAGACCATGCTAACGGTGTTAGCGCGTTAGCATCACACAGCTTACAGCAGGGTTCCCCAATTAATTTTCCTCAAGGGCCATATTTTGACTACGGTACCAGGCTGGGGGCCGAGTCGGCACGCGCGAAGTCGAGGTCTTGCCCTGAAATGTTCAGGGCAAGACCCCATTTGAAAATTACCCCCAGTTTGACATGCAGAGGCCACTGACCCCAATTTAATGCCATTTATATCTGGGACGCCCCCCCCCCCCCCATGACAATCCAAACGTTTTTAATGTGAGATGTTCTGGTGAGTTGGTGAAAATCCCAGGTTGATATAATACACAATACTCTGTGATTCACAGAGGATTGTTTATTATATCAACCTGGGATTTTATAATAGGCTATAAGTTGTGTGCTATCTCTAACAGATTGTCCATGACCATGCTAGACAAATAGCCTATAATAATCAAATCTAGAAGCTTGTAGATTGGCTATTTTCACATTTTGTCTATTAACACGTTTTTTCTTTGTTCCACCCTGACTGTAATAGTTCACCCAACACTGTGAGCTTGTAGATCGGTTATTTTCACATAGCTCTGATGTATATATAATTTGTATATTTATTTTGGGGACCACTTGGAACTGATTTAAGGACCCCTGGGGGTCCCCTGACCCCAATCAATATTTTCAATGACTCATAGCCATTAATGACAGGTGCATGGGCCATTCACCCTAGATAATGGCAAACTAGGCAACATTTTATAATGTGTAAAAATGAGTTTGATGCTGTATATAGGCCAAATGCAAACAGGCCAAACGTTAGAAATAAAATGAGTGATTGATGATTTTAGACAATATGCATTGCAGATATGTTTACTGTACCTGATTTATTTATTTATTGCTCCTATGCTCTGTAGAAGATAGGGCAGATCAATTTGGTTCCATTTGTATACTCTTAGAGTTAGGATTTTATAGTATTGCGGTTCATTATTTAATTGCAACACAGGTTACTCCACCCTATTTTAATATTTTCTGTATTGACATGAAGTAGCCTACGGATGATGTCAGAAAACAAGCAGTGGTAAATTCAGTGTCACACTGTTCAGATGGTCTTCCACCATGTCTTCACCTCCTCCTAGGACAGACTAGAGGGTGATGTTTGCAGAAATTGCGGAAATTGCAGTGGCTCAAACCCTGTCCATATAAAGTTTACTTGTATTAATAATAACCTAACATGGTTAATATATTTTATATAGTAATTCAAATTGATTTGCCTCCTGTGTGAATAGGATGGGATAGGGTATGTGTATGCTACTGTATTTTAGTATAAGTCATAATGGTGGTAGGCTACTTTAATTTGATTAAGTGATATTTGAAAAATTTGTTATGACAACAATTGGAACATGTAATGATGAGCTACAAATGTACCTGCAGTGAAAAATAATTTGGTTGACTGTAGCAGTTACGCGAAATCACTCTGAATCCAATGCTAAACGTTTGCCATTCACTGCTGTCATAAGTCTACTCATACAGTTTTGCTTAAAGCGGGGCTTGAACCAGTGACACTGGGACCCCGAGCTTGGATCCGTACTTCCCCTTCCTAGAAGCTAGTTTTAACATTTCAGTGCTTTTTGAAAATATTCTGATACATTATCGCTTGCAGCAGGATTGTACATGAAGCTGAGTTAGAATTGCATCCATTCCCTTCCCTTTTCTCTTCTTTCTTCTCTTTTTCTTCTCCCCCCTTCTTCCCCCTCTTAGAGTCTTATGTTCCCCATTTTACGCGTCACGACTCGGGATAGTAAATGTATGATGATTAACACGGTACACCTTGACCCAAGAGTGACAGCTTAGAGTGTATATACTCTAAGAGTGACAGCCTTTTATTTATTCATTTCCTGACGTGCGTGTGTATCACCACAGGCTAGAACCTGCTACTGCTATGGCCAGTCACGGGTGACTGTCACGGGACACTAATCCCAAATATTCTGTCCGGCCGTACTTCTCCAGTCACCGTAGCCTACAAGTACTGTGCACATTCCACATGTAAAATGCTTACCCTACTACAAGCACAATCTGTCCTGACCCCTATGTAAAAATAAGACATGATTCTGTGTAAAATAATAGAAACGGTCCATGTAAAATGGTTTACAGCAGTTCATTTATGAAGGGAACAAACGTCAAATTTTGTATTTTTGCGTTTTGACACTGAAACTAATAACTAGACTACACACTACAATTTACAATAGATAACCTGAAGAAGCAATAAAGCACCGATATGAAAAGGAACAGTAATTTGGATTTCCACCAGGGGGCGATATTGTACAATAAATCAATATCAGTTTAACCGTTTGCTTTGTGTTGGTTTAAGACGTTAAAATATAAACACAAGGCTAAAATGTGTTATTGTGATGGCCATTTCTTAGCCCTATAATAATAATAATAATAATTGGAACACTTGCAAAGAAGACTTCAAGTCTCACATGTAATCAAAATATTTGACTAAGACTGGGACATATTCCTTTTGAGCAGTTGTGTCCCAGTAATTTCCAGTACAGTTGTGATATATGTCTAGGTTACTGTCTCCAATTTCAGAGGCAAATAATAATATTGTACATTAGGCCCAAGCAATCAATCAACTTTACAGTAAACAGTCATACCAGTGCTTCCAAAAAGCAGACCGATACCTAGTAGTACTGAGGCTGGGGTTACACAGCAGCAAAATTATAGAGTTCTGAGACTCATTGAGCCGACACATGAATTTGTACATCAAGTTTCTCAGTAGGCCTAATGCATGAATAATGTATACTCCCATTACAGAATAACTCACTTGCACTGCTCTACCAATAGCCTACTAGATTACAGTTATTTTGTTAGTTACTAGTTAGTTACTTTGCATATCTAAAATATTGTCAAACATTAACCTATTAAGTCCTGATGTAGGCCTAGGCTACTTAGGCTATTTGAAAATGGCTGATCAACAAGTTCACAAGTTACACTAGTCTCTAAACTACCTCCCCTGGCCAGCCGGGGCACCTGATGATGGGGAAAGGAACTGGTTGGAATAACGTGTTCCTTCCACACGCTACGTCCAACCGGGATAACCCCACCCAGGTGAAAAGAAGCAGCTTGGACACCTCATGCATAGAAGGAAGCATGGGATCAGTCCGCTGCCCTCCCCAGGTTGGCAGAGGAAGTGGATTACTTCTACACTACTACAATTAGATAATTGACACTGGGTGGAAAAAATGGGTTGCAAAATCGTCGGATAGCCTTGTGTTTAAACGCACGTGTGTGCGCGCGCACACACACACATACACAATTCACAAATGGAGCAGATTCAGATCTATTTAAATTGCACAGGCCTTCATCTCATTAAAGTAAAAAAATAATAATTTCAATATGGGAGGGGGAGGTCCATGAACCAGGTTGTCGCTCCCTCAGGCCCACAGAAATAGAAGGTGCGTAGGAATAGACCTATGTAGGTGCAGTTTGATTTATATTTATAGTCTATGGCTCCATTAGCTCACGGTACTCTTAATAACAGTCATTTACATCATCTTTGTGGTGAATGGTTAAAAAAACACACAAATGTAACACCCTAGCACAGCAGCCGTGGTCCCTTGATCCACTAATGCATATCTTTCCATGGTCTCTTCTCTCCATATTAAATGTACCCGAGAGATTATTCATGACTGATCAGATGGTTGACCTCTGAATAGACCACCTTAATCATAAAATGACATCATGTCTTCGCCCTTGCCCCAAGGCCCGTTGAATGACTACATTCTACAGGTTATTAAGATTACATTTCACTCGATAGATAATATTACATTATGGTGATGAGTCTCAAACACCACCATGGCAATTTCCATACATTTCTGATTGTAGTTCCAAAGTTTGTTTCAACGAAACTCTTATTAGCTACACTCAATTGCAGGCACATGCGGGGTGGGGGGGGAAAAGATAATTTCATAATCATTCTTTGAGGATGTGATGATATCATTCTTTGAGGATGTGATGATACAAGGATGAAATTTGGCACAAATTCTCTTTAAGGGCCATTCTTACGGACAAAGGCCACTCAAACATTCAAGATGGCGACCATTTCAGGGGCGCTGTTGAGCCAGCAATGGAGTAAGACGTGTTTGCGAGAGCTCTTGCCAAACGTATTATTATTTTGCGGTATAGTATTTTCACTATCGGCGTCAGTCTTCTAAACACTGTTTGAAAGCAAACTCAAGTGCTGCCTGTTACATATGGCAGCGAATCTCTGCAATTTCAGATACACAGGTTCTGGGCTAAAGGGCTCTGCAACGCAGAGTACTAATGAGACCGGAGAACGTTTACGCAGCCCGGGGGTGGAGCCGATAATGGACGCCGCTGCATTGAAGGCCGACATTCTATCCGAACTGAGAGCGGACATCTCCTCTATCCTCCAGTCGGAACTAAATAATACGTTTGCTTGGAATTCAGATCAATTAAGAATGAACTACAAAATTAGCTACAGGAGGTTAAAAAGAACACAGCAGCCATCCGCTCTGAAATGGATACGATGAAGACTACAGTCAAAGATGTGGAGGATGGCTTGTCAACATGGACGGACATAGTGGTTCCAATGGAAGCTACCGTGGCAGGTGATCGTTGCACCTTCGCCTCCTTCAACAATGTAATGTACTTCTAAAAAATCTAAGCGACGTCCGATATGGCTTTATAACCCGGGCCGTTTCCTTATCATGATCATCAAAAAAATGATAGAAGAGGTTTTTCCTAGGATTTAGAGGAGGAGGAAAAATATTCTCTGAGGCAATTCTCTGGGCAATATCGGTAGAAGGCGCAGTGAGTGGAGTAGTATTTTTTTTCCGGTCGAAACAAAATCCCCTTTTGACCGAAAAGTACCGTTTATACGTGTGGTGGGGGGCTCAGAGTGCTTCCACTAAGGAAAGTAGGCTTTCTAATGACACAACCCACCTTTGTTTTGGTTCATTTTATTTACGCTAAAGACGAGAGGCTGGTCTGCATTCATGCGAGCGGCGGAAGTCGAGAGTAACATAGCTCTAAATGCAACGCATTAGAGCTATGGACCAGAGCTACCTCTGATCAAAGTTAGGAGCCCTATGAAACTAGTTATGACACTGCATTAATTCCTTTAAATCATGTCATGCGCTTTATCATCTTATCACTCATGCACGTAACGTACGGTACAGGGACATGATGGTTTAAACCTTTGACTCTTATCTATATTTTCCATTGTTCCATGTCATGCGTTCATCACAACTATGCAAGGTCTATGACTTTCTCATCATGGTAGATGTCTCATCAAGATGTCACCAACTATGGAAGCTTACCAAACAAAATCGGTTTGGTAAGGTAGAACTTGATCTCCTCCTAACCTCAAGTAACACTGTCTTCTGAAAAGCAAGCAATCTCTTAACCATATGACATGCACCCACTCACTTCTGCACCTAAATGGCCCTTTGATCATGTAACGTGCGATGGAAGCACTAATTGTACTGATAAGACCCAATTATTGACCCAATTATCCCAAATATGGAATAGAATTTCACCACGACACACTTGGTCAAATGGAAAATAACATACAAACATGAGTTGCCACGCCACATTTAATGCCTGTCTTAAGGCCTATTCATAGTCTGGATTTTCGGTGATGAGGTGACCACCGCTCCGGTGGTGAGCTGACCACCGGAGCTGAAATAACATTGAGCGGTGGTGAGTAAAAACAGAGAGAAGGGCTGGAGCGGTGGCGGTGGTTTGCTCTTCACCACGGCTCGTGACGTCATGTTGTAGTTCGGTGGTCACCCCACCACCGTAAATCCAGACTATGTATGAGCCTTTAGCCACCTGGAGGTCTTAAGGTCCCCCGTAACCTCTTTAACCTCGGCATCCTCATTTTCATCATGTCATTATAGGCTAATTAAATTGTTTTTAAATGTGCAGCAAATTGGCATATACACTATGGCACATATTGAAATATTGATAAATGTCTGTTGTCCATCACAATCTGGCATGCTGATGATCCCTGTGTGACACTCAGCATTGGGTTCAGTGTCAGCTGATCTAGTTTTACTAATACTGTAGTAATAGTATAGCGTGTAAGTAGTTTGTGATTGTTGATTAATTGCGAATGTATTGTAATTGTTGTATTCTATTCTTTTTTTTTTAACAATATATTTATAGACTTTTTTTTCCTTCTTTTGGTCTTTTTCTAGTTTCCCCCTTGTATTGTCCATCTTATTCTGTAATAATTGTGTTAATAAAAAAGTGTTTCTTGTTTTCTTTATTTATCTGTACCAGTCCTGTGATTTCCACCTGTGACCTGTGTGCTCTTAGTACCCTAGTCCTAGCCTGTCACGGTGTTGATTGTCTGTTGAATTCACCGATGTCTACTGTCTAGTAACATTAGTCCTTCTATGGTATATGCTCCTGTGTGTTCAATTTCTTCTCAGTGCATCGTAATTAGTGACGTGGTAAGTTCTTGTATGTATTGACTGTATTCCAAGTCATAAATATATTCTAGAGCAGTAGTGTATTCCTAAAATTGATTCCTTGTGTTCCTCATTATTTTTCCTGTTTCCATGTTCAACAACACAAAATTTGTACTAGGAGAGACAGTCAGATGCTCAAAGTAGCTAAATAGATAAAGGCCACACAAAGAGATATAGAACCAGTCATGAATATCTGGCCTTCATATATTGTGTGATAAAATATCCCCTGCTTCTGACCTAAGCCAGGTAATGACAATGAACCTGTTTAACAGACTACATGAATGTGCCCTGCAAATTATGGCTAAACTGAGTGGTGGCGATGCCATAGCACAGGTGCTGAAATACCATTGTTCGTGTTTGTCTGGTCTTTACGACAGAGAGAGATCCCACATTAAAAGCCCTTGAAAAAGAGTCATCAGATGGTGAAGGAGAACCAGACGCAGGCGTGTCACCATTCACTGTGAGTACGTCACGACACCCCCACTCTCACAGATGGGTGATTTTACCCCCCCACACACACACACTTTTGACCACTTTCTTTCCCCACTGGATGTCTGCAACAACTGTTTTCCCTATATGAAAGCCTATTGGCCCATTTAAGATTGGCCAATAGGCACAAAAGGGAGACATCGAAGAAGAAGGATGGATGGGGAAGGATCAACATATGGAATGTGAGCACAAGTTCTGAAATATATCCATATATGGAGATCAGATATGAGGTCAGATGTAGAGTTTCTGGCCAATAGTGGTGACATCAGGGATCTCCATATATGGGCTTAACTGCGACAGCAGGTCACATTTACTATGACTTCAGGGTCTCCACATCTCCATCCCTAATGTCACGAGACCTGGCCACCTGGGTGGTCGCAATCATGATAACTGAAGTCATACAATAATTTACTTCCACTAGGATTTTCCTTGTCAAATCAAATGCAGTCAATTGATTTTCCTGCCTGTAAAAATGGGGGCGCCCAGTTTAAACAATTTATGACCCTTTTTTGTTTTGTTTTGGCTATTCAAAAATACCTAATCTACGTTGTAGATTGTGAATCTTGTGAAAACAATCTCTTAAGGGACACAATAAATATGTTAATGAAGTTTAGAAGATTTAGAACACTTTCCTGGCGTCTTTATGTGTGTAATACGTGGTTTTAGATATTTTAGCAGTGTCCATGATGTCATGAACACTTTCATGGGAGCCAAACTACCCGGAAGTTTGGCAGAATGCACTAGAGTCAATGAGAGCTCAGTGACCAGCTCATGAACAAACATTATTTATGAATGACTGAGACCTTTTGTAAAGTAATCACTAATGGAAAATAACAGAAGACATGTAACACATTATTGTCTCTACCAGGCCGAAGGCATGGGGGGAGAGTATGTTTTGCACTCCGTCCGTCCGTGTGTGTGTGTGTCCGTCCGTCCGTCCGTCCGTCCGTCCGTGTGTCCATGAGCAGCTAATCTCGGCCACCGTTAACCCGGTCGATGCCAAATTTTGCACACACACTCCCTGGATGCCAACGATGAACCTCTGCCCCAAAATTTCCAGAACGGCCTGTTATAGCGCCACCAGGAGGCCGCTTTGTGCAAAACAAGTTTTTGCACAGTACACCTACAGATTTTGTCCAAACATCGCGCAAATTGGTACACAGTCTCTCTAGAGCCATTCAACGAAACGGGTCTTTCAGATTTCTCAGACTCCATCCTGATTGGTTAAGATTGGCTTCCAAAGTTGTGCTCAGTTTCAAACAAAATGCTGCAAATCATGAACACATCGCATGATTTCTGTGAAATTGTGCACGCACATTCCCACTAGGCCCAGGAAGAAATGCCACATGAACAATTTCAACTCAGCCTCAAGGTGGCCTATAACAGGCCGAAAAGTGTTTTTACCTCTAATTTACTTTTGTTGCCCTTTTATCCAACCACCAGATGAAGGCAAGTTGCAATGTCCTACATTCCTATCCTGGTGGAGACCTGTGCCCAGTGCTGTGTTGCTTTTCGATGTGTACACTGTGTTATTTGTATAGAGGTATGTTATCTAAAGAGCACAAAGTACCTTTCTGAACGTACCAAGTATCGTGAGACTTTCCATCGTTTCCTGTCTGGCAGCCAAATCTCGCGTTTCTTCGGCGCCAGAAATAATACCTGCTGCCGTTTAGATCCTCAGATAAAATTATATACTGTGCACTCTGTGCTCATCGAAAAGTAGGTGATTAGAAAACAACCTGTGATATGTCTTCTTTTATATTTCTGAAGCGATTATATGACAAAGGTCTCAATTGTTCATAAATAATGTTTGTTATGAGATGGTCCAGCCGGCTCCATTCATTGCACTTCCGGTGTGAGTTTGGCTTCCATGAAAGTGCCCATGTTTTTAAATATTTTTGCAAAAAGGGTGCAGTGTCCCTTTAAGCGGGTCCCTGGCATAACATCCTTTCAAATCTGCTGTCAAATACATACAAATGTGGGGGTCCTTGACATGAAAACATTTTAATTCTGATTGTTGTTTACTTGAATTCTCTGCATCATTTTTCACTTGTGTCCTCAACTCCACTTAAAGACGCATTCAGCGATTTGGGTGATTTGGAAAAAAACCTGGTCCGCCCCGGTAACAAGATGTGCACATGCACACACTCTACAGTGGGGGGGAGACGCAACAGGCCAACAGCACGTGCACCAAGGCCCGCCCCCACTCGATCATGATTGGAGGAAGGCCCCTCTCATCCTGCTTGGATGAGACCAGCTCAGTGGCCTTGTGGTTAGAGTGTCCGCCCTGAAACTGGGAGGTCGGGGATCGATCCCCGGCCGTGTCATACCAAAGACTGTAAAAATGGGACCCAATGCCTCTCTGCTTGACACTCAGCATCGAAGGGTTGGATTGGGGAGTCAAATCTACTAATCAAATGATTCCCGAGTGCAGCACGGCTGCAGCTCACCGCTCCTTGGCTGCGGCTCACCGCTCCAAGAGATGGATGGGTCAAATGCGGAGAACAAATTTCATTGTGGTAACATGTGTGACAAATCGTACGACTTTGACTTTTGACTTTGACTTTGGATGAAGGCTGGCTAACCCTAGCCAAAAACGAAACCTAAGGTTTTTTGACCCCAGGGGTTAACTGTGGACAGGAACTCCTAATATGGTCGGCATACTATAGTCTATAGTATGGAGGAATATCAAAAAATATATATATATATATATTTGAATTAAGTGAAATCACTGAAAATACCTTTAATGCTGTATCTCTGAGTTTTCCTCCCAAACCTGTTTCCCTGGAAATAAAAATGTCTGGGTTTCCATGGCTAGTTTCTCTGTGACTCTGTGTCAGTGGAGAAACCACTCCTCAGTTTATTTATACACACCCAAACAAACCCAATGCTCTTTTACATCGACACGTGAGACATTTGTGCGTGCGTGCGTTTGTGCGAGCGTGCATTTGTGTGTGTGTGCTTGCGCGCGTGTGCTTATGTGTGCATAAGTGTGTAACTGCATGGGTGCGTCAGTGTGTGTGGGACACGAGTTGTGAGTTGGGCGAGAGCCATATCTTTTTGTTTAACAAGATTTATTGCTTTTCAAAATGAATTTGGAGTCCTCAGAATCCTATCCTAGTCAGGCCTATAGAAAATAATGTCCTCGATCACGTGTCGATGTGTTAAAACTGAACCACAACTTGATAAAGGTGTCTGGAATGCTGTCTCTTTCCTATATATCTCAAAAGACAATTAGTTCCCCCTACAAAATGTAAAAAAGAATAGTGGTCAGTGAACGTTTTCATCACAAATCAAATCAACATTTCACTCCTTATCCGTGTGTTTGGATTTTAGTTTAGTTATGTAATTATTCACAAATACAGTGTGCATCATTCTGTGCACCTGTGTATTTTATGTGCATTTGCTCAGTCATTTTGTTTCTATACGTGCTACTAAGTGTGTGTGCAAGTAATGCTGCCTTTTTCTATGCTTTGCTTCCTAACATACTGGATCACCTTTTGTGACTGATTCCTCAAAACAACACATGGCTTCTGTGATAGTATAAAGTAAATATTGATCATTTTCAAATCTTCACTCCATATCTTCAATCTTTACAGCCCCACCTGGAGTATGGATAAGAAACTTATGATCATTACACGCACGCACACACACACACACACACACACACGATTAAAAAACCACCCGATCAACATTGTATTGTATGTTAAAGTGTTCTTGATTAATGTATTCATTCGTTTAAATGAACACCCAGAAAATAGCCAAAACGTCACTGCTCTGCAAAATACGTAAAAGTAGGTCAACTGTCAATTAACTACCGGTAGCTTATTAAAATAGCCAATATATACCCTGGTGAGCTGCAGATCAGCTATTTGTAATGAACAGCGTTAACATGGAGATTAATAAGTGTAATAAGTGTTCTTGAATCATAGCCTACCATGTGTTATCATAGGCAAATGGGCAATCAAATACATTACTGTAGCCTACATTGTCAACATTTGAGCACCCACCAGCAGATGTAAAATAAACACGGGCATGAAAGATTTCTGCAGATGTTGCGCTAAGCAATTACATGTATAATAGTTAGTTTCTTCAATAAGGTATCAGTTGTTGTAGCCTTGAAAGTTGGGCAGTAGCTGTCAAAATCATCTTTCCATTCTGTGTGTGAGTGTGTTCATAATATTCCCCGATTTTGCAGAGATAAAGCTCTCTTCCTAATAGCTGTACGTATGTTAATAATAATAAACTTTATTTATATAGCACCTTTCATACATAAATGTAGCTCAAAGTGCTTTACAGAGCAAAAAAGATAATAAAAACAAAAACAAAACCGCATTAAAACAGGCATGCAGTTAAAACAATAGGACAATAACGCAGTGTCAAATCAGGAGAAGGCAGTGGTACAAAGATAAGAACAGATAAACAAAAAAAAACAAGCAGTAATACAATACAGTGAGGACGTGAATAACAAAAAATAAAAGATCATTTATTGAGCGTAAGCCTCGTCTTTCCATTAGTTTTCCGTTCAATCTTTAGTCTGCAAATGAGTAATTTTACAAACGCAAAGCATGCAGTTCAGCTCTGGTTCAGTTTGCCCCACGACACGGCGAAGGGGCGGAGATCAGAGATCTATGACGAGTCGTTGCTGGAAACTATAGCTTTGGCTGCCCCAGGTCACCCCAGGTCTTCACATTTTAAACCTGAATAACTGGTTTAAATTTAAACTATAACAGAACTAATTTAATAAAACCTACTCCATGAAAAATGCCCGAAAATTTGGCAAATATCAAAAATATAAGGTGAGAAGATGTAAATGCCTTTGGTTTTACAGTTACGTGAGTTCGTAAGTCACAAACGCAGACGGAGAGGACAGGATGAATCCTTTGTTTCACTGCAGACACCCAGAATAGGCATACTTCCTCTATTAATCCTGCCTCACGAGTACCACTTCCTTATCAGGACCCTGAAAGCTCTAATGTGAACCTTTTTTCCCCCTTCATAGCATACAAAAACCACATGCTGGAGGCCATTGAACTTGAGTAGAAAGCAAGACAGCTGGCGCCTTGGAGGTCTGGATGAGCTGAGGTAAAAGAAAGTCAGAGCGAGGCACACAAAAGGACCAGTTAGGGTTGTTTTCATGTGAGCTGTCGTCAAGTGCAGCCTGTAAACTGAAGTCTTGTCTTGCAGTTGCATCCCTGGTGCCAAGTACACAAAAGCATGTCTGGCTCACTGGTGAAAGGACAACATTGGGCTCTGTTGTTCCAGACACTCTCTCCCAGAGTTTTTGGAGTCAGCAGCTGTCTCATAGTGCCACCAATGCAAAAACACTTCCACCAATGTCAACAACATGGTGTAAAGTTACCCAGAAGTTCTGTTTGGAAACAAATTTGCTCACCGGCTCACAGGACTTTATTGTTATAAAAAGTATAATCTAATAAACATGTAATCTAATTAGCAATACAAGTGTTTGTAGGTCACAGGTTTGCTTGGAAAATATCCTTTCCTTGTCTAAACAATTCCCTACTTATATTGTAGAAAAATTCCTTTCCCCATACCCTTTATCTATCTATCTATCTATATATGAACATTTTATGAGCGGGCGCACGTGCGTGTACATGCATGGGTCTGTGTGTGCATGTGAGTCGGGTCTGTGTGCATGTGAGTCGGATCTGCAGTACGACGTAGGTGTGACGTAGGTGTGAGGGTCGTGTAGCTGTGTGGAATCTGTGTAGGAGACAGACGGATACCACACCATTGGTTCCAAAAATGTTTCCGGATATCAGTTGTGATTGGCAGGCAATTCCATCCCTTAGCAGGGAATATTAACTTTCAGGCACAGATGTCCTTAAGTAACCTGCAACCTTCCATTATCAGCTCTATATTTAATGCATGTCCATAATGAGCTTCCTCTTCACGTCACTGTGCTTTGTGGTGTTGTTGAGACATGGTGGGTGATCCACTGTCACTGAGTATCATTCCACATGGCGGGGTGATCCACTGAGTATATCATTCAACATAGCCTCGGAAACCCAGACGTTTTCATTTACATCCACAGTGGTAGCAAGCTTGAGTTATACTTTTTTTAATAGCAAGCTCACAAACCGTCCCAAAATGCATTTGTGCAGTACACGGAGGGCATTGCACTACAAGCTTTTCAGTCAAGACTTAGAATGGAGTGAAAGGGCAAAAAATGTTGCCCGTGTGTTTACATATTACATAATAGCTGCAGCTCCTTTTGGTCTGTTATCTCTGAGTACCACTAACTCTGTCTAACTCTACGTAAAACATTAACTCTGTCATGTATGTAATGCGTGCATGTCCTTAATTAAGCTCCTCTCCACTTCACTGGGCTGTGTTGTTGTTGAGACAAGAAGTTGTGACTTCCATGTCACAGTGCTAGCAAAGCCTGAGATATGAAAAATACAAATGAAGCTACAAACTCACAATAAATGTGTTGTGCTGTGCGTCGTTGTGTGAAAAGTATTGTGAGCTTGTAGATGGGCTACATTAGGTGCATGACCATGAAGCACAACCAAGTAGTATAATGGGAACTTATAGGGCATAGCAGTAGGCGAATTTATTAAATGTAGTATATTAGTTAAATATTCCCATTCCTGGTGAAATATGACGCAATGTCTGTTTTTCTTTCTTGTTTTCCGTGAATACAGTGTAAGTTGATATTACCCAGGTGTAATGGCATTTCTTTTTCCCTTTTTTATTATTTATTTGTTTTATTATTTTATTGTATTGTATTGTCTGTATTGTTTTATCTTTTCTGTAAAGATTTCGTTGTGTAATGTATTTATTATTTTCTTGTCTAGTTTTGTTTCGTTGTCTTAATTGTTTGTGAAACTAAATTGAAAAAGCAATAAACATTTTGAATCATAAAAAATAAAAAATGTAATAAACTGTTAATATGCTGTTGTGCATTTTGACCACACTTATTTAAACTCTGAAATCTCTTTCACCATGCCATTTTCCAGTCCAAGTGCTGAGGGCCAAGCAAGATTTAGGTAGTATACCTGTACTGGTTTCTGGTACATTTTTCCTAGTCCCAGAACATTGTACCTGCTGGAATTCTATTTTTACTCTATTATCCTATACCGATATGTCTTTTTCGGTACCTGTCCTGTGTTTCATAAGTGCTGGAATGTCATGAAAAGTGAATTTCCCCCACAGGATCACTAAATGTCTGTTTGCTCTTTAAGGGGACTTGAAGTACTAGTTGAGTGTCAACAACTAAAGCTCAGTACCGCCCCTTGACACACATTCATAGCATGGGAAGAGACTGTACTCTTCTGGAATGAGCAGCAGCTGTTGATGATCCACCTTTAAGGGTTGCTGTTCTGAACTTCTGACCCCTTGGACTGTACTGTTCCGCGTGCACTCGTACTGCTGTGTGTGTGTGTGTGTGTGTGTGTGTGTGTGTGTGTGTGTGTGTGTGTGTGTGTGTGTGTGTGTGTGTGTGTGTGTGTGTGTGTGTGTGTGTGTGTGTGTGTGTGAACAATAGAGT
The DNA here is from genome assembly GCF_964188405.1 of Protomyctophum parallelum. NCBI lineage: Eukaryota > Metazoa > Chordata > Actinopteri > Myctophiformes > Myctophidae > Protomyctophum > Protomyctophum parallelum. The sequence goes on along the minus strand of NC_139703.1, from coordinate 10,711,261 downwards.
GGAAGCCTTACTCAGCACTGACACTAGCAGAAAGAAAATTGTTATAAAACCCCTGAAAGTACAGTGCATTTGCTGGCAGAGCATGGTCATTTGGGTGGTGATTCCAGTAAGTCCTCTGATGACAGGGAATGGCATGTCTGTCAAGGTCAAGCAGCTCAGCCGCACAGTCCAACGACACTGCAATTATGATGATTCAGGGATTCACAGAGACAGGGGGGTTATCATCTGTGTAAGCGGCCGTGACCAACAGGATTACACTGTCAACATTTGCCATTGACTTTGTGCGGTGACAATAAATGTGTTGTGACTGTCTGCTCAGCAGACGAGAGGTTTTGTAAATATCAGGTGGGCCAACCACATCTCTGCTAGTCCTGTGGTCCTCCTTCCTCTGTGTGTTTATGTAGCAGACCAATCACGCTGTGCGCTCTCCGGGCCTACTCTCTGTTTACGCAAATCTGCTGGTTTCTCCGTCAGCCGGACAGATGGGGATGAAGGGAGAAGAAGAGAAGGGAAGGAACAGAACAATAAACAGTAACGCAAATTCCTGGAACACGAGCTTATCCTTTGTGCAGGAGCTTGATTTCATTGTGCTTGTACCATTGAACTGAATCCCAGTGGATTCTTTTAACAACGAATTACGGGAAGGGAATTTAAGTCATGCGAGTGTGTAGGATGGGATGTGCAAACAAAGGTGCATGGATGTGGCTCCTTCTCATGGCTTGAAAAACGAATATTTGGATGTAGCTTTCACACTACGACAGATAAAGTTATATTGTCTTAACTTCATATCATCCATCTCACAAATGCAATGCTGATACCTGTGTCTCAAGAACCCTACTGACTTTAAGTTTGTTGCAAAAACATGCTTTTGGGAGAAAATGCGAACGATAGCATCCCTAGTCTGGGCATGGCATAATTGGCGAACATTCTGAGAAAATAGCATTGCTGCGTGTTGTGAGCTCAGCTGTTTTGGCCAAAGAGATCTGGTGTAGAGGGAAGAAAGGAGGGGACGACTAAAGACCCCTGGGTGATGCCGGTCTACAAAGTATGTAGGGTTTCAGTGATTAAGCATACTGTACCGATAGCTGTACGTATGTTATTTTTCCTCTATGCTAATCTTGTTTAATGGGTCATGATTCATGAATAAAGGTAAATTCTGTTGTACATTGACATTGAGCACATCCTCCACATGCCATGGTCTGTTTACATCAGCTAAGTTACCTATGGAGGTATGTGCATCACTAAATCTCTTATGATGCTCCTGGGGGGGGGGGGGGGGGGGGAGGTGCTGAATGTTGTGTGCAGTATTGGATCTGTACAATTGACTTTGTGCGCGGCTGCTCGCACAGCTTTGTGGTTGGCCAAGTCATTAACGTGACCAATGCAGAGTGGTGCCGTTTACGCCTGTGCTTTGTGGCCATGATAGGTCACTGACTTTACCTCTGTGTTTTCCACCCAGCTTTGTTGGTGTTTGACTGCTGGCCAATCACAGCATGGCTTTCCTAGAACTGCGGTGAGATCCATAATAACGTGGCACCCCGTTTCAACCGAGTACAGAGCGCCCACACAACCTTCCCAGCACAGGAAAAACATGGTCAGTGGCCAAAGATAAATCACTGTCTGCCTTCGTTCGCAACGTGCGGTTTGTGCATGTGTGTGTGTGTGTGTGTGTGTGTGTGTGTGTGTGTGTGTGTGTGTGTGTGTGTGTGTGTGTGTGTGTGTCTCACTCACATCGCACTGCCACATAGACGCGTGGCGTTAGACATGAGCGTGCAAGCTTCTAGTTACATACAAATCTATTTTTAGAAGAACCTCAACCTACTGAATAAATGACTGTACTATAACACATCAGTCTGCGTGTGAAACCCCTGTCAGTAATATGAAACTAATGGGCAATGATTCTGCTACGTGCCCTTGTTCCATGCGTCTCCAATGTCTCAGCTATATCCAGTAACCCATCACGTGTTGAGAGGTGTGTGTGGTGTTGCATTACCTCTGTCTCACGAGATGAGGTGAAAGGGTTATGACAAGGGTTGTGACCGCTTTGGATGCAGGGTTGGAGCATTGATGTCAACACACACTCACTCACTCACTCACTCACTCACACATTGTTTTTTCAATGACGCTTTTATACACTGCAATGTAATCCAACACAAGTGTTGTGGATGGAGAGAAAGTATTGATTGATGTAGTTTCCTTGGGACCGTACCTATGTTCCCTCAGCTCTATGTTCCCTCAGCCTACGACAACCTACCTCCTCCCTCACCCTAACCCTAACCTCCCCCGGGGCAGACACCTAAACCTAACCGCAACCCTCTCCGACCCGCAGCGCACCTCGGGGCTGAGGGAACATAGGGCTGAGGGAACATAGGTATGACCCCGTTTCCTTAATGTTTCATCATCCACTGCAGTAAGATTACATAGTCATCTATTCTGTTGACAAAATTCCCCTTCCTCCCACTCAAGTGAAGAGTCTGTGTGCTTGTGGACTACGCCGTTGGTTCTCAACCTGGGGTCCGACTCCTAAGACCTTTCCAGGGTCCTCATCTCAGTGATTGATAGGGACCAAATGGACCCTTACGGGTCTGTAACTCTGAGAGCATTCAAATGGAAATGCCCATTTGTACAGTCTCAGAGTAAAATGAATACTGAGGATTTTACAGCGTAGTATCTAACCTATATGTAGTATCTAACTGGGGCCCATAGTGTCTGGGATCCCTGGTCTAATGCATATCAAACTGGGGGTCCTACGTCTCCGTGTGTTCACTGTGGGTTGTTTTGTCCTGACTTGCACTAGACTAGGTGATGATGTTGCTTGAATCTTATAAGGCCCCTGCAGAGGCCCATGTTGACGTTATCATTGACCTTTAAATGTACACTGACATCTGATAGAAGATCTACAAGCTCACAACGGCTCACAATGTGATGCGTTGTGAGCTTGCAGAACAGCTATTCACAGTTTACTGTGCTTCAGGCTTCAGGGGGTTCCAGGTCAGGTCACCCAAACTCTGCTTACATAAATTGTGGGTTGAATGACAAGGCACGCACGCACGCATGTGCACAAGCATACACACGCACACACACAAAATAAATGCTTGGAATATGTGGATGTTTCATCAATTGTAGGTGGTGACAGGTTTTTTTTACATCTCACTAGAGAGAGAGAGTGTGAGAGACAGAGAGAGAGAGAGACAAAGTCAGGAACCGGAGACTGAGGAGTTTAGATGGCGTGTATGGCCTGGCATGGATGGAATGACAGAAGGAGGTATACTGAAGGAAAAAGGAAAAAGTGGAACCAGAGAGGTGTGTATTGCGGCTGTATAGGCTGTTCAAAAAGATGCGAAGAGCTAAACATGAGAGTAGTACTAGTAAGCCTTGCCGAGCCATGAGGCCCATATAGGGAAGGAGCCTATATGAGGCAGCTTTATGTACCAGTACACCCCATGGACATGATGTACAAGTACCCCCCATGGACATGATGTACCCGCACACTTGGCATATAAACCATACGTCTCATATGGCTCCTACAGTGTGCGTCAAGGCATTTGGTTCAGATATGGGTTTAATTGCCTTTAAACTATTGAACGTATTCAAGCGTGGTGTTTTTCTACCCCCCTGGGTATTGATCATGTTAGAACAAAATGGCTGTTGTTTGCACATGGTAAATACCCCAGCCGCATTTACTTACTTCATTCCCCACTTGGCATGGTTTTACCCAGCACCTGTAGAAATTCATTGTGGCTGCAGTGCAAGTCTTTCCATGAACGGTTTTTCTCTCTCTTGCACTCTTTCTCTGGTTATTTTTAAGTTGTTTTAATAGTCAGTGTGTCCTTTCATTCTATGGAACGTGTAATTAACCCTGCCAGGAGGCCAGAGGCGGAGGATTATGTTTTCACTCAGTGTCTGTGTGTCTGTGTGTCTGTCAGTCTGTCTGTCTGTCGGATCGTACAACTCCACACACATTTGTCCCAGACTACATTTTCAACAAATTCTGTCCAAACCTCAGACAAATCAGAACATACTGTATGATCTCTGCAGTCATGTGATGATCTCAGTCAGATTTTGCCGTTTCCATTTCAATTGGCTATGATTGCCTTCTAAACTTTGACGGCCCTGGGTATAGGCAACCTGGCCTGGTGGTGATCTGGGCTTAGAGGAGCGCATATTTCTTGAATTACCTCTCCCTCCCTCTCTGTCTCTCTCTCTCTCTCTCTCTTTCTCCCTCCCTATCTCTCTCCTATTAAACGGCCGAGCTGTTTTTAGCCTGGTCTCTGCAGGTTTCCTCCACCATTCCTCCCTCATGATATCAGGAAACATTCAGGCTTACTTTACTTCATTGACGTGATAGGCTTGCTCCAATTTCGAACATTCTCACACAGTTTACCTCACGCCTGAAGAGGCCTGCCCCAGTTTCCCCCTTGCAGATAGAATAGACCAGGACCAGGTCAGAAAAACCCCACAATTTCCTGCCAGCTTCATATCTCATGCACTAGATTCCTTTTGCACCTCTTTGTGTTGAACACATCATACATCGTGAGTGTATATTAAGACGCGTTTGCTCTGTCTGGTTTGTCTGCAGCATGAACCCCCAACGGTTTGTGTGATGAATTCTGAGGACAGCGCCAAATTAACCTGGCATGGCCTGGCAGATTCCTTTGGTTTCCAGGCTAGCGCCAAATGCCTGCTGCTTTCTACAGCAACTCTACCGTCTCTTTGATCCTTCTCCATTATTCAACTTTCTGTCCTCCTTTCTGTGTGATCCTTTGCTTGATCTGTGGGATTTACCAGTGGTGACATTGGGTTAGGGGGTCACTATTATGCAGAGGTCCCGCTTATGCAACTGGACTCAATCCAAAATGACAAATTGAGTCAGACAGGCTGCCAGATTGCCCCCTGGACACACAGTTCAGTACAGGAAAAGAATGCATACCACTATTCATATAAGACACTGACAGACATGATTAATCTATTTATAACCTTTATTAACTGTTAACTTTGTTAACTGTGCATGCATAACATGTCTTTGTGGTGTGGAAGGAAACCAGAGCACCCGGTGGAAACTGACATGGAAAGACCCCCAGCCAGGTTCAAACCCCATAGACCTTCCTGCTCTGAGGGAACACTGCTAGTCGCTGAGCTACCATGCCACTCTTTTATAGATAGTGCATAGGTTTCATAGACATACTAACAGTCCGACACAGGCATTAGTCCGACAACACTGTCGCTCCTGACATGCGCGGCCGGTTACAAGTTACAACTAACCCGTGGCCGGGTCAAAACTCACGTGTGGCTCTTATTATGTGTGGCAGGTTAAAACTAACCCGTGGGTCCCGACATGTGTGGCAGGTTAAAACTAAACCGTGGCCGGTTAAAACTAACCCGTGGCCGGTTAAAACTAACCCGTGGCTCCCGACATGAGTGGCATGTTAAAATTAACCCATAGCAGGTTAAAACTAACCCGTGGCTCCCGACATGCGTGGCAGGTTACAACTAACAGACTCATGACTGTAGGACTGTTAGTACGTCGGACCAAACACATGCATCCCTTTTGAAGCTAACCTTCCCGAAACATAAATACAATGGTGCCCTGCAACTCAGTTCAGCCTGTTAACATGTCCATGTGGAGCAGTGGATAGCCAAACCTTGGAGAGTAGCAGAGGTGGGAGGAAGTCCCTATGTTGCAAGTCCAAGTCGAGTCTCAAGTCTTTGCTCTCAAGTCAAGTCAAGTCTCAAGTCTTTGGCATTCAAGTCCCAAGCAAGTCCAAGTCCTGAACTTTTAGTTTCGAGTCCCAACCAAGTCCTAAGCATTTTGTTTCAAGTCCCAACCAAGTCCTTACCTTTTGTTTCGAGTCCCATCAAGTCCTAAGCATTTTGTTTCAAGTCCCAACCAAGTCCTTACCTTTTGTTTCGAGTCCCAAACAAGTCCCACCAAGACATAATACTAATTAATGATATGTAAAGATTTACATAAATCATGAGCATCTATTGAGCCATTTAGATCATGTCAAAGGTCATGTCTCACCGAGACACAGGATCTGACACAAATTAAATGTTTCCCCTGAGCAAGCAGGCTATTATTATTACAATGGTAAAATGTCATTACTTGCACTGAAAAGGTGTTCAAATCCAGGGTAGAAGAGGAATGTTACATAATGCCTCGATCCACTTTTTCCACTCCCGATCCGATACCGATCTAAAATCATCAAAACCGATCCGATAACTGATACCGATCCGATATCGATCCAATCCGATCCAGCACATATTTAAGTCGCTCTATGCTTTCCCAAATCTGTCAGACATTTTTTTATCTTTACCTTTTATTACAGATTTTATAGTCTGGAATGTTGAATCAGGATTGATCAAGTGATAATATTATTACTCAAAACAGAGAACAACACCTCCCCAGAATAATAGTCAACAAACAAGTTCCACATGAGTATAGGTTGAGAATAACTGACCCATTTATTTTTAACAACTTGAGCCTATACTTGTGGAAGTGTTCTAGTGACAAATTTATTTTATTGTATTCTATGCCTTTTTTTATCCATACTATTTATTAGTAGGCTATTATGCACATTATGCACAAATTTTTAAGGACCCAGCAATTTGTATCTCTGTGACCCCAAATTATTATTTTGTATTTGTTTATATTGTAAAATCAATGTCAATTTAGAGTGTACAAATGGAACCTATCATTTGGCTGGGAGTGGGGACCCCTGATCCCCAAACCGTGCATACTGTCCTACAGCTACACAGCACACTGTCTGTCCGTGACAATGGAAATAGTGTCTGTTTATTTAAGCATTGGTTAGCACTTAAGCAGTTATTAGCATCATAGCATGGTCTGTCACATAAGTATTGACAAACAGCGGTCATATTTGTCAACCAACTGTTGGGGACTGTGGGGATATATCATTTTAAGAACATGAGCATGTCGTCATGCTCAGCTGTCAGCTTGTTGCGCTGTTCCGTCTCTCGTCTAAGATGTTGACGCTAATCAATGCTAAAGATTAGCTTGCATGGAGCTAAGGCTGAAACTTTGCTGCTGTTGTTGCCACGGTGGCTAATCCATTTTTGCACTCGGCTGTTGGGTCTTTTTTGTTTTAGAATATATAATACTCCCATGCGGGAGCGGCTGTCAATGTGGCTTTCTCCACACTGAGTAGCAGCGCGCAGTAATAGCTAGTGGCTAGCCTAGCAGCCTGCACTGTGCAAGACTGCCACTGTGAAGTGTGACTGGGGCTGCCAATGCCTCTGTAGCGCACACTGCTGGAGGAATAAAGTCCTGGAGTGGAGTACTAGAATGGACTGGAGTGGAGTGCTTGCAGTGCTTGGAATGGATCGGTCATTTTCGCTGTAGTCCGATCCGATCCCGATCACGTTTTTTGGCTGATATCGACCCGATATCCGATCCGCGGCATCCCTTTATATACAAATACCAAACTATTTTACATGTCATAAAAAAGATAATCAGATGCTGTAAGGTATTAAGTGACTTGAAAATGTTCAAGTCAAGAGGGCTCAAGTCAAGTCAAGTCTCAAGTCCTTGGCGTTCAAGTCAAGTCAAGTCTCAAGTCTTTGGCATTCAAGTCCCAAGCAAGTCCAAGTCTATTTTTGATTTGATCAAGCAAGTCTAAAGTCATCAAAATCGGGACTCGAGTCCAAGTCGAGTCTCGAGTCTCGAGTCCAAGTCCCCACCTCTGGAGAGTAGCATAGGACAAATGATGTGGCTGGGCGGAGCGCAGGTTGATGGGATTGGTTGAACCAGCAGGAGTTACATGAGGGCTATCAGGGGGACCAGTGCGGACGTGATAAACTCCTTCCATGAATACATGACAGGAGTATCTGATGAAACAGGTGTAACCTACACGTGTGGAAGCTTCCCTGATTACCTCACTACATCCCTAGGTGACCTCTACAGTTCTGGTATGGATCACCCAGGTCCTGTCATTAACTTGTAAAGTAGGATGGGAGCTGGTGGCAGTGTTCAGCTCTGGCCCAGCTCCCAGCTAGGCCACGGCATTCAGGGTTCCCATAAAACGTCTCCTCTCCCCCACCGGTCCAATTTCGGTGATGGAGGCTTGGACATAAAGAAACGAATGGATGGAATTTGTAGGTCCATATGTGGTTTCCAATGTCACCCCAGAGGCCCAGATACCTATGTTTTACCTCCTGCGGGTTTAACCAATCCTATTAACCCGTTTGTCTGCGCTCCGCCCAGCCACATCCTTTGTCCCAAGCCAACCTCCCACATTTGTTCCAACTTCCAACAACACGAACATGATCAAAGGTTGTCCTGAGTTGCACTGCAGAGCCTTGCATTCATGGTAGGGCTGGGCATGGCAAGGTACATTTATTTGTATATCACATTTCATTTCAACAATAAGGAAATTCAATGTGCACTTTACACCAAATATTAAGCATTAAAACATAATTAACAACATTATTTGAAATTTGAAATAAAACTGAAAAATACGAGAATACAACTAGAAAAAGTGCCCTTCTGGGCACAGGTCTCCACCAGGAGGATAGGACTGTGTGAGATGTTTGGCAAAATGTTTAGGAGTAATATAAACCTGTTTTTTTTATTGTTAATGTTTTTGCAGCAATTCTCTTCATTTTGTTGAGGAAATGCAGAGCCAGATCACTCATAGCATGAGGATAGAATTCTGGATGAGCAGGACATGTGCAGCATTTTGTACAAAACGGGCCACTCCTGAAAACTTATTTGGCCTGTTATAGCACCACTGATTTGGGGAAAAAATTGTGGCATGTCGTCCTCGGCCTAGTGGAAATGTGCGTGTATAATTTCACGGAAATTGCACACCGTTTGTGATTTGTGGCATTTTGTTCGAAACGGACCGATCATGTGAGCTTTGGAAGCCAATCTTATCCAATCAGGATGGAAGATGGGAAATGGTGCAGATCCGTGTTGATCACATGACTATGGAGATAGTGTGTACCGAATTGTGCGATGTATGGATAAAATGTGTACGAGTAATCTACACAAATGTTTTGCCTAATTCGACCTCATGGTGGCGCTATAACAGGCCGTTGAGGAATATTTGGGGCAGAGGTTCGTCGTTGGCATCCAGGGAGTGTGTGTGCAAAGTTTAGCATGGATCGGGCCAACGGTGGCGGAGATTAGCTGGTAACGGACCGACGGACGGAAGGAAGGAAGGAAGGAAGGACGGACGCACACACACAAACACACACACACACACACACACACACACACACACACGGACGGACGGAGTGCAAAACATACTCTCTCCCCATGCCGTCGGCCTGGTGGAGACAATGAATACATTACAAATGACAGTAAAAGGCAGTGAAGAAAAGCCCTCTGGTTTCTTTTCTTTTTTTAAGAACAGTACTGGTGCAGAGTGCAGACCTGCTTTTTTGTTCGTTTTTGTTTCGTTTGTTCCAGATTTGAGATGCATAAAATCTGAACACTGCTTCTCCACGTTTATTTCTGACTAATGCAGACCTGTCCCAGACGACCTGAGAAGTCTGGATGGTTCATGTTGTAGTACAAGATCAGAAATTTATTTTGGCCATAAACCATTCAGTGCTTTGAATACCAATTTTCATATGTAATCATAACGATGATAATAATATATTGATGTATATGTGTCAGAGAAGTGAGGTGAAGGCCGCTGAACTGGATTAAACACCGTACTGACCCAACCCCATCTCAGTCAGACTTCAGCTTATATACATTTCCTACCCCCCCCCCCTCAGGGAGAAGGTGGGTCCTAACACATGTCACACAAGTCACAGGTCAAATGTCAGTGGGAACAGAAAACAGCTTCTCGTGGCTTGGTTTATGACGTCCTTAAATATACAACTCAGGTATCCCACATTTCCTTGACAGAACCACAGTAGGTGATGTATTGGCACTGTAGGTGTGTCCGATACATCACTAGTGACGCAGAACAATAACCACTATACCTTATTACTCTGTCTCACACACACACATATACGTCATGGTCAGTCTGACGCTGTGTCAATACCTACCCCACACAAACCTTAACCAATTACATTACCTCAAACACACATTCACATCAGCACATTGGGCCCTCCTACGCACACCACTACACATTTCACATCACACCGTCCGTCCACTTTTACAGTTAAAGACCTGGAATACTGGAATGGGTGACTGCATGATTCATTACAGAGTTTACTGCTAATGTTATATGCACTGCTGGAAACAATTCCCTTTTTGTGTAGCCACTCCATTAATTGCTAAGATTAATTTAATATCCTGAGTCTACATTCCTTGTATTTTTCCGTCCCATCACATTGCTATTGTTATTTGTGATTTATATTAACAAAAAGCCCCATCTCAGCCTGTCTACCAGGTCTCTGTGCCTGCTAGTTGGAAGCAAAAGCCAGTTATCTGGGCAAGGATCCCTGTGTTTTCTATTCTAGAGAAGGTATTTATAGAGTCTAAATAATCCCCTCACTCTGTCCTTGAGCCCAATACAAAAGGCCCTCATTTCACAGGCAAATGATTGCGCTGTGTGGAATCTTTTCAGATAATGTAGGCTGAAGGTATGGCACACTACAAAATCTGGAGTGTTCATGTAACCCTGAAAGTGTAATTTTGTTACTGTGCACAGTTGACAGTTCAACAACAAAAGGTTGCGAGCGAATGAATGCATGAATAGTTTCAATGAATGAGTGAATACATAAAAGTCTTTTCATACAGTGCTCGTGTCCCCATTGCAAACAAAAAAACAATAGCATTTTGTACGTGAAAAAATACCTTGTACTGTAACTCTGTTTTTTACATGTCTCCATGTCTATATCTGCAGTTTTTTTAATGTGTGATGCTGTTTCACCAGCCCCATCTCTTTCTCTGTGTCTTTCTAGTTTTCATTCACACTCTCGCCCCCGGCCCAGGCACTGCAGTGCTGTGCTGTGCTCTGCTTGGAAAATTCCACACTGCAGCAGAGAGAGCGGGGTGGCAGTGGAGAGATGCAGGTGGGATGGAGGGAGGAGGGGTTTGGGTGCTCATGTGAAAGCGGTAAATGATGAGACTTGTCCTAGCTTTTCACACGTTGCTGAGGGGAAAATCTGCAGACTTTTAGAAGTGTGTGTGTGTGTGTGTGTGTGTGTGTGTGTGTGTGTGTGTGTGTGTGTGTGTGTGTGTGTGTGTGTGTGTGTGTGTGTGTGTGTGTGTGTGTGTGTGTGTGTGTGTGTGTGTGTGTGTGTGTGTGTGTGTGTGTGTGTGTGTACTATCATGGACATTTTAGGTCAATGTGAAGGACTTGTGAAAGACCCTCAGTCTGGTGCTGACAGTACTGGGTGGTGTTACAATTCCGTTAAGGTGTTCCTCTGGTAAAGCGGCACGTGTGACCAGAATATATGAGACAATTCATAACACACATGAAGTACAGTATGTTGGAGAGCTGGTTGCTGTGGGGAGCAAGGGGAGAGAGAGAGAGAGAGAGAGAGAGAGATGTTGGGAGGGGTATAAGGCTCTGCAGATGCATGTGCTCTCATCTTCACGTGCACTGAGAACCAGCGACCCACTGCAGCTTCCCACTACTTCCACTGAGAACCAGCGACCCACTGCAGCTTCCCACTACTTCCACTGCCTCCACGTCAACTCAGTCCACTCTGCTGCTACTCCGACGCATTTAGTGATGCAAGTCTTCACATGAGTCACGCATAGAAATGCACTTTACCCCTGTCCAGTGCAAAGTTAAGATATTAATGTGTTGTGCAAGTTGATAGTTAGCCATATGACACTCACATTAGGCCTACATATCCCTGTTCATCTAGATATAAAATATCAGCTATCGCATCATAAATGAGGTGTTCAGTGTCAAAGCTGCCCTCAGCATTTGGCAGTGTGCTTTGGGCGTGCCATCTACTAAATTACAAAGTAAATATGTCTCCTTTGGCCAAATGGAAAGTGTTTCACAAGAACAATGTTGGTGTAATAAGAGATTCACTGACAAACAAGACAGGTTCTAATAACGGCATGTCTTCATGTGGATCTGTCAGACGTCAAGTGGCTGTCATAAATCATTATGCCTGCCCTCGGGCTTTGTCCAACACAGCTAATGCAGTATCAATTAAAACGTGCTATGTAGAGCTTCAGAAATGAGGCGGCATCATGCCACGTGAATAGAACACTCACGGGCCTCCAGAGTTGCTCAATCAACCTAGTTTTAGCAACTTGTATTAATATTAAGGCCAATTTGTTAGCACTTTTAATAGCAGCAGCCCATTCTTAGCCTAAAATCTGATGGCACATTAATGTGTAACTGGGTTACTGATGGGGAAGTTCAGGGGGAGTTTCTTCTTTTGCAAATTATTTATTTTCATACATTTTATAGAGATACAGTATACAAAGATATGCAGAGGTGCAAATCTTCGTGAGTGAACGAGTGAGAGAGATATATCAATGATGAGGGTTTGGACTGTGGGTGTCATTACCACTCATACTAATACACAAAATGAGTGTGTAAAACTGGGTGTTTATTATGGATTTATATGAGATAATTGAATTAACATTTGATTAAATTTGTTGCAGAGAGGATTATGGTTCGTTCATGTAGTAGAGTCGTAGACCTTCTTACTACATTGCTACAAATTAAATTTTATATACTGAAAGGTTAATGTGAGACTGATGACCTGCTGGTCTGGATCCACAACATTTCCACTTAGTGGAATACTCAGAAAAGGACTTCAGTATCTGGATCAGGGCTGGCCGCAGGATGTTTTGGAAAATAAAATTGAGAACCATTCGAAATCCCTTAGTGCCATTCTATTCTATACTCTTTTAGCCCTGAGAAAGCTACATGTTAAAAACAGGAATTCCACTTTCCTCTTCCAAAGGCAGATCATATACAATAATACTTTGCTAAGTAAGTCATATATAATTTTCTGCTTTTAGTTAACTAGAGCGGTGCCCGTTTAGGCACTGGCCTACTTGGAAAGATGCAAGTTGAAAATGAATGCCCCACCCAGTTATTATGTCTGTGTCCCTTTTATGCCCATATATGGAGTTATTTGTCAGCCATGCCCAAATATGGAATCTATGCAGATGTCAGAACACATTGTTATGTCAGAACAGGCCAGCTCCATATATGGAGATATAGGGGTAATCAGGTCCAGAGCCCCGGGGCGGAGCATTGTGATGTCAGAACAGGCCAGCTCCATATATGGAGATATAGGGGTAATCAGGTCCAGGCTTTTGTGGCTGGTTCTGGACAACTGGATATCAGACGGACTCGACACTGGGCACTGCACTCCCTGTGGGGTGTGGAACGCGTGTGACGAATTACAGACGTACACACGTACACACAGAGACTTGGTGCATTATAGGTAGATACGACCTTCAATGAAAATATAAAATATCCATGTAGATTGTAGACAGCTAGTCGCTAATGAGGACCATTTCAGAGCTGTATTCATAAACTAGCATAACCATAGCTCAGTCCTTACTGCTGTGTGCCCACAATAATCTAAACCTTAGATTATTGTGGGCAAAATAGATTAGATTCTAAGGGATTGTATTAAGGAAGGGATCGTAGTTTAAAGCTTCATATTTGCAAGCATCTCTGGACGAAAATAGCACATTAGCACAGACTAAAGTGTCGGAAATGTTTTGGGCCTTTAACGGGAAAACGTGATGCAGCAGAATCAATATTGCCTTTCACAGTTTGATGTTATGATCCTCTCTCAGTGAGACAGCAGTACTAATTATTGGTATTGGAATACAGTTTGTTCTGAGCTCTGATAGAACAAATTATGTGGGAATGAGACAGGATGGGTTTTGCAAAACAACAGCCGTCAACTTCATCCATGTGTAGCAAAGTTTCCGGGAAGAAAGGGCTTACCTTAACTTAAGACAAAATAAGTTCAGGAGGACGTAGAGGGGCTGTCTGGGAATCAGAAGGTTACCGGTTCAAGCTCATTCTGGAATCAAGTGTCCTTGAGCAAGACACATGCATGGCTGTCTCAACCGTAGTTTATGAATGGGTGACTGAGAGGCATAAAGCACTTTGAGTGGTCGGAAGACTATAGTGCAATATAAATGCCAAAGCAAAACTATATACCAAAATACTTACATCAAAAGTTGTTATATTCATAAATAAATAAACGATTCATGCTTTCAAATTCACAATGTGTTGAACAGTGGCGTGTTTTGAGCTTGTAGATCTTTTTGCTAAGCTTGTCAAAGTAGCAGTTCACAAACACATTGGCTCACCTCATTGAACCTGGGGCTGCTCATCATAGATAAGCTACCAAGCAGTCAAGTTTGCAGTTTGGTGGCGATTGTAAAAGTTGTTATGAAAGTGCAGGCATGAGGCAGCTGTGTGATGTTGTTTTGCTTTCCTTATATACTGTCCCACAGTTCAGCCTGCAGCCTGTCAATACCCTAACGTCATGCATGGGATTTAGATAAGATTGGATTCATTGGTCGTTGCGTAATACAGCCAGAATCTAATGTACTATAGGGAGTGTATGCTCCCTGTTGACACATTACATTCGTGCACACTCGCATGCATGCACGTACGCATGCACACACTCGCACACGCACGCACGCACGCACGCACACATGCACAGAGACACACTCTCACGTGTTGATATAAGGAAATCAAGAACTTAACATCTGCAGTTGAAAACAAAGAAACGTGCTCCATTCCCTTCTCTCTAGCCAAAAGAGGGAGGAGTTTTGGATTCTTTAATCCTTATTTGTCTGAAAGCAGAAAATAACACAATGTACTAGTGTGTACTAGTGTGTTTCATAATGCCACTCGGGTACATTGAACGATGACACTATTTGTGATCTTTGCACCAAATGCTAAAGTGCACAGAATAAAAAAGAATGTGTTGCATGAGCTTGTCAGGACAGTGCTTTTTAATCCCAGACTGTGAAACTAAAATAAATACAAAATAAAACATGATCAAATTTTCTGCTCTTTCTTCATCCTGTTTAATCCTGGTTTTAGCCCAAAATTTGAGCAGAGGACCTCAGTCTCAAATGGTTTGTCTCCTTGCCTTGTTTACTTTGGACTTTTTGTCTATCCAGGGAGAGTCTTGCGTAATGTGCCTTGGGTGTGTGCGTGTGCGTGTGGCGTGCGTGCGTGCGCGCGTGCGTGTGTGTGTGAATGTTGAAGTGTTTTCAAGCCCTGGATCTCCAGATTTTGGCAGCCCCTGGGTGCTGCAGCCACGTGACATCCTGTGCTGCACGTGCAGCAGTATACCGTAGCAGCAGTGGCTTTGTGTTTATAACACTGGCACTCGCTCAACTCACTCTCCAGCCATTTGGGTCATATGGAATTCATTAGTGATGTACAGTGGGCTGCGCTGTCTAACTGTCTCATTACATTGACGGCTCACAAGGCCTCAGGTCACATTATTGCTTATGATTGACACTGTAGGTCACACAGTCTATTTGAGAAATGTGCTGTGTATTCTAGTACGTTGCCGTTGCCAGCCCTTTAGCCCCAACCCAAGCCTTGAGAAAACCCCAGGGAACATACCAAAGATTGACCAGAGATGAAGCTGCTCATATTTGCTCCAGAGCAAACAGATGTAGACCATGTGGTTGTAAAGTTTGTTTTGCTTTTTAGAAACGTTCTCCACCCATCAAGCTTTCTAAGAAACCAGCCATTGTTATTCAGTGTACATTACATTACAACTCCAACAACCACACCACGTTGTTGTCTCCGCCAGGCTGCAGGCATAGCCAAGACTATTATGCAGCCTGTATGTCTGTCTGTGTGTCTGTATGTCCATCCAATCAACGTGAAACTGTACACAAACACTACCTGGATGCCAGAGCAGAACCTCTGCCCCAAATGTTTCACATGGGCCTGTTATAGCTCCACCAGGAGGGCGGTTTTCACTCCAGACTTTGTCCAAACATCACGCAAGGCTTCCAACGTTTGCAGGAGTGGTGCGTTTTGAACAAAATGCCTCAAATCATGAACACATTGTGCGATTGCCGTGACACTTTGTCACAATAGGCCAAGGAAGAAATACCACCCTACATTTTTTGAGTCCTATAGACGGCTAGGTGTGTGGCTGGGTCCCTGGCTGTGTCCAATTTTCAATTTAAAATTTAGGGATTTAGCAGACGCTCTTAATCCAGAGCGATTTACATTAAGAAAGAACAAAAAGCATGGGAATACATCACATAAAAAGCATTTATCATGAAACATGCGTAAGCTAAGAAAGTAACAGTGGAATATCTATAATGAAACTATACATATAAACTATACATATATACTATACTATGCTATACATATGTACTATGACGTGCTATGACTACATACAATGCAATTCTAGTGCTGTCTACATAACATGCTATAAGTCTGTATCAAATGCTATCTAAGTCTACAGAAATGCTATCTAAGGGGGTAGGGTAAGCGCTATGGGCCATGATGGAGTCTGAAAAGGTGGGTTTTCAGACTACGGCGGAAGATTGGTGCAGTGATGCTGCAGTTCTGACTGCAATGGGAAGTGCATTCCACAGTTTTGGAGCCAGAAGGGAGAAGAGTTTGGGACGTATGGAGCGTTGGCTGATCTGAGTGCGCGGGAGGGTTTGTAGGGTTCAATCATACTTGCAAGATATGGGGGAGCCATACCTTTGGTTTCTTTGAATGCCAGCATCAGACTTTTGTATTCTGTGCGGCCAGCGACCGGGAGCCAGTGGAGGGAGCGGAGCAGGGGGGAGACATGACCAAGCGAGCTGCGGCATTTTGGATCAGTTGGAGAGGCTTAAGTGCACATGCTGGTAGGCCAGTAAGGAGGGAGTTACAATAGTCGAGTTTTGACAAGACTGTTGTCTGGATTAGGAGCTGGGCTGATTCCTGGGTGAGGAACGGTCTAATTCGTCGTATGTTATAGAGTGTAAACCTACAGGATCGAGTGACAGCTGTGATGTGAGTTTTGAACGAGAGCTGACTGTCCAGGACAACACCAAGATTCCTGGCTGTTGGGACAGACGTTACCAGGGCGTTGTCTACGGAAATAGTTAGCTCCCGCATAGGGCAGGACTTAGCTGTGTCCGAGCACGAAAATAGCGTTATAGCGTTTGTTCACCACCAAGTGTCACTGTTGCACAGCCTAACACACAGACACACACAGGCCAGGGAGGAGGGCTTGTACAGTACAGTACAGTACAGTACAGTACAGTACAGTACAGTACAGTACAGTACAGTACAGTACAGTACAGTACAGTACAGTACAGTACAGTACAGTACAGTACAGCACCATTCACTTCAGACAGGTCTGATTTTTCAAATCTGTCTTATGTTGGTGCATCGCGTTTTTACCTATATTGGACATTTTCTTTTGATTCTGTCCAAACATCATCATGAAAGATCGGTATTTCTATAGTCATGTGACCAAGACGGAGCTGTCCATATTCCATCATGAATTTCAAACATTACTGGCCCACAATCACCTACCTGACCTGCCGGAGACCTGTGCTCCAAGGAGCACTTTTTCTAGTTATTTATAAGACCAATGCTGCACAACTGTACCAAGTACACATCTATAACCCACACTTGCTATGATTGTATGTATGTATGGTGTTGATTGTTTGGTGATGACGTGTCCTGCATGTTCGTTGCATTGCATTGTTCTCTATTCTATTCTGTCCTGTTCTGCTCTGTTCCATTGTGTTTGGTTTTGCTGCATACATTTGACAGGAGAAGAAGCAGAGAGAGGAGACTGTGTATTTTTGATGTAGTGAGTGGCTGCATGGGCCAAATGTGAGAAAGAACTGGCGTACTGTTGGAATATCCACTAAATGCCATTGAAAATGTACTGCTCTTTGTTTCTAACTTTCTACCTATATTTGTGCAAGCGATTTGTTACTAACCTTTTCTGTTGTCTTGTCATTTGCCTGTATGGTACTGTATGTCCCCTGGTGTTTGTCTGTCTCCTGCCTCTCTTTCTGTTAGTGAGAGATTGTGTTATGCTGAGAAGCTTGCTGCGAGCTGCATTGAAAGCTCTGGTAAAGGATTTGGTTTAACAAAGCAGAACTCCTTGTCATCATCCGTTCCCTGTGTTTGGACACCTTGGAATCAGAAGGTTCCTGGTTCGATCCCTGGCTCCTCCTGGCTCCATGTCCTTGAGCAAGACCCTCTATAACGGCTCCTGGTGTGTGAATGGGTGAATGTGAAATACACTGTAAATTGCCGTGGCAAAAGTGCTATATAAATATAGTCATTTGCTCTGACGTACTGTAGGCAGACACCCTTGGGGCTTAACAGAGAAGTTCTGAGAATGTCAGCAACGACAACCAACCGTCCATGAATAAAAGGATATACGGTGAGACAGTACATGCATGAGCTATAATAATGCTGATAAATTACCAAAGCAGGATTACTACCTACTGTATATGCACACATATCCCTAAAAGTGACACCATATGATGATGATATGATAATGATAAGATGGCCAGTAGGGCATGTGGGTGGGTCAGTAAAGGGCACTATGGGTGTCCAAGGTGCAGAGAGTAACACAAACAGTGACAGGGGATTCTCTGGGTCCAATCCAACATTAACAACATGGTTGACCAAAGAGCAAAGCCCCTTAATGGCCGAACCTGATCCTGCAGCGAATGGAAATCACGGCTCAACATGAGTTGTTGAGCGTGTGTGTGTGTGTGTGTGTGTGTGTGTGTGTGTGTGTGCGCGCGAGAGAGAGAGTTAAAGAGGGGTGGGGGGTGTTTTCTGGGCATACGTGTAAAGATATGTCAGTAGAGCTATGACTGATGATAACTGTCTAGGATCTACGCCGCCACAGGTGTTCTATATATAGGCCCAATCTAGACATACCATATGTGGTTTGCACTTGTAGGGCGTGTTTACTAGCAGGGGCGAGAAACAACCGTGGTGATAAGCTTAGATGGATAGCACACAGACATGCAGCATGAAACTTATTTATTAACATTGTATACATTTATAACCTTACCATTTCCTCCAACAAATGATGTTCTGGCTGTCTACCATGCAGAACAACAAGGTTTGACATCTCTCTTCACATTCAGTATATCGAAAGGGTTGCTGCAATAACAGGCCAGCGGGCCCAATACCCTACTCGTGTACTTGTGCACTGACCTGATACCAAAACATTCAATTGACAGTTAAAGAAACTGTCTAAAATGTTTTAGCAGTCTTAATATTGTGGTAAGTGAACATTACTCAAAATTAAGTCAAATTATTTTCCTGAGCATCGATCTCACACATACACCATCCTACTAGCAGACTTGGCAACCTGACTGTAGAAAGTAACAGTACAGTAAAGAACCTGGGGGTTATTATTGATTCTGAATTGAATTTTAATTCACACATTAATCATGTTACCAAGATTGCCTTTTTTCACCTTAGAAATATTGCACGAATCAGAGCACGAATTTGTCCTTGGACGATGCAAAAACGCTAATCCACGCCTTTGTTTTTTCTCGGCTTGACTACTGCAATGCACTCTTTTCAGGACTCCCTAAGAAAACGACTGACAGATTACAACTTGTCCAAAATGCAGCAGCTAGAGTTTTAACTAGAACTAAGATGAGAGAACATATTACTCCAGTTTTGGCATCACTGCACTGGCTTCCGGTTGTTTTTAGGATTGACTTTAAAATTCTGTTACTTGTCTATAAAGCTCTCAATGGTCTCGCACCACCGTACCTCCGTGACTGCCTACCTAGATATGTCCCTAGCCGCCCCCTCAGGTCCTCCAATGCTGGCCTACTTGAAGTGCCTAAAAGAATGTGCACAAAGAAGTATGGTGAGGCAGCTTTTTGCTTCTATGGCCCAACAGCCTGGAATAAACTTCCATTCGAGCTCAGACACGCACCCTCTGTAGACATTTTTAAATCTCAACTCAAGACTCACTTCTTCACCCTTGCTTTTAGTTGAGTTTTTTTCTTTATTTTTTTTATTTTTTTTTTCTTTATTTTTTTTATGTTCTTATATTCAATTTTGTTCTCTGCCATTGTTCTATCATTTTAACTACTTGTGTTTTATTGTATTTTATTTTTGTGTCCTGCCCTGTGAAGCACTTTGAGCTGCATTTATGTATGAAAAGTGCTATACAAATAAAGTTTATTATTATTACATGGTAACATGCTGGTCTAGAGTTGAGCCATTGATCCAATGGGTCGAGAAACTAGGCCATAATAACAGCAAGCTGGTTGTCACACATCTCATATTTACAGTGTTTTCAATTATAGCATGTGAGAGAACATCTACACAATGGACCAAAACATTAACTGTAACCACAATTTGACACTCTCATTTACACGCTCTCATTTAAACTTTTCCTTTGTCATATCCGAGCAACGAGCATGGCTCACATGTTTGCACACATACAGTATACGCACGCACAGAGAGGATCGCAGCCACCGTCTAAGTGGGTCAGGGCTCATTTGACCTGATAACATTACTACCAACAACAGGAGGAGGCTACAGAATATTTAACCACAAGCGATTATCTGGTGTGAGTGATGTCATTGTATTTGTTTGTCATTTGTCACAGGACACCTGGCTGCTTGCCAAGCATGGTTTATTTTGGCTGTTTACTTCACCCAGTGAACTTCAACTATGTTGACCTTATTTTAATTGTAATAAGTAGTTTATTTTCACATTTAAACACATTTGAAACAACAGCATAATATTGGGCTGTGCAGATGAGATTTTGAAAGCTTGGGGTTTATAAGGTTCGTCTCACCTCATGTAACAATAACAACATAAAAACCTGTAATACAAGAGGAAGTATTGTTACGGCTTCAGGCGGCACAACCAAGCTGACCCCCATATGAGAACGTCACGGTCTGTTATTTACTTTTTAACTTTTAACCTTTAGGAGTGCCATTCAAGCCGCAAGTGGAGCCACCACTGTTACCTTGCTGGTGGAGCCTGCAGAATCCACCACTCCCGAATGAAGTGTCTGGTGCTGGGAATCTGGTGCAACGCACAGGTCCTGCAGGTAACCCTGGTGAGAGCAGGAGAGGACCTGGTGAGACGTAGGAGGTGCCCGGCCAGGAGTCAACCCACAGTGCCTAGTCCCTCCACGCGCCGGATGGCCCGCCCAGTACCGACAGAGTAGTTCTGGAGCAGCGGATTGTGTGTCCCTGTTTTTTCCCTAATGGGACTGATCGAGGGTAGCTACTGGCCGGGACGTAAGTCGGGACTTGATCACCCCGACTGGGTCACCCGAGTGAGGGGTATGATGTTGGAAGACCCGAAACCCCGATGACCTTGGGATACATCACCAAGGATACGTCCCAGTTGCATCCTAGCAATGTTTTTTAGTTCACAGACCATGCAAAGCATCATATTTGAAAACAAAGTTTACTAAGCAAGGAACAACTGTGTACTTGAATCTGTAGTGTACACAGACTGTTGATAGATTGTAGATTGTACATAATCCTCCTTATACTCACTGTTGAAGGTCTGTACTCTTATAGTCATTGTTGATACACTGTATATTATAGTAATATGGGCTTGAACCCCTACTATCACCAGTATATATATGTACGGTAATCATAAAACACATCATATAGAATTATAGATAGAAGTCATAACTTTCTCCAAGTTAACAGGCAGTGGGAGACTTGCACACACACACACACACACACACACACACACACACACACACACACACACACACACACACACACACACATACATATATATTTATATATATATTGTGGCGTCTCGGTCAGGGACCGCGCGCCACGGGTTTGCAACCCCGGGGAGAGAGAGGGAGAGGGAAGCAAAGTCAGACGCTGTCAGCTTGGAATCGGTCAGGATGGGCAGTACGCCGCCTGTTCGTTTACCAAATTATCTGTCACCTGCGGGGCCGACGCCCAGGTGACTTAAAAACCTCTGCCTATCTCAGTCCCTCAGAGACTCTCCCGGGGAAGCAGTGAAACCTACGGCGCTCGGTAAGACAAACCCATAGTCCCTCTCATTAAATAGCACCTCATGATAAGATAGTAATGTGTGTTTTCTCACCTCACAGGCCATTCCACTACACGATGAACACCATGGGCTCTGAGGCTATGGCATTTCCCACTATAAACCCCACCAGTGAGCTAAAAGGAGAAATGTGACAGATCTTACCTGTTGTCCGAGGAGAGGCCCTGGCACGTACCCTACTTACCGGTAGAAGCGCCTCCTGCTCTCTGTAAGAAATGACATTATTATTTAGATTAATTTGAACGCTATTTGATTTGGCATAGTATGCAAACAGCGCTTGTATGGAAATACAAGCCTGACACAGGGAAGGAAAACCCTAAAAGAAACCCACTTACCTCTCACGGGCCTCGGATGGTCCTCCGCTGGTCCTCCGACAGTCCGCTGCTGCTCCTCCTCGCCAGAGTGGCAAAATATGCAATTGTTTCCTGTGTGACTTTGGTGTGTAGAACAGCGCCCCCACAATATATATATATTCATTCATATATTGACTGGTGCAAGCCCAAATTACAAATTGTCCAATCAAATTGTTTGTATAAGCATTACAAAACTTACAGGATATGTTGAAATTGCCACCATTCAGGTGCAAAATGTGCACAAACAACATGGATATGGTTAATTAAGCTGTAAAAACATGTCCCCACAAATACTCTTTGACCTATACAGTAGGTCTCTCTCCTGTGTGCTCATCTCACTGTTGTTGCTGATTTGACACTTTACCCCAGGGTTACTGATTACATAACATGTTCCCCTACGGCACATCATGGTAAATATTTAGCCTTTGACAAGTGTATATGAAACTTTTTTTAATAGCCAGGGTTAAGTATTTGCAAGTCTCCCACTGCCTGTTAACCTGGAGAAAGTTATGAGTGTATGGGGAGAAGTTAGCCTAGAGTCTTTCCTCTATACTTGAACCAACACAACGTGAACAGGTGTGTGGAATCATGTACTTCTGGAATCCTTTTTCTCCTTAAGGCCTATATTCTACTTTGACATACAACATCAATGTGCAGAAATAGCAAATATATATTTATATCTGCCGATATTGCCAAGAGAAACCCCTCATAGAGAATATCTTTCCTCTGGTGAAAATGTATTAGTGGAAGCTCAGAGTGCTTCCACTGCAGCACATGTGGAGTTTGACACTTAACCTCAGTGTAATTTCTAAGAAGGCTCAGGGTCAAGCCTTGGGGTTAGACACACACAACTTACATGGAAATGCCATGCAGTACTAAACGCAGACCTGACCAATGTCCCATCTCGGGCCGAGACGTGAATTCACATCTGTGTGATTGCTTACCGATACTACCCTACTGTATCTGGTATGATGATTTATGTAGTGGTACTCTGACTCACGTGTGCAAACAGAAGCCTTCTTCAGCTCCACGTATGTGTGATGATTCATGCTAGTCACTGCGACTGTGGCTCAAGAGGTAGAGCAGGTTGTCCAATGATCCATGGGTCGGCGGTTCGAATCCCGGCTCCTCCTGTCTACATGTCGAAGTGTCCTTGGGCAAGACACTGAACCCCAAATTGCTCCCGATGTGCTGGTTGGTACCTTGCATGGCTTCCGCCGCAATCGGTGTATGCATGTGTGTGTGAATTGGTGAATGTAATGCACAATCTATGTAAAGCGCCTTGGATAAAGGGGCTATATAAATGCGCCATTTACCATTTTACTGATTGATTAAACACATGAAAGATGTGTGTATACTGTATATAGGGCTAATTCTTCTTTGTCAAACAACTGTGTCCAATTCAATTTCAATTCAATTCAATTCAATTTTATTATAGTGTCAAATCACAACGAGTTGTCTCAAGACACTTTACAACCAACAAAGATCCACCCAGAGCAAGCAATATTGCGAATTTGCGACAGTGGCAACGAAAAACTCCCCTTTTAGGAGGGGAGAAAAGAACGTCAGGCAGAACCAGACTCTGGGGTGGGCGGCCATCTGCCTCGACCGTGTCGGGGGGGGGGGGGGGGGGGGTGGTAGAGGGAGAGAGAGAGAGATAGACAGAGAGAAATAGACAGAAATAGACAGGTGGGCTCCGTGGAGGGGTCTGGTCCACATCTGGTCCACATCTGGTCGAGCTCTGTGAGGCCGGGTCCAGGTCACACTTCTGGTGGGCTCCATGAAGAGGCCTGATCCACGGTCACGCTCATTCAGTCAGTTGGGGGTTAGTATTAGAGGTCCACAGAACTGCGACGGGGAGGACGAAAAGAGACTCCGGGGAGAGATTCCCCGGATGTTGGATTAGTGGCAGGCCTTACTGGAGCCTATATAGTGTATATTACAAGTACTGCTGGGAGACAGACCCACACAACAATGTACGACCATGGTATCCAGCCAGACTTGGAGACAACTCTAGCTATAGGCTTTGTCGTAGAGAAAGGTTTTCAACCTAGTCTTGAATGTGCAGAGCGTGTCAGCCCCACGGACCGAAGCCGGGAGAAGGTTCCACAGCTGAGGTGCCTGGGACCTAAACGCCCTGCCTCCTATTGTAACTTTTGATATTTTTGGAACAGTAAGCATTTTTGCATACTGTAGACGCACTGGTGTTCTATTTGGTTTGTAAGGATCAATGAGATCTTTGAGATATTGTGGTGCCTGACCATTGAGAGCTTTGTAGGTAAGAAGAAGAATTTTGAACTCTATTCTGTGTTTGACAGGGAGCCAGTGTAGAGAGGCCAGTGAAGGAGTGATATGGTCTCTTCTTCTGGTACCTGTCAGCACACGCGCCGCAGCATTTTGAACTAGCTGTAGGCTTTTCAGAGACTTACCTGGGCAGCCTGATAATAGCGAGTTGCAGTAGTCCAGCCTTGAGGTAACAAATGCGTGGACAAGTTTTTCTGCGTCTATTTTGGATAGGATGTGCCTAACCTTTGCAATATTTCGCAGGTGAAAAAAGGCAGTCTTTGAGATTTGTTTGATGTGCGATTTGAAAGACATATCTTGATCAAAGGTAACTCCCAGATTCTTTACAGTGGCCTTGGAGGCCAAGGTAATGCCATCTAGAGAAAAGTTCTCATCGGCTAGCTTGTCTCTTAGGGGCTTAGGGCCGATCACGATAATTTCCGTTTTGTCAGAGTTGAGGAGTAGGTAATTACGGCTCATCCAACTCTTTATGTCTTTAAGACAAGCTTGAAGTTTGACTAATTGATCCGTTTCGTTCGGTTTCATCGATAGATATAATTGAGTGTCGTCCGCGTAACAATGGAAATGTATAGAGTGTTCCCTGATGATGTTGCCCAGAGGGAGCATATATAAGGAGAAAAGTATTGGTCCAAGCACAGAGCCTTGTGGGACTCCGTATTTGACCTTTTCACGTGTTGAGGAGCCATCATTGACATCTACAAACTGAAATCGATCAGACAGATAGGACTCGAACCATTTCAGTGCGGCACCCCTGATGCCAACCAGATGCTCCAGTCTCTGTAGCAGAATGTGGTGGTCAATAGTGTCAAATGCAGCACTAAGGTCCAGCAACACCAGTACGGAGAGGAGGTTATTATCTGCTGCAGTCAGGAGGTCATTTGTAACTCTCAGCAGTGCCGTCTCAGTGCTATGGTTAGCTCTGAAGCCTGACTGAAAGCCTTCTAATAAATTGTTGTTATGTAGAAAGTCACATAACTGTTTGGCGACTGCTTTCTCGAGAATTTTGGAGAGAAATGGTAGGTTCGATATAGGTCTATAGTTAGCTAGAATGCCTGCATCAAGAGTAGGCTTTTTGAGTAGAGGTTTGATTACCGCTACCTTAAAAGATTGTGGCACGTAGCCTGTCACCAAGGACATATTGATCATATTGAGTAGGCATGTACCAACCGGAGGCAGGACCTCTTTGAGTAATCTAGTCGGAACTGGATCCAGGGTACATGTTGTTGGTTTTGAGCAAGATATCATTGAAGTGAAATCAGAGAGCTCGATTGGAGAGAAACTATCCATATATATATTTGGGTGTGCGGCCATCTCTGAGACCACCATATTTGGAGGCAGTCCAGTGGGAGCCGAGAGTAGTTGTAGATCAATTTGATCTCTGATAGTTTCTATTTTGCCACTGAAGAACCTCATGAAATCGCTACTATTGAGAGTTGTAGGAATACGTGGATCAGTGGAATCGCGGCTTTTTGTCAGTTTTGCCAAAGTATCAAAAGAAACTTTGGGTTACTTTTGTTTTCCTCTATTAGGGATGAATAATAGGTGGCTCTGGCCGTGTCGAGAGCCTTTTTGTATATTTTGAGGCTATTCTGCCAGACTATACATGATTCTTTCTGTTTGGTTGAGCGCCATTTTTTTTCAAGTTTGCGAGACGTTCGCTTGAGGTTTCTAGTTTCCGAGTTGTACCATGGGGCTAGCCTTTGTTGCTCCAATGCACTGACTTAATGTGGTTATCGCTCCATTGGTAGCTCACGTCGCTACTTAATTCATTTCTCATCAGACAACACACTAATATTTTCTGTATAGCAGCTGACAAAGGCCCAAACTCTTTTTTGGGCCAACTCTAGGGGTATATGAACCCACTGGGATGTCGTTGAATGAGGTCGCAATTAGTTGGCGCTAACGAATGGCCTATAAAAGAATGTGCACGTTTATTCCCAATCTCATTTCGCATGTGAACATTGTGTCCTTTCTTTGTTCTTAACCTTCTGCATAAATGGGCAAAAGCTTATAGTTTATCCTCTACACTGGAATTTGCAATTGTGACATGCACTTTCAATTCTATGTGCATGCAACATATACTGTACCTGAGACGTACAGTATGTTGCATGATGAAAGCGTATCATACAGTTACAGTAGGTTCAAAGTGCTAGGTGTTTATTGTCACATGATACAGCTGCAGCATATTGCTGGCAGAGGAATTCTTCTACTCCTAGATTCTGCAACTCAAACTCA
This sequence comes from Protomyctophum parallelum, assembly GCF_964188405.1. Lineage (NCBI taxonomy): Eukaryota > Metazoa > Chordata > Actinopteri > Myctophiformes > Myctophidae > Protomyctophum > Protomyctophum parallelum. Next base: position 10,684,401 of record NC_139703.1, on the reverse strand, counting down.
ATAAATGTTATATAGCTTCCTGTGTGCTCTAGTTGAGTCGTTCTCAGTTCCATTCCTGAAAATCCATGATTACTGCTAGTTTTTGTGGCCACGTACAGTAGTTAATGACATGGCTGTGATGCAACTAATCCACCCTGATTAGAGAGCTAGAATCTAATCCATTGGTACTTTGTGTCCCGACACAAGATCTGAGAAACACTGCACTCATCAGATGTTCTGTGACCTGGATGGCTGGATCTCTTTCTCACCACCTGTCTGCTTGGTGGTGAAAATTGTGCCAACCACCTTGCCAGGTCTGTTGCCTGGTTCAGTTAGAAATAAACAAGATCAATAATGTAAAAGTACTGAAAGTGACAGTGAATGCATCAAGTTCAACGTCTAGTGCAGATGCTAAGAGCAGCAACTAATGTGAGATTTCTAGACCAGAGTAACATTTAATTTAATCTTTGTCGTAAGTGCACTGCTGATGCAGAATGATGCCAATTTGCCAGCGTCTGCTGCTGTGTTAAGTGGCTGGGCCGAGCTATCCAGTTACGTCTGTGTTTATAGAAGGTCATTCGCACATTGTGCAGTGTGTCTGGAGGAGGATGTTAAAAGCTACATCACTCAACCCCCTGTTTCGTAACCGGACTGAAGGCCTTGTGGTCCAGCCTAACTATATTGTCCCAGAGCACAGGCCCATGAGATGTGAATGGAGGCCATGCCAGGCTGACATAAGACTGACGCATTTACTGCTACTGTGACACCGGCACCAATTCCATTCCCGCGACATTGACACATGACTAGAGGTGAAGCAGTTCCGCGTGCGTCACAGAAGGGGACGTTTGGTAGGCTAATCAGAGGCAGGCGGGGGTGGGTCTTTGCGCAACCGTATTGGTGTTTTGAATGATGCGTGTGCACACACACATGCTCATTAAATACACACATCCGGTCCCTTAATAGCTTTAGCTTTCACCCATTCTCCCCACCAGACTGCTCGGGAGTTCATACTTCCTGCCACTTGAGAGAGTCCCTGCCCATTTCCAAAGAGGAGAGGGTGCCCCATTCAACTACTAGAGTAGACTATGTAATCCCCTCTCTCTCTCAAGGTCTATGGTCCTTTAGGATTGATTCTTTCTATTTCTGATCCCGGTGTGTAACTGGAACATCAGGGATTTAGTCCATGCGGTTACACACCGCCATTCAGAAACACCTCCATTCAGAACCCTAACCCTAACCCTAACCGGGTTTCTGAATGGCGGTGTTTCGGAATGGGGGTCTGTTCCCAGTCCATGCTTAGGCCGTGTTTGTCCACACTGGCTAGCCTAGGCTAGCTTGGTCTGCGTTATTATGGATCCCACCGCAGCTCTAGGCAAACTTGGCCAGTAGTCGCTGTGATTAACAGTTCTTGTTTGACATAAGACAAGAACAGACAGGTCTATCCTAGAGCTGTGGTGGGATTCATAATCACGCACTTGGTCTGGTTTGGCAAATATCCACTCATTATTACTGTAGGTCACCTGACTCACAAGCTAGCTCAAGGTCGGATCTGTGATATTGGAGGCCATTGGCTTGGTTTTAATGACAGAGCCATCAACGGGCATTTAATTGATAAACACAGTATGTTGAGCTATACTACTGTATATAAAGCACTGCAAACATTTGCTTAAAAACTTGTGTCAGTGACACTAGGTGTTTGATTTGAACTAAAATTATTTATTTTGGTTTGTTAATTTGTTAATTTATGTTGTTTATTTTGGGTTGCCTTTTATTTTGAAACATTCTGCATGTTTTTGGTTTACCTTTAATTTGATACTTCAGCTTCGTCCACCGCAGAGCCATCTAATAGAAGAGTTGCGATATTGAGGGGGCAGAAAACATTCTGGTCACATGGTTCATGTACTCGTGTGAGCCCATAGACTCCAATGCATTCCGTAAACGTCCGGTTGTCCCTATGTGGAGCCTTCAGGGGGGGGGGGGGGGGGGGGATTTGAAGGAGTCAAGGGATTTGCATGTCTTAATGACTGTAGGGCGTTCCACATTTTGGTGGCATAGGAGCGAAAATAATTTAGTCCCTTGTTTGTGCCGAATCTGGGTTGCACATGGTTTGTTGCACTCCCTCTGGTGTTGTGGGTGTGGACTTCGTTAACATTAAAGAAGTATCTAGACAGGTACATGGGTATCTTGGTGGTGTATCGAATCTTGTGGACCAGACCCATTGCAAGATGCTGTACACTGTCTTCGACCCTAAGCCATTCCAGCCTGTCAAAGTGGGCAGGGGTGAGGTGGGTTCGGGGGTGAGGCCAAGTAGGAGCCTGACAAGTTTGTTTTGGGAAGTCTGGAGGCTTGTTTTAAGGGCCTTTGAGGTGCTGTGGTACCAAGAGGTGCATGCATAGTCGAAGAAACCTTGTACGAGGGCTCCTGTAGGGTCTTAAGGTGTTTTTGTTGACCAGTGAGGAGATCCTGTAAAGGAATCTTGTTCTTTGGTTGACTTTTTTGATTACGTTGGTGACCATTTTATCACCGGAAAGATTAGCCTCCAGGATGGAACCTAGGTAGGTAATTTCATCTTTTCGTGTGATAATATTGTCACCCACTCTAACCAGGAAGCCATCTGCCTTCAGAGCCTTGCTGAGATTACGTCTGTCTATACTCTATGGCTCTGCTCCACCGGAGCAGAGCCATGCTTCAGAGCTGAAGCATGCTAACTGAAGCATGCTAACTTCACGCACTCATTCCACACAGCCAGAGTAACACTGGAGACACCCTGGGTGTTTGAATGTAGCAGCGCGACCTGGTTTTGTTTGCAATGTTCCTCTTCTCACACAGTTGAATTATTTTTTTAGCCATTTGTAGCCTAGTGAACTGAGCTGTTTATATTGCCAACAGTGCCTGCCTTGCTGTGATCCTGTTCAATGTACCATGTTCATATGGGTGACGGACTTAGGGTTGCCACCCGTCCCTTAAAATACAGAATCGTCCCTTATTTGAGAATTAAATGATGCGTCCCTTATTGAACCAATAAGGAACGCAGTTTGTTCCTTATTTTCCTAAATAGCCCCTACATGTCAACACTGAATTTAACAATAATGAACAAAACAAAACACAGGAAATATTAAAGTCAGCACAATTGTTCTAGCGGGAGGCACACACTACCTAAAGTAGCCTAAACCAGTGGTTCCCAAAGTGAGGTCTGGGGACCCCCAGGGGTCCTTGAGGGAGTTCCAGGGGGTCCCCAGCAGTTTGGAACTAAATGGACCCTTATGGGTCTGTAACTCTGAGAGTGTACAAATGGAACCAAATGGACCATCAGAGTTAAATTAACATTGATTTTACAATATGAATTGGGGGTCCCAGAGATAGAAATGCCATTAAATGGGGGTCTGTATACTAATGCATGTCAAACTGGTACTTGAAATTAAATGGGTTGAGAATCACTGTGTAAAAATCTTCTCTTATGGGGGTCGCTGGCATATATTTTATAATGGGCTGCTGATGTTGATGATGTTGGAAAACAAAATTCTACTTCAAAAGTTGTGGATAGCATACCATAAACAATAAGTTGAAGGGAAACTTTGACTTATTGCTTCGACGTTTTGCTTCAACGTATTGCTTCAACGTATTGCTTCAACGTATTGCTTCAACTTATTGCTTCAACGTATTGCTTCAACTTATTGCTTCAACGTATTGCTTCAACTTATTGCCAGCCTTTCCGCACACGCCTGCGCCGCAAGGCCGCAAAGAGTGTCCCTTATTTCAAGATCTCTGTATGGAGGTTCCAGGTGGCTTCCTACTGTTATTATTATCTTTTATTATTATTATTATCTTGACTTAACCATTTTATTGTTGATGGTAATTTCAAATGGTGAAGTTAATGCACAGTTTTATTATTGTTAAACTATGAAAGAATTGCTGTGTTTGTATTGTAATGGTATTTACTGTATATATTTTTTGTAGTTTTCATGTGCTCAAACAAATTTCTTCTGTGCCTGAAGAAAATAAAGACCACCCGTTGAGACCATCCACATCTCTTTCTTTTTAACTTTCAAACTACAATTCTGTAAATGATATACCGGTATGTTCTAGTGTTGCTTTCATTGTATTTTATGTTTTAATGATGCCATTAAACTGTTCTCTATGGGAAGCCGTTTAGGCCAGAAATGCATAGTCAACTTGCACATATATGCTTACTTCACTTGCACATACATGCATATCCATACATCTGGCCATCTCGTCTTTACTTTGCACTCCTGCATCTTTCTTGAGTACGTCCACATATGTTAATGTGGGACGCAGGCACCGACACTGTGTGTCGGTGCCTGCGTGTTGTTGGTTCCCATGCACAGCAACAATTTGCTGGCTGGCAGTTCTTGATGTCTTTGGCAGTGTCCTGCAGTCTCATTCTCCTGGCTGCTATTTTCTCACTGGTGTTACCTAATACAGATTGAGATTCTTGTTGGTAACATGTTCACTCTTGCTGATGTTAAGTACTGCATGCAACATTCTGGTACAGTCTAGTACAGCCTGTAAGTGTCAAGAGACTTCTGCAGGGTTGATTGATTGTATACTTTATTGGCAGTAATATCAGGGTACAGTCAAACAGAAATGTAATCAGTACAGGGTACAGTCTTGTTTCCATTCAGGTCCTGGGTATTCAGTTCATAATCAGTTAATAATACATAATCATGACATGAAAAATAACAACAAAATTCAAATCATCATACAAGGTAAAAATAACAAATATTTACAGGTTGGGGAACAAAGAATGGGGTTATATTTGTATTTTTGTTTTGGAAGTGGGTGGTACCAGATCGTTGTTCTCGCTTCCTCTTGTATTGTGGCTGTGAGATAGTTTGTCAGGTATGCGGGTACAGAGGTCATAGAGGGCAAATCTACATTTACAATTTTAAATTTCAGTCCCAATTTCAATTGCTTAACTCTTTTTTTCTACCCGGAGCCACCCTAGACTATCAAAATGGGTTGCAACTATAGTGATGGGAGATTAATCGGCAAACCCATCGGTATCGGCCGATATTGGCCTTAAACCAATTAATTGATATCGGTAAAATAATTTAGCAGATTTAGCAGATATTACATTTTATTATAATTATGTTAAAAATTTAAATTAAAAAAGCCTGAAAAATCCTTTTGTGATGATGAAGGCTGCAAATTATATCAGTGTTTTCTGGGGAAGCTTTCGAAAAAGTCAATAGTTGGAACATTTAAAAAGAAATACTTCATTCAAGCTGTTTATGTTGGGATATGAGCCAACATTTCAATAACGGTGCATCCCTAGTTTTGGAATAAAGAGGCATTGCTTTTTTCTAATTCAGCCTTTTTTCAAAATATTTTTTTAAATACAGAATGATATCATATCGACATCGGTTATATCGGTTATCGGCCATAATGGCAATTAATTATATCGGATATCGATATCGGCCAAATTGTCTTATCGGCACATCCCTAGTTGCAACAAGATGGGTCATGGGCCCCAGACTGAGGAGTAGTCGAATGAGTTTGTTTTGGGAGGTTTGTAGCTTGGTCTTTAGTGACATAGAGATGTTTGAGAACCAAGAGCTGCAAGCATAGTCAAAGTAGGGCTGAATTAGGGCTCCCGCTAGAGTCTTGAGAGCACTTTTGTGCAAGGAATTTGCATGTCTTAATGACCGTTGGTAGGGCGTTCCACATTTTGGTGGCACAAATTGTTTGTGCCAAATCTGCGTTGCACATGGTTTGTTGAGACCCTGTGGTGTTGCGGGTGTGGACTTTGTTGACATTAAGGAAGTAATTAGACAGGTACATGGGTATCTTGGTGGTGTTTTGTTTTGACAAACAAAAGGTTGGTTTCAGGGTCCAGTATTCCCTGCCATAGGAGAACAGACTTTACCGTTGAATAGAAGAAGCAGCGTTTGATTTATCCGGAGTGGTTGGGGTTCAATAGTTCAGGGCCCCCCATGCAATTAAGTGCCTTCCTCACTTTCAGATCTTCCTCAGCAGTGGTGGAAAGTAATCATACTTAAGTACTGTACTTAAGTGCCATTTTGAGGTATTTCCAATTCTACTTCACTAGGCCTACATGATCTCGGATGCAAATATTGTACTTTTACTCAATTTACTATTTACCATTGTACTCCACTACAATTATTTGAAAATGTTATTTAGTTACTAGTTACTTTGTAGATTTTGCTTATTATTACAAAACACACTAACCACTTCAACCCTATATTTCAGCCATTTGAAAATAGCAGATCTACAAGCTCACATTTTGAGCTTGTAGATCGGCTATTCTTTATACATCGTAATAAATATGAAAAATGTTGGAGCTCTGGCTCATGGAACTGAACCGCTTCCCAAACGGTTGGAAATGGTTCAGAGAGCGGGCTGATGTCATCTGCGGTAGTTCAGGTCTGTCAGGACTACCGTGGTGTGTTGTCTCGACCTGTAGTCAGAGTAAGTGATTCCTCAGTCACATCAGTTTCAGTTACCATAATGTGTTTCTTTTAAGTTTCCCTTTAATATAGGATCTTGTTGCAGGTCTATTAGCCTATAGTGCCAGGGTTTTTAATTATTTTTGCAAAGCTGTTTCTAGACACCCATGTTTTATCATTGCAAATTGTATTGTTCTGCGAATGGTCTGCTGCAAGTTTATTTAATTTGACTGATCAGTTCAATGGTTTACCAATGTTTACCAGCTGACACACTTTTTGATTGATTGATTGAAATATTTATTAACAGTTTGTAGAATTTACAGTACATTTTAAGCACAAACTCAATACAAAGACTGTTAACTGTGAGTGGACGACCCAATTAAGCATTACACTTGTTTACAACAGGGTCCACATTGTTCAATTCATCAAAACATTTAGAGACATACAAATAGACACTTCTATGTAGCTAAAGAACAGAACAGGAATTCATCATATAGGAAGCAAAAAGGGAAAAGATACATATACAGTGAGGGGAAAAGGGGTGGGGGGGGGGGATTCAGATTTTACAGAGGCCAGTTTCGAATTGCAGCCATCCGTAGGTGCCCTTTGAGAGCGGTTTTGAAGGAGTCAAGGGATTCACATGTCTTAATGACTGTTGGTAGGGCGTTCCACATTTTGGTGGCATAGGAGCGAAAAGAATTTAGTCCCTTGTTTGTGCCGAATCTGGGTTGTACATGGTTTGTTGTACTCCCTCTGGTGTTGTGGGTGTGGACTTCGTTTACATTAAGGAAGTATTTAGACAGGTACATGGGTATCTTGGTGGTGTATCGAATCTTGTGGACCAGACCCATTGCAAGATGCTGTACTCTGTCGTTGACCCTAAGCCATCCCAGCCTGTCAAAGTGGGCAGGGGTGAGGTGGGTTCGGGGGGTGAGGCCAAGTAGGAGCCTGACCAGTTTGTTTTGGGAGGTCTGGAGCCTTGTTTTTAGGGCCTTTGAGGTGCTGTGGTACCAAGAGGTGGATGCATAGTCAAAGAAACCTTGTACGAGGGCTCCTGTTAAGGTCTTCAAGGTGTTTTTGCTGACCAGTGAGGAGATCCTGTAAAGGAATCTTGTTCTTTGATTGACTTTTTTTATTACGTTGGTGGCCATCTTATCACCGGAAAGATTGGCCTCCAGGATGGAACCTAGGTAGGTAATTTGATCTTTTCGTGTGATAATATTGTCACCCACTCTAACCAAGAAGCCATCTGCCTAAACACAATTGACAAGGGACTGATAAGCTGGGAAATGCTATTTTTGGTCATTGATTATTTGTGCTATTATGTCATAGATTGTTGTTAAGGGGTGTAAGTGATGTTTTTTTGTAAATAAATAAATAGGGGGGAAATCTACGTTGGTCTCCCCGTCTCCAGCTCTTAATAAACAGAAACGGAGACATGAACCCCACAACAATTTTTCATGAGCTTCCATTTTAGTGTTCCAGTTTCAATTTTGCCTGCAAATGTGTCATCACTTTCAAATCAGTTGTTTATAGGCTAGGCTACTCATCCTGTATAATACACGGTAACTCTCAACCCATCCTTATAATTTCTTTACTTTACTGCCATCCAATCATCTTTTATGAAGAAGATAACTTAATATGAGAGAAAAGAAAACATGAAAAAACGAGGTTGCTAGATTGCTACAGAAAAAGGTATCTGTTCTATAGCTTAAACGAATGTTTATATATAAGTCGGCGGATCATAACATCATGTCTGTTTACTAGTGTTTAGTGTTTATGTCTTGTAAAATGCCTTGAGTGAGTGTGTGTTTTGTCTGTAGTGTTTTTCCAGTTCTCCCCTCCCCCTATCCGTCTTTCCTCTTTGTTTGCCTGAACCTCTTGATCCTGTTCTAGGTACAGTGTCCCCTCCCAGCGACAGTTAGCGGCCTGTGATAGGCCGGCTGTGGGTAGGGGTGGAGTTTAAGGGACGGGAAAGATCATTTTGTCCCTTGGAGCTCAGCAGAGCATACGTCAGTTGAAAGTAATCGCCATTCGCCAACGATCTCGTTTTGTACAGCATCGGAACCGTCTAAATAAGCGTTTTCTATACCTACTTACACAGGGAAAATAATCTAAATCAACCGGAGGACTCGTGTACATTCTCGTGGACTAGAAATCAGGGAAGACGAAGGGAACTAAAGGATTTCCTCCTCTCTTTCTGTGTTCTCTATCTCCTTCCTGCTCTGCCCTTTGTTTTTGCTGCTGTGTGTGAGCAGGCGACCAGACCAGACCCAGCAGTGCCTCCTAGTGAGCTAAGCTTGCAAAGAAACAGGACAGGGAGCTTGACCAGCGGTCGAGTTTCTCGCCTCGCCACCGACACCGTGGGTCCACCGCCCAGTATTGCTGTCCGATGCGGAGTGAGAAGAATGAGCCCCGCTCTGGAAGCGCTCATGCAGGCCGACGGGACACCTTACCCCGGAGGAAAAGGGGTGATGCTTGAGCCCTTTGTGCATCAAGTCGGGGGGCACTCCTGCGTGCTGCGCTTCGGGGAGCAGACGATATGCAAGCCCCTCATCCCCCGCGAGCACCAGTTCTACAAGAGCCTCCCTCCCGAAATGCGCAAGTTCATCCCTCAGTATAAAGGTACGTACCGAAACAAACCCGTTTCAGAACCCCCCCAAATCAAGGGTGTTGTTGCATTTTATGTCTCTTTATGGCTCAGTTCTTCTCTACTCCTCTCTTCATATTTCCACATTTTTGTAAAGGAAGCATTGCAAGATAAATTGAGGCACTATTATTATGAATTATTTTGTAGATTAGATAAACATAAACCACCAAAGGACCTCATGAGATGATGACACATGCATGCAGCCATGCACACATCACAAAGCGTTTCGGATAGCATGATATTGTCCTTTTATGTAACATGTTGAGTTCACTGGAGTGTCACACGTCCTGAGGAACTGTGTATATGAGCCAGATGTTAGAGACGGTGAACTCCAGACAGACAACCACCACTTGCCAGGAGGATGAGTAGCCAAGAGGCTGGCTAGCTGCCTCGACAGCGGCTAAGGTTTCTCTTCATGGGTGTGGAGAGGACGGATCAGATGGGGGGGAGTTCCATGTCTGGTTCAGTTCCATCATGGAGGCTGCTAGACGGTGCTAGACGGTGTGTGGATATATATATATCCGGTTCCAGATTGTCTCTGATCTCGGTGTGTGCCCTCAGATGTGCGCTCAGAAGTCCTCCCGTGGCGTGTTACATGACTCCTCATATTAATGCAGCATATGGGACTAAAAAAAGATTTGAGACATGGACACAGAGCAGATAGTGGAGGGTTCCTGCCATTATCGATGCACGATTTTGCCCAATAACTCTGAGAGTATCACTTACATACTCTCAAAGTTGCAGACTTGAAAACGTCCATTTGGATCCCTCCAAATTAACCCTGACAGTCCCTGGAAATCACTTTGAGAACCACTGTTATTAATAAATAAACACTGACTTCTGACTCGCACACCATCAACCTAGATGGACCACCCCGTCCCTTCTAAAGTAAAGTACGGAGGCATATTCACACTCCCCTCCATGATGTGATGACACTGCAGAGGGGATGGGGAAGGTGTAAAGCTAATTTAGCAGCCTGAGAATTCTGCAGAACAGTGACATCATTGCGCACGCTGCTCTCTGCTGAAGTTGCGGATGAAAGACGGCTGCTGGGTCCTATGGCCTGCCATTAGCAGTTACTGGTAACCCAGCAAGGGATTTACAAATAAATTGTAGCTTTCAAATAAGTGTTTTGTTTATTTTGTCTTGGCGTTAATGCAGAGGGTTGGATTGGCCTTGGGTTGCTTCTTTTAATAGGATTATGTAGCCATATTTCTGACTGCTGACTCTTTTTTTTCCTACTGATCGTCACAACTCCCTTCCTCTATCTATTGCTGTATCGGTCTATGTTTTTTTGTAATCTGTATCTGCAGCTGTGCTGTTTACTCCGCAGTGTGTGGTGACACTTCCCCTACTCTGCACAGAGGGGTGTATTACACAACCCCTTACAAAGATTGTTTTTGCGGGGTTACCAGGGTGCATGTTTGTTGACTCAAGTATCATAAATTACCAGTCTACTGTACAAAAGAAAAGGACTGTTCTAGAAGCATTATGTCACATAATTCTTTTTGTTTGTCAAATTGTATGAATTAAATACGGTATTTCCTTTTCCAAGAGACTTAAGAAGAACCAACCTGAAAAGACTTTTGGACTGTGCAAAAATCCAAAGCTTTTGCTTTGTTTTGTGGACTTTTTTGTGACGCGCTGCCGCTGATGCCCATTCATGTGTGAACATGTTCATTGTGTAATATCATACAATCTCGTTCTGGCTGTGAATATCTTTGGTTTTGGACATTATTTTGTCATGTGACCGTAATAAAGGAAGGTCTTGGTCAGACTAGCCTCGGTACCAGAAACCTCTAGAAACCTCTAGACCAGAAACCTAACACGTTAGCTCAGGCTATGGTCAGTCTAACATGCTCCAGCCTCCTGTGGTGTTTGTATCTCTGCTTCCTGTTCCATTGGCTATAATACTGTATGCTCTCACTGCTCTGATTACATGACATCGGCTGTTCATGCTAGCATAATATGCTGCGTCTGCTGCACCGCCCTCTATTTCTGCACCTGACAAACCTCCTATATAATTTCTGCATCTGTTTGACATTCTCCTCCCATGCATATTTTTTTGTATTTGTAGTATGTGCCTGTATGTATCTGTTTCCTTACAGAAATGTTGGAGACAAGATGGTTGGTAAGCACTGATGTGGCAGTTCTTGACTAAATCACCACGAAACAACAACCCCTATCTTACCCATCTATTCCCTCATCTTGCCCTCTCAGGTGTTGTATCCGTCAGCTTTGAAGGGGACGAGGAGGGGAACCTTTGCCTTATCGCCTACCCCCTCCACAGTGAACCCGCCGATCTGGAAAACAAGGACCCCTCCACGGACTGCGAGCCCAAGAACAAGATGCTGAAGTGGAGCAACAAGAAGCAGTCTGTTTTGCTCCTGGACAACGACAACTACAGCAAAGACCGGACTCGACAGATCCGCAAGGAAGAGAAGATGATGAGGTGAGTGAGGACACGGCCGTCACAAATGAAATGATTTTCCATTGCCACTACATAACTGACAGGCTAATGGTTCCACATTTATAAGATGAGCTGTCATAGTAATTCTGAAATTTGTTTTGTTTTTGGTGCAGTTTCAACCATGAGGAGTTGAGGAAGGCAGAGGTTCTCTGCTACAGCCTGGAGAAAGGCAATGTGGTGCCCCAGATCAAACACAACCCCTGGAGTCTCAAATGTCACCAGCAGCACTTGCAGAGTATGAAGGAGAATGCCAAGCACCGCAACCAATACAGTATCCTTTCACCGAGCAGCTGGTGGTTGACAATACCCATTTTGTCATTTAAATATGAACTGGGTAGATGCCAGAAAACATACATTTATTCTATGTTAGTTTGCATTCCTCCATTGTCGTTTGGCCCTTAACTCAATTGCAGAATTCATCCTATTGGAGAACCTGACGTGGCGTCACAGGATGCCATGTGTCTTGGATCTGAAGATGGGCACACGGCAGCATGGCGATGATGCGTCGGAGGAGAAGAAAGCCAACCAGATTCGCAAATGCCAGCAGAGCACATCTGCCTCCATGGGAGTACGACTGTGTGGTATGCAGGTAAAGCCAAAGCACAAAACACTCCCAACACTTCTGTTCAGTGATAATACCATGGTAGCAAAGTAGTTTGCAATGCCATGCTCATGTTTTGTATTTGATCTCTACAGGTGTACCATTCAGACTCAGGCCAGCTGATGTTCATGAACAAGTACCACGGCCGTAAGCTGACACTGGCAGGTTTCAAGGAAGCCCTGTATCAGTTTTTAAGTGATGGGAGCTGCCTGAGGCGTGAGCTGCTGTCACCGGTGCTGCGCCGGCTGAGAGAAATGCAGGCTGCCCTGGAGGCCTGCGAGTCCTACCGCTTCTACTCCAGCTCCCTGCTCATCATCTACGATGGCGAGCCCCCCAGGGCCCCTGCTAGACACAGGCACCGGGGTGGAGAGGAAGGTGACGAGGACGAGCCCTCTGATGATGATGAGGAAGAGGGGGCCTTCAGCTTCCCCCGTTCCTCTGCGACCGGTGGAAGCGCCGTTGTGGCCGGAGGTAGTGGCAAGGGCGGCACGGGCCGCTCATCCCGAAGTGTAACGGAGGCCAGCAGCCCTGCGGTGGACGTGCGCATGATTGACTTTGCCCACACCACCTGCCGCCACTACGGCGAGGACAGTGTGGTCCACGAGGGCCAGGACAGCGGATACATCTTTGGCCTTCAGAACCTGATCACCATCATTTCCCAGCTGGAGGATGGTGCAGACTAAAGCCGGGAGCTGCCATGCTCTCGAAACGGCATCCGGGAATAGTGTGCTGACCAGAAGCCCTACACCTGGAATGGTGCATTCTCTTAATGCCCATATGGAGGTCTACACCCCCCCCCCCCCACGAGAGGGAGGAGATGGCTGGGATGTCTCCGGGTCAGATAGAGGGCCCACAGATTCGATCCTCCCCATTCCTAATATGGGACAGGACCGCTTGTGCTCTTCCTTGCACTTTTCCCTGTCTCGGGACTGAAATACTGTATGAGACTTGACTGTCTGTTCACAGACACTTGGACTTCTGTAGCATCCTAGAACTCTCCCTCCCCCCTCCTACTCTGTTACAGACTAGTTAATCTTTACTGTTAGTGCTCTCTGAGAGAGAAAATAAATTGTGAATGAGAAAGAGAAAGAGAACAGAGACAAATTGAAGCTCAATCATAGTTCTAGGTCTGATTTTGGTGCTTTTTCCTGTACAAAAGAGGGTTTTTGGGGGATGACGTTTGAAAGACTGCCGTTCCCCAACAGCACAGCACATAGTAGTGGGGACTGACTGTAACATGCTGACCGTAGCTGTCAGCAGCCTTGTAGCAATATAGACAACTTAGTTATTTTGTGTGGGACATTTTACATTTTCCCAATTAAGTCTGCATACCCCAGTGACAAGCAGGCTTTGTATGCATCCATTGGGGGTGCTTAGATTTACAGCATCAACTGTTTTATTTTGTTTTGTTTTTTGTGGTGGAAGAACAAGATGATGTAGGTGTAGAAAAAGAAGGGATTTTTCAGCCCTTTTTCTCCCCTGTATTATTTTGCACCAGAAACATTTTGAATTGGTGTTATAAAAAGGGGATGATATCCTTCTGTTGTCACTTTCCTTTGTTTTTGTCTGTTTTACTCCTCTTCATTCCTTAAACAGCAACTTAAGAAGAGAATATATTGATAAGAACATTAGATATAAAGACAATATAGAAACTATTTATTTGAAACTAATATTTGTAAAAGAAAAAATACCAATAAAATAAACAAATGCGAAATGGAGACAAGGATGACATTCCATATTGTCGCTCTCTTTGTTATGTTCTGATATGGACTAGTGAATTTTGTTTTTGCAAGTGCAGATACCTCTTGTACCTGTGTGTCAACAGTATGTTTGAGAATAAAGATATTTGTTTGTGGTAAAAGTGTCTAATTGTTATGTTGCATTAATTAACTGACCATATGCATACGGTGAGCGGCCATTTTATTCTCTTGTCATACTGTATTTATTCATACAACATACCACATTATGTAATTGTTTTTGGAAAAGAATGAGGGGGAAGAGCCAGCGGAGGAGACAACCCCTCATGTATTAGAAGGGCAATATCAGTCACCAGAAAGAAACTAAACTAAAATGTATATTTAAATACTGAATCAAGGAACTAAAAAACTTTCTGGGGTGTTCACAAAACCCTGAGTAGACGATAAACCTTTTTTTTTTTTAAAAGTGAAGTATCCTTTTAATGGTTCAGAGGAGAAGAAATCCAACCAGATTAGCAATCATGCCTCCATGGGAGTATGACTGTGGTATGCAGGTAAAGCCAAAGCACAAAACACTTCTGTTCAGTGATAATACCATGGTAGAAAAGTAGTTTGCAATGCCATGCTCATGTTTTGTATTTATACATTTATAAAGTGAAATATTCTTTTAATGGTTAATTTTTTTGAAAAGGAGTTATGTTTAGCTTGTATTGCAATTTGCAGGCCTAGTGTAGGGGTGCATAGAAAAGTAGCATCAGACACCAACTGTGCAGGCTAATGCTGCATTCATATGGAATCAGGCAAGCGGTAAGACGGCAAACCGGACTACATTTTAGTGGACGGGAGCAGGACAGTAAATGGAACAGGACAGCACGGCAGCAGGAATCATCGGCGACAGTAATGGCAGACGGCAATGCGGCATCAATGTTAAAATATTGAATATTTTTTTACCGTTCCGTGCCGCGGCATTCCATGTGAATGCAGCTGCAGCATACTCCTACCACCACCTCCCCCATTATTATAAACCAAAGGTTATTTAGAGTGCGTAATTTAGCACATTTAAACAGTCATTAATACCTAGGACAATAATGGACTTATAATTAATTATACAAAGGCGGAAATCTTATTCTGCATGCGTCATACATTCGTTATTGAGATCTTGTTAAGCACTTTGGCTGAACTTGCTGGATTTGTGTAAGTGTTCCACCCCACAACGACACCCGTGACTGCCACGCATGACCCAGCACACTCTCTAGTAGTGCATTAGGCTCACTCCGGACTCACTGACTCAGATTATAACCTTAAAAGTACTAAATCTACCAGAGGATCCACAAAGTTGATAGCCTACAGAACTGGAGGCCATATAATTAACACTATTATGACAGCCATGATATTGGCAGAATAATGGCACTTTTAGGTAGAAAAGACGACCTCAAGAAGAGACATGGGCTACCAATAGCGGTAGCTTTGTAGGCAACCCAAATCAGCTTTAAAGGGGCCGGAAACCCGTGCACTAACAAGGGTAATTCCACGGAAGGATTGACTGTGGAAAGAATGTCTGGAATGCTGACTCACTCTGCAGCAGCTTGGTTCACCTGATACTGGACTGCTGCTGATGGAACAGCAGACATGGGCAACGTGGTAGCAAGCAGCTTGCGTATGCCATCAGACAATTTTGCACAGTGTCTATGGCTATGGGAAAAATAAACTTCATCACACAGACGCACAATGGTGTTGCTCAGTTGGAAAATATGTATTTTCTAGCAGAAAATAAAAACAATACACCCATTTTGAATTATTGCAGGATGGTCATTGAGGATGGATACTGTCATAAGGCCATGTATGTATGTGTAGGCTAATATGCTAAACACATAGGCTATCTGATGTGATTTTGAATACTGTGTTGAGGCCTGGCTGCCTTGAATGAGAGGCATTTTCTGACAGTGACATGAGAGGGGGGCATGCTGTGTCCTTAGCCACTCTTACCATTGCCACAGTGCAGTCACAAGTAACATGACTCAGATGGCCCACATACAAAAATGTGCGTCAATAATTAGGACTAAATAATAGGCTAGCGTTTAGGACTAAATCACTAAACCGAAATGAATTAATATAAAAAATAAATAAAATGACAGAATTATTGGGATAAATCACTCAAATATTAATATAATATTGTTATATTAATGTTGTTCCTCATATAATATTTTAAAGAATGAGATATAGACCCATGAATGTATGCTACAATACATGTTTTATGTCTTCATTTCATTGTCAAAGTATTTGTATATGTGCAGTGACAATACATTTAATCTAATCTAATCTTATGCCCTATATTTGAACTGCCCACAAATAGGACTGCAACGTATTGATATGATGTCATAGACTGTTAACCATGGTTCCAAAGGTTACACGTTTACAAGAATTGGTCCAAATACCCATCCCTAGTACCCATCTGACTATAAGATATTTGCTTAAAGTCCTGGGTGTGTGCTCAGTACTGTGTGTGTGTATGGTGGCTTGAGTTGCACATGGAGATTAATTTGATATGCCAGGGATATCAGCTGTGAGTGATGATCATTTCCACTTCTTTTTTTTTGTGTCACTTAACATTTTATACATTTTTGAACAAAATTCAAAGAACACAATAGCGAAAGAAAGAAACACATAGGCCTACAGTACAAACATGGGGGAAAAAAGCTTACATGTTACATCACATATTCCTAGGCATTTCCACTTCTTCAGATCAAAAAAATATCTGTGCAGTATCCCAGCTCATCTGCAGGCTGCTGTACGCACGCACACACACACACACACACACACACACACACACACACACACACACACACACACACACACACACACACACACACAATGGCAAATTCTTCATATGAGGAGTTTAGAGTTAGGGGTCCTTTAGCTTTGCTTTGCGGCAGGCACGTTCATGTTGGTATAATCCGATCCTTGATTCACAGATTTTCGGGCAACTGGTGCACTTGAGCTCCTGTCCTGATGCAGCTGCGGTAGAGGTCTGGGTGGGTTTGTCACCCTTTCGGCGAGCACGTTTGTGGATTGCAGCTGTCTACCTGATGAGCTATTAGGGGTTCAGTGTCTTGCTCAAGGACACTAACTTTAGTGGAAAAAATATATGTAAATATATATATATATTCAATTATAACATTATTATTATAACATTCAAATACCTTTTTTATAGAAACACACTTTCAGAGAACCCAACAACCTCAGGCTCATTCTAAACTGAAAGAATACTAAAACAACCCCAAACGTTGAATTTAGTTTCCCCTGTATTAATGAGGCGTGTTTGCCAAACTCTAACAAGGCATGGTACTGCTCACAGGTTTAAATGCTTAATCACAATCTAATTAACAAATCCTATTAGTGCAAAATGTGCTGAGAACAGTAATACTATATCAAATGGCAAGAATATAAGGGCTGGTGAGATTAAAGCAGGTCTACTATATATAGATAGGCCTACTTTCAGAGCCAGAATCTGGAGAGTCTGGCCTGGACTGGAGTGAGGTCATTCACTGCTGCCTGTTGACCTTGTCTTGTTATTTTGTCTCCTCTATGGCTATGACATCATTCTCTCTCTTTTTCTTTCATTGGGGGAGAGTGAGTGGATCAGTGGATGAGTGAGTGCGTGAGTGAGTGAGTGATTCATATGAGAGACAGTATGACATAAGAAGACATTGTCCACATTACGGGCTTGTAGATTAGCTCCCTATTTTAGATGATCTACAAGCCCAGCTGTTTTCACTGCTTGATGATGCAAGATGATATATGTAGCCGGTCATTTGTTGTACTAGCACCTGAATAGAGCTGCTCCAGTGTCAATCCCTCCTGTTTTGATGAATTGAACAAGTGTAATGCTTTATTGGGTCGTCCACTCACAGTTACTCACTCAACAGTCTTTTGTATTGAGTTGTGCTTGAAATGTACTGTAATTCTGCAAACTGTTAATAAATATTTCAATCAATCAATCAATCAATCAAGACACATCGGGCTGAAAAACAACGTGCACACACGTGGTTAACAACAAGTGGTTAACAGTAGCTGAATCTGTTATCGATATGAATGATTGCTGATAAAGATATCTTCACTGTGTTGGAGACTATACAAGCCGTGCCATTTGTGTATCATGGACTATTATACAATCCCAGTATCAAGATGAACTCCACTCAGCAGCCTCACATAATTTGAAACCGCTCTCAATGTTGAAGAGAGGAGTGAAGTTCAAGTAACAGTCATTAGGAGATTGTAGGTCATAAACATGAACATGCTGCACTTTGGTTTCTGACACTGACCCATTATGATATAAGGACACAACTTTATCACTTTTTTCTCTATTGGCTTGTTGATTAGAACAACAATATCCTCTCTCTAATGGTTTATTGCTTTAGACTTCCTACGCAACAGCCATAATTCATAATCTGCTAGGTTTCATAGGTTCGTGTTGTCTCCAACCTTGGCGTCAACATGGACAATGCACTCAAACTTGACAAACAGGTAAACGCTGTGGTCAGATCCAGCTGCTTTCCCAAATCAAGGCTGTTTCTTTTAACGAGTTTAAACGTGTCATTCATGCTTTTATCTCCACTCATTTGGACTACTGCAATGCATTCATTGTATGTTGGCTTAAACCAGGAACTGGCATCGAGACTTTCAAATCTCGCCTTAAGAACCACCTTTACACCAATTCTGTTTGAGTTTCTGTGGTTTTTGTTTGGCTTTGTTGTTATGTGTTCTTTTTTACTGTGTGGTCTTGCTGTTGTTTCTATGTTTTAGCTTTACAGTGTATTTAGCTTTTTAACTTTCTGTACAGCACTTTGTAAACCCTGGGTTGTGAAATGTGCTATATAAATAGTGGATTGGATTGGATTAGTGTGTGTGGGGGTTTGTGTGTGTGTGTGTGTGTGTGTGTGTGTGTGTGTGTGTGTGTTCGCGTGCGTGCGTACCTCATTCGTGACCCATTTTGAGTCGAGTTGAGTCGGTACCCCATGCAGTGGAAATGTGCCAGGAGTAGATTGAGGGAGCTAGCCAGCATGGGGGGGAAGGGAGAATTGACTTGACAAGTTGACCCTAATGGCAGTGACTGTGGGAACTTAGGTTGCATAAGAGAAGGTCAGAGTCAGACATAAGTGCTGACGGCAGTGTTTTGTCCTGTGGCTCTCTCTGAAAGCTGGGGTCAAAAGTCATAGTCACAGAGTTATGGGTTTAATGGGCTGTTTTTAAAGTAAAGTACACACATACAGTACATAATGTATACAGTACAACTGCAGAAAAACCAAAAAGGTTCCCATAAAACTTGGCATACCGGTATTTTTTTTCCCCCTTAATATTTATCCCATGATTTTGCAACCCATTTTTTCACCCAGTGTCAATTATCAAATGTAATCCTGGGGGCTACACTTCCTCTGCCACCCTGGGAGGGGGGGGGGGGGGGGCAATGGAATAACCTCATGCTTCCTTCTATGCATGAGGAGTCCAAGCTGCTTTTTTTCACCTGACAGGGGGGAGTTTCCCCAGACGGACGTAGCATGTTCAAGGAACACGTTATTCCGACCAGTTCCTTTCCCCTCCATCAGGTTCCCCAGGGGGAGGTAGTTTAGAGACCAGGATTACGGCATGGTTTTCTACCCTAGGGGACACGGGGAGAACATGCAAACTCCACACAGAAAGGCCCTTTTGCCAACCCCGCCTCGGGTGTGGGCATTGATGACGCGGAGGAGAGAACACGACCCCAGTGCCCACAGCGTCCCCAGCGGGAATCGAACCCAGGACCTTCTAGCTGTGAGGCGACAGCACTACAGACTGTGCCACCAATTTCGCATATTCTTTAACAGGCTCTTTTGTACATATTTTGTTTTTGTTTATTTGTTTCGTTTTGGTGAGGATGCTGTGATTTACGGGGCAGGGGCACATAATCTATTTTCTCAAGTGAGGTCTGGGGGGATCCTTGGTGGGGCTCCAGGGGTTCAAACACTATTTTACTTTTTGGCTATTCAAAAATATCCGATGAGCTGTAATAGACTGGCAAAGAAAAGCTATTTTCAAACGATGTTGACAAATATTGATAAGACTTACACAACTGAAAAATATATATCTTATGGTGGTTCCTGGGCTCCTGGCACAAACTCTTTTTAAACAGAAGTCTGTGGCCAAATACATAACACTTACTGTATGTAACCTTATTAACTGAGCTGTAAATAATAAATAAATAAAAAGTCCCCCCATTCTGTGTTTCCTAGAACTGTAGGTCTGAAAAAAATCATCTTGATGATGTCATCAAGATGTGATTCACAATGTTAATTGAATCTAAGGTATATTAATGACATAGTAAAATGTTGAAATTGAGTGTTATGCCCATTTAAGGAAAGCAATGACACAAATCAAAGAGTATGTGAAACCCACAGCTAAAAGGCTTTGGTCATGACAAGACAGGACCAAATCAGATCTACGCCGGTTGTTGGACATTGGACATACAGACACAGTACATAATATCTACTATGACATGTCTGTGTTTGAGGGTCTTGTGTATAGTGTATGTGAGCTGCAGTCAACAGTCAAGAAGCATGGTTAAATAACATGATACATAAATAAATATTCTGTGTCAACATTATGGAATGCTCCCAACACCCTGACATTGAAACTTGATACGTCTTAAGTATCAGTGCTTTAAATAAATTACCCAGACAGGAGAGGCAGAGGGAGACGTGGTGAGTGTGTTGTCTGGTGAAGCCTGTTGACAGTCAAGTGACAGTGCTGTGGCTTGTCAATCAGTCAGACACCATTCTAGCTCTGACTCCCAGCTGATTTAAATCTATCATCCCTGTATCCCAGCAGTAAAGGTGCTAAATTATTATAATAATTTTGATCAATTAAACTGAAATGTTTTGGTGTGGTGCACTATGGTACACATCAAGTGTGTGCGTAGTTATGGGTGTAGGCCTACTCTTGTAAACCTAACAGCAACAAATCTCAGTGCAGGTTGTATTTAATTTGAATAGATCCAGGAAATAAGATAAACGTTCAGGGATATTTTGGGGGACAGGGGAACAAGAGCAGGCTGGGCAGCTCACCTCAACAATGCATTATTCTGACCCTATTGTGTTACTAATGCCATTCAATCATAAGCATACACTATGTTTGTTTTACATCATCATTACATCACCTAATCATAGCAACATGAGTTAGACTTTAATATATTAGGGACCCTCACTGTGATTTTTATAATTGAGACATTTAGTAGCCTACGACTACTGAAAAGTTTGATTATATTCAAACACCTCCTGGAATGTGTTTTGTGTGGTAGGCCTATGTCTTGCAATAAGCGGTGTTGGATATGCTAGATCATGCTACTATTCATTTCCCAAACAAAATTGATGATTCATTGAAGCTTATTTTAAAAGGGAAAACACTACCGTGCAAAAAAAAACAGGCCAAATTCTCGCATTTTGAACATCACAGTTTTAGAAAACAGGATTTAAAGAAAAGGGGTGACGTACTGTAACAGTACGTTTTAACAGCGGGAGACCAACGACGAACATCGCTTGAATTTAATGTAATGACCAGGCTTAAACTACCAAAACTATGCAAAATGGTTAGCCTGGCCCCAGCCCTGAATCGCTAGCCACGCCCATTAAAAGAATATGTTCAGACTGAGTGCCAGGCTACAAAATGGTCCTTCCTTGAGCCAATTTTAATAAAGGATTCATCAACAGTCTTTATTGCTAATGTTCTTATGATTTAAAGCTTTTAGTGAGCACTACTGCCACTGATGGGGGAGGGTGGTTTTGTCATGTTCGCTGAATCCTGAGACCTGGAGAAGCAAGCTGTTCTTCATCCAGGGTCTGATGACGAGTGGGAAGGATGATGTGGTGGTGGTGGGGACTATCTCTTTGATCTGTAAGATGTTTATGTAACCTTGGGTCATGGGGTTAGAGGACACAGTGTTCTTATATCTGCCAGATGATTCCAGTGGATTATAGTCAAGCAGAAACATGACCATGAGTCATGACCCCTGTGGTTTTACCGCGATAAGATGATCTCAAAATAACAGTTATTTACACATACCGGTACATTATGACACACGAACATACCGGTATATAAAACAGTATAGCATAATGTGTGTGTGTGTGTGTGTGTGTGTGTGTGTGTGTGTGTGTGTGTGTGTGTGTGTGTGTGTGTGTGTGTGTGTGTGTGTGCATGCACATTTTTTTACAGTCTATGGTGCGTGCGAGAGAGAGAGAGAGAGATAGAGATCAGCCCTATTTCAAATCATAGCAACGTAAATGTTGGTGTCCAATCAGTAATTGTTTTAACACAGCTGAATGTAGTAGAAACCTGTAATCACTCTGCATCCATCAATAGCAGCACGAGTTGGGAATATTATGAGTTTGCAATGTCATGTCATTATCAGACATCAGTAGGCCTACATCTGATCATGAGATCTGATTATAGAGGCTGAAAAGAAAATTGATTGCAGTGCCATAGGAACTGTAATGTGCTATGTGACCTGAATATAAAGGAACACTGACCAGTCAGTCAGTCACCCATATGATCGATGTGGGTAGAGAGGCAGAGAGTGAAATATTGAGACAGAGAGATGATGTAAGACGGACCTAGTGTTGGTGGGGGGCCGGGGTCACGGTGTGGTTGGATTCATTAGGTCTGGGCGAGACAGCAGAGCAGAGAGTGACTGACACACTGCTCAGTATGGTGATCTTGTGACTCTTTCAACTGTCTGCAGCTCATTAATTGTTCCATCATCACTGTGACAAAGCCGCCGACACCTGCTGCTAGTTTAAACATCTCTCTTTACATGGTACACCCCACCCCACCCCACCTTCAGCCCCTGTCTTTCTTGTGTTTGCTGCTACCAATTGGAAAGACTTGTTTTGTGAGTGTGACTGATTTTGGACATCAAGAAGCTAATTGAGGATATATGTCAAATTTTTCTCATATAAACCCACAATAGCCTATGTTACACAGTCAAGGACATGCCACTCAACTATTCGATTATAGTTTCTAATCTAGAGTCAGCTTTCAACAGCTGGAGAAATGCAATTAAGCAAAAGTGGGCTATTTTTAAATTGACCAGTTCGTATGGAAATGGTCTTTATAGGACTGTGCATAAATCACGAGTTGACATTGACATAATTCATTTCAAGGCCAATGAAATGTTATTTCAGCCAAGCGTTTTTTCAAGTCGATCATTTTCTACTTGCTGCTGCTCTCTGTTGGAGGTGAGGATTCATCACATGTAGACAAACTATTGCTAGACTCAGAGCACTAGACTGACTAGACTAGAGTGTAGCAGGACATCTTTAACCATAGGCGATATTTGGTCAATTACTTAAGTGTTGTAGTGTATTCACAGGGTGTGTATTCACAGCCATAGCACGTGTCCCACGACCACTCCCACCATAACGTTAGAGATGAGATAAAATAAACTGTTATGTTAAGTAAAACGGTTTTACGTGAGTTTTAATGACTGAACGTGTTTATTTTTTCTTGTTTTTTTGTTATTACAATACAAATTGTGTGAAGTATTGGGTGTCGTATTGTCAGATCGGACCAGTAAAATGGATAAACTTTCGATAATGCTTACTCATTCAGGCTGGGGAAGCTTTAATATCAAAATAGGTTTTGTACCTTCTTAAAACCAAACACATGACCAAACAATCATAGCTATTACAATATTATATAATTTAAAAGAAACTGAAAAGGAAGGGGAAATCCTTATGGTAAGCACTAAGCATAGTAAGCAACGTCACCTAAACATTGTGGCTGCTGTGTTCGTCACTGCTGTGTTGAGCGACGTGTCTCTAAAGAGCTCCTCCCTCTTGTAGATCCCATAGCGCGAAGGGGTGGTCGCGCTGTGGTTGGCAGTTGGTTGCCAGGAAACCGGTGGTTTTAAGAGTGTGATTACTTAGTAATTTATTTTACTAAAATAAAAATAAAAGCATCATCTTTTGATTGATTGATTGATTGATTGATTGATTGATTGAATACTTAAAAAGGCACAGGGTCTGCTAAGAGGATTTAAAGTAAACCCAACAAAGCACTACTATGTCTTGTTTCCATTGGGGTCTTTAAAGATTAATCGCTATTTCTATAAGACAATTTGGACAAGGTTGTTATTTTTTATATATATTCTTTCCCCTCCCATTTGCCCTTTATCTTGTGTTCGCTCTCTGTTTATGAGTTTACTATTACTAAAAGTAAAAATGATATTAGAGGTGTGTCTCGCATCCACGCTCACGTCACGCCCACTCTGGCCCAGCCCAGAGCCATCTAAAGTTACGATATAGAGGGGACAGAAACCGAGCGCTCGAGCGCTGTTCATGCAGCCTGAACTGAGCCAAGCTGGATTTGGAAATACATTGTTTTCAACGAGGGCGGCGCAAATAAGAGCTATTTTAAGCATGTGTGCAACATGACAACTGTTTTAAAGTAGTGTACAGTAACAACTAAAGTCTCTTTAATGTTTATGTTGTACTATTACTACAAAACAATTTAAAATAAAGGGATTTAAGATCATTAAAGCTGGGCTGTTGCCTGAGTCCAATGCATTTCTGCCTACTTCCGGTCCAGGACTTGGCCCAGTTGGTTGTCCCCACGCTCAATGCGTAGTCTATGTAGGAGAGCCGCCATTGGACTGGCCCGACTGGCCCTTAGATACTCTAAGGACTGGCCCCATGAAGTGAACGCAGTTTGCGTAACTCTCTAAGTCTGGCCCAGCCCAGCAGACGTCCCGCTGAGCTATGGGATGTTAGTGTGGTCCTCTCAGCAGCCAGGCAGTCAGTACTCACTACTCAGTCAGTAAGAATCATTCACTATTAGTGTAGTGGCACTGGTCTGGGGCGGCAACTGTAGTGAAGAGTTATTTCGCCGGGTGGCACAAATCTGTTCTTTCCAGAAAAGGAACCCACGCAGGAGACATCATGGGGAGTGAGTATTACAACAATTTGAATATATAATATTATGAACGTTGGTAGTTGAAACACTATTGTTTTATTGCAGCCGACTTGACCAGCTAGCTAGTAGCAACGTTTGCTTGGCGTGAACGTCCGTCTAGTTTACGATTGTTAGCCAGCTTAGCTAGTTAGTTGCTAGCTAAAATTACTTTAGTCAAAAACAGTATTTCAGTGTCTGGATGTTTTACTTACTGTGTGGCCCAGTTAAAAGGACTCACTGTTGTTGGCTTCTTAAGCTAGCTAAGTAGCTAAGTAGCAACTCATTCAAAGATAGAGCCCAGTGATGACGACGCATAACAAGCCAGTGTTACAGCAGTGCACTCTTCCTTGTTGGATCAACAGCATATTGGTACTGGAAATATACATGTTGTCCACTATTGGATACGATTATTGCTGACATGCAAGATGCCCTATGGCCTTTCTCTTATATTTTAATTGCTGTGTTAACTTGACTTGAGTCGGCCAGTCAATCAATGCCACGTCCCATCGTCAATGGACCATCTTCTAATTAAGTCTATACTATCCTTTGCTTTCAGTTAAATTCTTGGAGGTGATAAAGCCATTCTGTGCGGTATTGCCTGAGATACAGAAGCCCGAAAGAAAGGTTAGTTCACATTTATTTCCTTAAAAGCAGCCTACAGTTTAAACGAACTCTGAATTTCAACTGGTTCTTTGCTCCAGTTGCATGTTATTATCTGTAATAAATATGTAATAAAATAAATGTGATTGAACTACAGATCCAGTTCAGAGAGAAGGTGCTATGGACAGCCATCACACTCTTCATCTTCCTTGTGTGCTGCCAGGTAAATGTTACTAATACATATTAGTTTTTATACTTTTTAATGCAAAAATGTCCTTGTTGAGTAATCTACAAGCTTGGTCTGTTCCAGTGTATTTAGGTTGTGTTAAGACTAGTAAATGTAGTAAATTGTTATTGCAGTACAAACTAGCAAATTTGCATTCTGGGAAATTGCAAGTGTGGTTGCTAAGTACAGTATGATGATGATGCATTTGGCCTCATGACATCGCAAGTGGTGGAATAATAAAACCAAACCTTTTTCTCTGTAAATAAAGTCAGGAAATTACTATAGTCTGGTTGCCCTCTTAAACCACTCTAATTAGGAATCAATGGGGGGGAGGGAGGGATGTTGATCAAACATGTGGTGGTGTTGTCACAGGGAGGGTTATATCTGATGGACGTGTGTGGCAAAGTACCTGACCAATCATCAGCACAAGCTGTAATACATACTGTGTGCTGAACTGCCACCACAAATTACTTTTCAGATGCTATTTTCTCCAACTCTGTGACTAAATATGCCTTATAGGGTGGGTATGTGATGAATATATAGCCCGGGGAATTTGTGGTTGTCCTCAGTAACTAACTTCAAGCAATGATGAATGCTCAGGGGGATAATCTACATTTTAGCTTCATCAAAATGCAAATTAGTCACAATTTTGGACTTTGATGCCCATTTCATTTTCACTTTTTGTGTTCTTAGCTGCTGTAAGCATTTGTGGCACCAATTCAGTGGAACGTATGTTGCCTTAAAAATCACACATCTCACTTATTTTGTGGAAACCTTTCTTCCCCTAGATCCCGCTGTTTGGCATCATGTCCTCAGATTCTGCAGATCCTTTCTATTGGATGAGAGTAATTCTGGCCTCCAACAGAGGTATGTCTGCAGAGATTGTACAAAAAAACCCATTTTAAGTACTGTCCTTAGTGTGGTTGGTATTTCTAACTCTACTTTCTCAACAGGTACTCTGATGGAGTTGGGTATCTCACCCATTGTCACATCAGGCCTCATCATGCAGCTGCTTGCTGGGGCTAAGATCATAGAAGTGGGAGACACCCCCAAGGACAGAGCTCTCTTCAATGGAGCACAGAAATGTAAGTCTGTTATCATCAGGTTGTAATTTGTCAATGTGTAACATGAAATTAATCAAGGTGTCTAACCAATCACTGATTTTATTTTTTAGTATTTGGTATGATCATTACCATTGGCCAGGCCATCGTATATGTGATGACAGGCATGTATGGAGACCCCTCAGAGATGGGAGCTGGCATCTGTCTCATCATCATCATCCAGGTTAGAATGTATACATTTCTTTTCCATCGCATTTTTGTTCTCTGACTTAGCCCAGAGTGGTGATTGGAGTTTTAATAAGAGACTGGGTCAGTCATTTGGGTCAGCAGCAGGGAGTTGCTTTGAAAGAAAATTACTCATTGAGGGACAATTTATTATTTAGGACAAATATATAATTATGTAATAATAGTATATTATCGTATATCGCCATTCACTGAATATGTGATTGTAACTCAACTATGTTGTGTTCTCCAGCTGTTTGTGGCTGGGCTGATTGTCCTACTTCTGGATGAGCTGCTTCAAAAGGGCTATGGTCTTGGTTCTGGCATTTCCCTGTTCATCGCTACCAATATCTGTGAGACCATTGTATGGAAAGCCTTCAGTCCCACCACTGTCAACACTGGCCGAGGTAAAGAGAATAGAAAGTAGTCTGTTGGTCATAGTTGTTGTAGAAATCCTTGATTTGGCTACTGCTATTATGTGTTAACTAAGGCATATTTGTGGTTTAAGCACACTCACTGCTCCTCTGCTAAATCCAGGAAAACGTCTTGACTCTTTTTTTTTTTACCGACTTCTAGGCACTGAGTTTGAGGGAGCCATCATTGCGCTCTTCCACTTGATAGCAACACGAACGGACAAAGTGCGTGCTCTGAGAGAGGCCTTCTACAGACAGAACTTGCCCAACCTCATGAACCTCATTGCCACAGTCTTTGTCTTTGGTGTGGTCATATACTTCCAGGTGAGTGCCTGTAGTAGAAGTTGCAGTGGCACTGGCACCCGTTTAAAGGCTGCTGTTACTGTGTCCCCCCATGACTGGAGTTGGTAATAAGAGTCTTGAGAAGATCCCTCAGTGAGTGTGTTCTTATGAATGGAATTAACAGCATTCTTCCGCTTGCTTTTCTATAGGGCTTCAGGGTGGATCTGCCCATCAAGTCAGCACGCTACCGTGGACAGTACAACACCTATCCCATCAAGCTCTTCTACACCTCCAACATTCCCATCATCCTGCAGTCTGCCCTGGTGTCCAACCTCTACGTCATCTCTCAGATGCTCTCCACGCGGTTCAGTGGCAATTTCTTGGTCAACCTGCTGGGGACCTGGTCTGTAAGTATAGCAAAGCAGACGAATAAACTCTACAGAACTTTTAAAGCACCCTTTTAGTATAGTCTGTGTATGCCAAAATGTTTAACTCTCCTTAGTGGATATGCCCACATAATATACGATTTCTATTAATATATAATGAAAGACTGCCATGTCTCTCTTTGGAAAAACTTGAATGGAACCGAGGCAAAGAGAACCTTCCAGATAACCTTCACTGCAGACAACCAAGCAGCATTCATTCCCAATGCTAGTTCATTGCCTGAGTTGTTTAATTGTTTGTTTATAACCTTGTGTCAAGCCACTAAAATAGCAATTTATCACATCAACTACAAATAAGTTAGCACTGGTAGCACGTGGTTTGAGATCCATTAAATTCTCAATCAAGATGCACATTGTTCATAGAATTCTATAGCATGTTCTTCTGCTGAAGACAGTTTTTGGGGTGTTTTTCAGGATGCAACATCTGGGGGTCCAGCTCGTGCCTACCCTGTTGCCGGACTATGCTACTACCTCTCTCCTCCAGAGTCATTTGGGTCTGTCCTGGACGACCCAGTACATGCCTGCATCTACATTGTTTTCATGCTGGGTTCCTGTGCCTTTTTCTCCAAGACCTGGATTGAAGTGTCTGGCTCATCCGCTAAAGATGTAAGTCCTATTGTGTGGAATTACAGAAATGAAATCCTTTACACACAGATTCTGTGCTCACCATCAAAGGAGCTTGTATTATAGAGTTGATTTTATGAAAATTTCCAGGTGGCGAAACAGCTGAAGGAACAGCAGATGGTGATGAGGGGTCACAGAGAGACCTCCATGGTCCATGAACTCAATAGGTACGTTATATTGCAGGCCTCAGTTATACATGATTATTGTATGAGCGTCTCTACATGTCAACATTACGGTCCGCTGTTGCAAATGTGTATCGACTATGCTCAGCAATGAGCTTGAGAACGGGTTTCTTCCTTGTCTTAGCCAGAGTATATTTCCGTAATTCTTAACCCATTAAGACCTGAGGCCGATTCTACAAATGCCTTCTAAAACAGACAGTAGTTCTCACACTTTCAAGATTTTTTTTTTTTAAATAGATGTACAAGCTTGCAGTGCGGAACTAAGTGACCATTTGTCCCATCTGCAATAATTTACATTAGTTACATAATTGGGTAATTATAGAATCAGTTTGGGGAAGCCCCAGTGAGTCACCTGACATACCACATAAACAAAGCTATATTATTTTATGCATCTGTCCCAGGATTAAATCTGACTAGAGGCTCTTTTCTGCATGTCATGCCCTCTCTCTGTTGCTATCAAAAATAAAGCTGAAATGCTAGATTTTTATATAAGAATACAAAGATCTTGGGGGGGGGGGGGTGATCAATGTCCCTGGTGATGTTTGTTTTTGCAACAGTTCCAGAAATCAGTTATGTTGTGTTTTCTAGGTACATTCCTACTGCTGCTGCCTTCGGTGGCCTCTGTATTGGTGGTCTGTCAGTGATGGCTGACTTCCTTGGAGCCATTGGTTCTGGCACTGGTATCCTGTTGGCCGTCACAATCATCTACCAGTACTTTGAGATCTTTGTCAAGGAACAAAGTGAAGTAGGCAGTATGGGAGCACTGCTCTTCTAGAAAAGCCAACAGTTTTTCCCCTCACCAACTTTGTATAACACAGACAAGCACCAACCAAGTCCCACACACCCAGATATTGTTTTTCATCAATTTTAACCACCTCCACTGTCTGCTGTCCAGCTATGGGGGGATGATTCTTCGAGTTTCTCCTTCTGCGTCCCTCAGGAATGGCAGCTGAAATGGGATCGTCCACGTAGCTCCCTCCCTCCTTTTCTATTATTCAAATCAAATGGACAAACTTCTGTTTATGTCATCAGTTTTTCTACTGACTTGAGATTGATTGAGGACTTAAAAAGACTCCCTCGAAAGTTTCGTGTGTGTGTGTGTGTCTGTGTGTGTGTGTGTCTGTGTGTGTGTGTGTGTGTGTGTGTGTGAAACGAGGGAGAGGAAGAGAGCTCTGCAGAATGCAGTTGTACTTGACTCGGACGATGGCAGGCCACCTCCTGCTGGACGTCTTCCATATAACCCAAGACAGTATGATATAATAGTACTGGATGTTCTCATTGTAAACATAAATTATATTCACAGTTTGTGTCCAGGCATCTGTTCATGCTTAAGTGGGACGCATACTTAAGTTTTTAGATGATAAACTAACCACCCCGGTGGTTAGTAAAAACAGAGAGATGGGCTGGGGTGAGTGGTGAGTCTCTTCACACCACGGCTCAGTGACTTCATGTTGTAGTTTTCCCAACCACCGCGGTGAGTAGGTTATCACTGTCCTAAAAACTGCAGTATGCGTGAGCCTTTACATATCGGGAATCTGTTCATGCTTACCATCCCAGGAATCTGTTCATGCTTACCGTACCTTTATTGCTAAAATGTATCTTTCTTTTTTTGGTACTTGAACCTCCCAACTAAGGGAATATATGAACCAAAAAAATATCAGTAATATGAACATTTTGCCTGCATTTGACATTGATTTAAACCTGTTGTCTCAACATGGTCTTTAAGTGGAGGGGTGTGCAAGACTCACAATGTGGTCCACCTTAAAATGGTTTCGTTTATTTTGTGAATGTGTACAGTACAGCAGTCCTCACAGTTGATTTACATGGCGTACCCAGGAAGTGGCGATTTTACTGTTATGCCATATTCCTTATTGTTACCCACGTAAGATTTAGTGAGGTTAATTTTGTTTAATTTTTAAAACTTTGTGTTCATTGAACACATTTGCGTTGGTCACTTTTTCACAACCATGAGACTTTTGGTTTTCTGTATATAGGTTATGCATTGAATCACTTTTGAATTCTGTTAGTGTAAGATAATGTCTTTTGATTAAATGTAAAAAGAATTGCGGTTCTGAACAAATGTATTCCAGATAAACATTCTCAATAAAAAAACAAAACAAAACACTTAATGATTTGGTGACTGCCTTTTCATAGGGTATAGTATACTCATACTGTAGCTATAGCCTAACATTCTGTATGTTTCTGACGAAAAGCAAATATCAGTACAGTAAAGATGTGTGCATGAGTGATGAAGACCAGTAGTCTGAAGCTTTTATGAAGAGCCCGCAACTGTAGGTTATGGTTTACTTGGCTCTAATTAATAATTGGGTGAGAGAGACTAGTAATTACTAATTGTTTAATTACTTAAGACAGTTGGATTACAATGGGAGCTTGTGTGAGGGCCTCTATCAACTCGCCCTGCCGATCACGCTGATGGGTCAGTCATGGTGTCGGGGGGCCGGGGGCTTTGTCAGAGTACCCGACTGTCCCTTTTGTGCCCATATATGGAGCTCTCTGCATCTGTCTGTCTACCTGTGTCCCTTTTATGCTCATATGGAGATCTGTCATTAGTATATGCCCGTATGGTTTGGATCAGCGTGGTGCTGGATAACTAGACTTATCGGTTGGATCGGCAGTTCTGGACAACCGCATACCGAACAACTCCACGGCGGGAACTGCACTCCCTCGAGTCCTTGCCGATGTGGATGTGCAAGCCGAATTTGAGTCAGTCTGTGCCAGTGGTCCCATACAGTATGTAAAACATAACCATATGTGCACAGATACACTATGCAGTATGCACAGTCTGAACAACTGGATCTCCATATTTGCCTATAGGCTATGCATATGGGGTTTGATTGATTGATTGAAATATTTATTAACAGTTTGTAGAATTTACAGTACATTTTAAGCACAAACTCAATACAAAAGACTGTCAACTGTGAGTGGACGACCCAATTAAGCATTACACTTGTTTACAACAGGGTCCACATTGTTCAATTCATCAAAAGGGTACCGTTTCTTTACACTTATGGTTATGTCTGAATCATAGTGACATGCCTATATATGGGCGTATGGGGTTTGTTTATGGTTATGTCTAATGACTGACTAGTGCTTCCATAGCCGTGGTCCATAAACCAATTTTAACAGAGGATAATGTTGATGTATCATCCTCACTCCTCGGTAAACTGGCCACTGGCCAGTACCGTTTATATCCAGGCGATGGAGCCACTGCACCACATCTGGGTACCAAGGAACAGGAGTCACATTTCCATTTTGCAAAATGTCCCCCGCGCATTATGCAATGGTGTGAACATGGAATAATCTATTCAGTTACCCTGTTGTTTTCGGAACTTCTCGTCAGCAACTTTTTTTTTATTACATTTCTAATCAGGACCCGAAAGGGGCTTCTAAAAGGGGTCCATGTGCACGTTGCGCTACTCTAAGACGTTGCGCGATGACCAGTGTTGCCGCCATGTCTGCCTATTATAAACGACCTAATATGGGGGCTTGTTTTTCAGTAAAGTTGCTTATAAATATTGGTAGTTGCGGTGTGGGTACACGAGATGATCTGGTAGTACTCACACCGGCACTTTCGGTTGCGTTTTTTGGGCTTGTTTCTTGTTGAGTGTAGTTTGTTTCCTAATGTTGTTTAAACCAGTGATTCTCACACATTAAAGAACCTCCAGATTAATGTATTTGTCACAATTAAGGACCCTACACCAAGAAATATTTTGTTCCAGGAACCCTCTGGCTATATTAGTGTTGTTGTTATAATGTTTCAAAGAATATTCCACATTTTGTCACATTTGTTTTGAAAATAGCCTAGTCGGACTCGGGATTCTTTTGGGCTTGTTTTCATGGCCCTTGTTTTCATGGACCTGGTTGCTTATTTCTCACACACAATCTGGCAACACTGGTGATGACGCCATCACGTACTTCTTAACCCCATAGCGTAGATTCTCTGGGTTGAATGAGCTGAGCTCTCCAAGGATAGTTGTGAAACAAACAAACCGTATATTATAAAGTTGGACATTGAAATAACGATTGGATATAGCGACACCGGACCTGCGGGTTGTGACCGATTTCAGTGATACTAAAGGGTGGAATAAACCCGTCACGGCGTGAAAACAATGCCCTCGGTCAGGGAGGAAGGTAACCATGCTGTTTAATTGAGCTAACGGTGTCACTGTCTTGCATGTCAGGATTTAGGGTCGCTATAATGTTACCTAAAACTCAGACTAAATGATAAAGGAATACAATTACAATATTTATATACTGTAGTAAACGTACACGAGCAAGCCCTTTTAAATGTAAAAACGAAACACAAAAAACAGATAATTAAGATTGATTTTTATTTTATTTTAGAAAACCTAGCTCAGCTCAGCTCGTCCTTTTGAATGAGAGACAGAGTGACTTCTGTGCTGCATCTGTCCCCTAACCCTAGAGCAGGGCTTCTCAAACTTGTCATGCTGCGACGACCCCAAAATAATGATTTGAACAGGGGACCCCTACCCTGACAAGCACTTGCCTCAACTATTACATTTCGTTTGACAAGGTGAAGGTTACACAAATACATAGTGAAAACAGCCGATCTACATGCTCATGAGTCAACGCCTTGCTAGCTCTGTTCCATAGCCTTCCTGCTTCGATTCTGCGAATTTCTGCCCTGCAGTAAGGCTATGCGACTTACCGGTTTAAATCTCAAATTGAAATCAGACCAGCCTCTTCTCTTTAGTGGAAATCTCACAAACGTTTGACCTACTCACCAATACAAACACGGGTTGTGTCAATAGAAAGCCTACTTTCCTTAGTGGAAGCACTCTGAGCCCCCCACCACACATATACTTTTTGGCCAGAAAGGGATTTTTTTCCACCGGAGGAAAAATATTCTCTATGAGGCAGTTCTCTGGGCAATATCAGTAGAGGGCGCAGCGGAGTAACTAAAAAAAAAAATCCGTTGGAAACAAAATCCCCTTTTGGCCAAAAAGTACAGTTTATACATGTGGTGGGGGGCTCAGAGTGCGTCCACTAAGGAAAGTAGGAGATTTCCACTAAAGAGGAGAGGCTGGTCTGATTTCGATTTGAGATTTAAACCGGTAAGTCGCATAGCCTTACTGCAGGGCAGAAATTTGCAGAATCGAAGCAGGCTATGGAACAGAGCTACGCCTTGCAAGCATTTCTTTTCATCTGTGACTGTGGGACCCTCCCCGACCAGATTATTTGCAACATGGACAATTATTATTGCAATTATTAAATGTCTGTAGTGTTCTGCAGAACCACATCAAGACAAATCACTTTCTTTAGGTATATTAAACTTGTGAAATATTACACTTTTCTGAAATATTGGTGCTCTGAACGTGTTGTGCAGAAAGCTGAGCTGAAACATGTACATTGTACCAGTTTTGAACATCTATTTGTGAATGTCGACAAGGTAGGCCAAAGTGCTTCACATAGTTTAATATCTCGGACCCCGGTATGTTCCACATTATTGTAATGTCAAATGTCTCCAGGGACGGGTGGCAGCAATTTGACATACAAATTAATATTGTTATTTACATAA
This sequence comes from Protomyctophum parallelum, assembly GCF_964188405.1. Classification (NCBI taxonomy): domain Eukaryota; kingdom Metazoa; phylum Chordata; class Actinopteri; order Myctophiformes; family Myctophidae; genus Protomyctophum; species Protomyctophum parallelum. The sequence continues at coordinate 10,649,986 of NC_139703.1, read as the reverse complement.
CATTGCCACTGTTTATTTTGCACAGGTAAGGACCGAATCATCTTTGTCACTAAGGAGGACCATGCAGCGCCGAGCAACGCTGAGCTCGTGGAGGAGGATCTAAACGATCCTTATGAAGAGCCAGGTGAGTTAACATGAAGGTGCTGCTCAAAAGATGACACATTTTAACCTCTCCAGCAAGTGTTGTAACTATAGCACTTACAGTCTCTGAGAAAAATACTCAATTTGGAGTCTTTGCAGCTACCCAAATAGAAGTCTAATGGGATAATGTATTCATGAATAAATTAATATAATTTAAACTGTACAACATATTTCGTAGAAAAAAGAGCACACGATTCCTGATGAAGCTGGTCGATTTAACATATGGCGTGAGTGCGTGCTGCCCAAACTGTGGGAGGTGTAGTGGGACAAAATAAAGCTTATAAAAATAAAATAATAAAGTGGGCAAATTACTAAAGTCTGGTCTGGTTGTCCTGTTACAGCAACCCACACTAATTATGGAACAGTTGAACTGTATTATTATCATGTAATTTGCCAGTTTAACCCTTGGTGTCCCCTTTTTTGGGCATGTTATTATAGGCCGAAATGTTTGATATTTTTAATCCCCCGCATAGCAGATCTACAAGCTCACGTCTCACAACTTTTCAGTTTTTAGGGGAAATATTTGAATAGTTTTGAAAATAGGGTTGATAGTCATAATATGCAGATGCCACATGCCAACATGCTATCAATTAATCTCTGAACATAGTTTATGTTATGTTAGAGCAGGGGTTCCCAAACTGTGGTACGTGCATCCCTTGTGGTGTGTGAACGCCCTCTAGGGGGTGCATGACATGAAAAGGGTAATGGCGGTTTTATGGTGTTATTTAGCACAAACTGCAAAATCCGGTAAACCACTGTTGTAAGGATATGTATAGAGCAGCTGCAGGAGTATACAGCAGCTGCATGTCTCTCAGTGCATTTGCCATAATCATGTTAAAACATGTATCATTTTCAGCCAAATACAACAAGACTTAGCATTGGGGGGTGCGTCAGCTACGTCAGGGGGTAACGGGGTGCACAGCCAAAACAGTTTGGCAACTGTGTTTGGCAAAAGTCTGTGTTAGAGTAAACATTGAAAGCTCTAGGAAACTACCTTTTTTCTCATTGTAGGTCTGATTCTTCCCAGTGGTGAGATCAACTGGAACTGCCCCTGCTTAGGTGGGATGGCTAGTGGTCCCTGTGGGACTGAATTTAAGGAAGCCTTCTCGTGCTTCCACTACAGCAAAGAGGAAGTAAAGGGCTCTGACTGCCTGGAGAAGTTCAAGTCCATGCAGGATTGTCTCCAACGCTACCCTGAGCTCTACCCTCAGGAAGATGAGAAGGAGCCACCACAGGGTTCTACCGAAAATGAGCAATCCACACCGGACTATATCCCCGGAGAAACCCCAACCCCGTCCTCTAACCCAGTACAAGACTCTAATCCCACCCCTCCGTCAGCCCACGCTGACCCAACGACACCTGTCTCAGAAAGCTCGGGGGAAAGCTAATAATAAAACGCATCAATCATAGTGAGATCCACAAGAGTTAGCATAAAGAGCAATTAATTTATATATGGTTAAGTTAGTGCAGTGATTCCCAACCTTGGTCCCTGGGTACAACCCTACTTTAATAGGGGATTCACACTGAGTCTGTTTGATTCAAACTGTTCCCGAATACGGTTTCCTGGTCCGGCCATGATTCACATTGGCTGAGATTATTCCGTACCCGAGTACACTTCATTCAATTGTATTCAATGCTTTCACATTGCATCGATCCGTATCCGAGTACACTTCAATCGGTCCCGATGTGGTCCCGGGAACGTTTGGGTGATCTGCTCCCGGGAACGGTACGCAGCATTCACACTACCACAACATCTGCCAAGTGGTCCCGAGTGCGCATCCGGGACCATAGTGTGAATCTCTCTTATTCTCCTGGCATCCCAGGTTTAAAGCAGGCAACATAATGAGCATACATAGCGAGTGTTGATGCTAGCTTGGATGGCTCTTAGCCCCACGCATGTGCTGGCCAAAGTCAAACTTCTTCAACTTTGACCCCCTGTGCAGATGACCAAAGACTGGGTCAACCAAAAATGACCAATCAAAAATTGTAAGGCACTGTTAGTAGTTTAGGTTTAGTTTAGGCATAATTTTGGTGTGGTTGGATTAAGGATTTGGTTGAGGGATCTATCACTATCAGTCTAGCAGATTTGTTTCAAAGAAGCACACAACTGAGCACAAAGGACAACGAAATGGTCACGAAAACGATGAGCATGAGCATTAGATTACTACTAGTCATAGATTGGTTAAATGTACTTACTAATGTACTTACTAATGTACTGGTAAACAGTAAACACATTAAAATCACTGTGCAGGCCCGGACGGTTAGCTCAACCGTCTGGGCACCTAGGCTGCCAAGCCAGCCGGATGGCGTGCCACGGGCTCGACTCCCAATCCCGACGGCCTTTGCCGCGTGTCACTCCCCATCTCTCTCCCCCTTTCCTGTCTAGTTACTGTACCCTATCAATAAAAATATCTAAAAAATAAATAAATAAATCGCTGTGCAGACCTGAGACTGTTCAAAATGGCTCTTTGCTCAACCTATCACTTAGCTAGTGTTTTGCTAGTCATGTGTTGCCTGCTTTGTAACAGATCATGAATAACTTGTCAAGAGCTGCCGGACCGGGACCATGTGGATATGCATAGAGTATATAATATAGCATATATACTGTATGTATGAGATATTATAGTAACCTAAATTATTTTACAATTTTCTCCTTGTGTGTTAACCATGCTCCTTTCTATGGCCTTTTCCATTACAACCTTTCAAGCTGTAAGATTATTGTGAAAATGTTCACAGATGTCCTTTTTTTTGTTACTTGCTTTACTTTTTCTGTGGTCATTTATGTTCAACTCCATTGAGAAATGAATGATCAGTACCAAGTTTCCACAAATTCTCCTGTCAACCTATCACTGAAACGTCAGATGCTTTACGTCCGCGAGGTTAATCTCAACTGGACTGTTTATGCGATTTAACATTGTTCAACAGCTCGTTATTGCAGTGGATTTAAGTGTACACCATTTGCTTGCAAAAAGATTGACTGAATCGTCTAAAGTGTATTTACAATAAAATATCTAAATTCTTGTAAGCCAATCTTGTCTACCTTTGAAATTATGATTGTATGCTGTCATGGCTATTACAGGTAGTAATAGCAGTACCTTCACAGTATCAGAATACTGCAGTGGCTTTGTATGAAAGTGTTAATATTTTTCATCGTCATTTTCGTGTGGTTTGTGTGATGTGGTTATGAGATGTGTTTATGTATAGTAACATCAATCTGTTCAAAGGTTCTTGGATGCGTTTTTGTTTAACTGAGCCACATGCCTGAGCCTCACGGGTCAGGGGTTTGTGACAATGTTTGTCTATGGTGTATGTTGCATCAAGTTACTGTAGGAATCAATAATTGCCAAACACTCTTTTATACCTGTGGCTTGCCATTGGTGGATTGTGGAGGGCAACGAAAGTTAAAGAGCCAATGAAGTCATCTGGAAGTGAGTGACCTCCAGCCTCAGAACATCACAGGAAACCTTCCCACAGAGAGGTCTGTCTTCCTAGTCAGTTGCCTGCAGTGACGCTGCAAGCCGCCTGCTCACCACTACCGCCATCTTTGTCTCTCTAGATCTCGAAACAAGTTTGTTTCTCAGCACATACCGAACAGAATGTCTACATTAAAGGAGTTATGCAGTGGTTTGACCCTGGATCCTTTGCCTCCTAATCGTGGTAGAGATCCTAGTATTTCTCATGCACCTGTCCGGACACCAAACCTCACTGTGGTGGAGGAGAGGGTGAGTATATCCCAATACACAACCATAATGTATCATTTGTTTAGTATATATTTTGTCTAAACACATCAGCCAAGAAATTTTGTAAAAAAGAAAGATGGGATAACTGCAGCTTCAATAGGTCCACAATCAGAAAAATGATCAAAATTGACAATGACTGTCTATGTCTGGGAAGTGTCATCATAGAATGTGTTGGTGAGAGACAGATCAAGGGGGAGTTTTGATGTGAAGTTTGAAGGATGTGTGGAAGCAAGATGACCCAACCGTACTGAATGTCATGCTTGCCTCTTTGTCCTGACTATGGGGTCGTTTCTGCTTTCTTACAAGAGCAGAAACAAAAAATAGATTATCCTCTGAGGTTGTCAACTGTTTTCCCGAAACTCAGAGCAAAGGCCACAGTCAATAATTAAGTGAGATACAGGTAGTGCTCAGCAGTAAGATTCGGAAGGTGAACCGTATTGAAAGTGGAATATATGAATCAAGACCCTCATGCAATTTGAATGTTTGTTGTTTTGAGCTGCACCATTAATCCCCACTTCTATTCTCTCTAGCTGGCGTTAAGGAATGCCTTGCGTTACTTCCCGTCATCCCACCATGCAACACTAGCAGCTGAATTTGCTCAAGAGCTGCGACAATACGGACATATCTACATGTACCGCTTCTGCCCGGCCATGCGCATGAGGTGACACACCTTGATCCCCTCCACATATCCTAATTGGCTTTATTCTGTATCCATGTAACCGCTTCTGTATCTGTCAGACTGATCATAGAACAGAGGTAGAAGCATGCATGGATGGTACATAGAAGCACATTTGTTGTGCTGCAGAAATCTAATGCACCCATTATATATACCTAATGTCCAATTTTAATGCTCAGAAAGTAGTTGAGAATTTATTTTTGTGTGGTGCAACCACTCCAAGGAACAGCAATGTCCGTGTTCACCTATGTGTCTGCCTATGTATGTGACGTTAATGAGCACCAGTGGCACCATTATGACTATTAGTACCAGTATTGTATACATCCAATCTGCAAGTTTCTGAGCCAAGATGTAATGGGTCATTCACTGACTTGGAGCAAGTCATTAGTCAATCATTATGGTTCACCAGTGCCTTCTGGTGTACATTAAACTTTAATTAATTCACCAACAAAATGTTACAGCCCCACCTTTTTTAGCTAAATAAATTGTTAACAACCCACTTTTAATGCAAAACAATGCATACTGTTCTGCCTTTTCATTGTGTTTTCTGCTTTATGAAAGGCTACAATATGTGTTTCTTCTTGTGTCTTTTTAGAGCCTACCCAATTGATCAGTATCCATGTCGCACACGTCAAGCAGCCTCCATCATGCTCATGATAATGAACAACCTGGACCCAGCAGTTGCCCAGGTGACCATCAAATGCAGCTTGATGCTCCAATGTTAGCTTAGTGTTCTATATCTACAAGTTCAATCACCATCTACTGTAATATAACCGTTTTAACAACCTCTATCTTTATCTCAGTTTCCTCAGGAGCTTGTCACCTATGGAGGGAATGGCCAGGTGTTCAGCAACTGGGCCCAGGTGAGTCTTCGGTGATGTGGTGCTGTGATTCAGAGTTTGATTGACTGTCTGAAATTTGCATTGCAAATTGGTGTACATGCCTAAAAATACATACAGTAGGCCTATAGACGGATCCATGGAGCAGTGTCTTGTAGGCCAGGTGTAGCTAATCAGTGCTTAGGCGTAAAGCTGGAAGAAACTGCAGTTACTCAATATTAATAGTATTTGTAGTAGATGACAGTAGCACAATTTTAAATTGTTACCCTATGGCCAGAAAAATAATGAAGTCTGTTTTACTAGAGTTTGACTAAATTGCTGAATTCCTACAATGACCATAATGCACTTCCCATCCTTGTGGAGAGGAGGGAGGCTGTGTGACTTGTAGTCCAGGAAGGAAGTGAGACCACATTCTCATGACAGATTTTGGTCATGAACATGGTGCCATAACTAAAATATCTAAAAACAACACATATTACACACAACCCCCCCCCAGGAAAGTGTTTCTTGTATCCCAAACATCATTAAAATAAGATCTGGTTGCAAAAGGGGTGAAGTGCTCCTTTAATGCAGGGGTTCTCAACGATTTTGGCCCGGAAATTCTTTGGCAGTGTCTCGGGACCCCCGTCCCCTCCCGACCCCCAATATAAATTGACTGCTACAATAACCTTAATAATAGAGACAATACACCATAAATAAATACTGAAACCAGATAATATATATTTTATTTTTAATAATTTGGGGACCCCCCAAAATACGAGGGGTCGCGACCCACGGGTTGAGAACCCCTGCTTTAATGGTACACCCAGGGCACCCCTCAGTGGATTTGTGTATTCACACAGATTCAAATGGATAAACACTAAAGCTTGAAGGCTTATGTCCATTGTGGTCCCTTGGTAGAGAATGTCTATGCAATTCCTAGCATAGAGATAAAACAGACCATCTTAAATGTATTCTCGTATGTGTGTGTCTGTGAATGTGGGCAGTTCCGGCTTGTGATGCACTACTTGAGTGAGATGACAGAAGAGCAGACTCTGGTAATGTACAGTGGGCATCCCATGGGCCTGTTCCCCAGCCTGCCCTCTTCACCACGTGCTATCATCACTAATGGCATGGTAACTGCAAACTGAATGTAACCACATTAAGCCATTATTAGCTTAATGAACATGCATTACAATTGAATCACACTTTGATAATATATATGTAATATATTTTCCCTTGTCACTTCTGTCAGGTTATTCCAAATTACTCCTCCAGAGACCAGTATGAAAAAATGTTTGCCCTTGGTGTATCAATGTAAGTTTTTAATAATGGTATTAAATTGTTTGTGAGTCACTCATTAACCTTTTCCACTATTTGGTACCCATATCAATGCAAAATAGGTGAGGGGTATTGCAGGCTTTATTATGTGGCAACTCTGGATTCGATATTACCAATATACTTTTTGTTGTCCATTCCTAGGTATGGTCAGATGACTGCTGGAAGTTACTGCTACATTGGTCCTCAAGGCATTGTTCATGGCACCGTGGTTCGTAAAATGATGATAAAACTGCACAGCATTCACCAGCATGTCGTCTTTGATGAAAAATTATAATCTTTGCACCTGGCTTAGCTGGAAGTTGCTTTTTGCACACAGAAATGCTTTGTCTAGTGAATGGACTCTTTATCTTATGGGCATTCTTTTCTGTTGAGCTATTGCAGCAAGGTCATTAACAATAGAGTAATGCCCTCCCTTAAAAAACTATTGTAACCTCACCAAGAGAGACTCAGAGAGACTGAGGCACTCCCATGTGTCAAGACATGCTATCCCTTGATTGCAAACATTAACCACATGAAGCATAGCATCCCCATTCTGCGGAGGACATTTTCTGAAAATAACCAATTTACAAGCTCACAACCCGTCGCGCTTGGTGGAAAAATAACAGACCAATAATATATGGTTTAATTAAACCAGACCAAGAGGGATTTGTGTATTCATCTATATTGATTCATTTCACTAGAGCCATTAGACATGCAATGGAATTTCCATGACACTTTCCATGGGGTTTATGATAGATTCCAACCCACTTCCTGCTCGCAAAACGATTGCTTTTCCTAGATGCTTTTAGTTTTAAAATTTCTTTTTGCATTCATGTATACCTAGTTGACAGTGCTGAACGCAGGAAGGAGGTACCTGGGTTCAGGGGACCTGAGGGGTCGTGTATTCGTGACCTCTGGGCTTGGAGGAATGAGCGGAGCTCAGGCCAAAGCTGCTGTCATTGCTGGTTGTGTAGGAGTCATAGCAGAGGTGTGTTCTTATCTTATAGTCCCCTCTTACTAATTGACCACATTCACACAAAGCTCTTACAAAAAATAAAATAAAACTCTTCTCGGGCAGACACAACAATGTCACACACAATACTAAATAGCTGATATACAAGCTCACAACACACTGTGAGCTTGTAGATCAGCTATTTTTGAAATGTTTTAATGTGAAAGTGGTTAGGCTTGAGGGTGGTAAAGGCTGCGTTTTATAAATATTGAACCAATGTAAAGTATCAAGCCCCCTTGGGATTTTTGTGTTATCTTTTTAAAATAACATTTGACCGTACTACCATTACCATGTTAATTAATCCGATTGATTGATTGACTACTTTATTAGTAGCCTGCTAACAAAGTATTCAATCAATTAATCAATCAATTAACGAGCTTGGAAGATGGAACGCATCCATTTGTTCAATTTCATGAACAGTAACAGTTTCAGGCATGCAAGCTATCCACCCAGCTATGATATGATCAATACTGACTTCTAAGTAATCTAATGGAATGGGATTACCTTTTCTATTATTGTCTGAATTGGATCCTCTGTATAGGTGGACGAGGCTGCTCTTAAAAAGCGACATGAGCAGGGCTGGGTAATGGAGGTCACCAATAGCTTGGACCAATGCATTAAGAGCATTCGGTAAGACAACTGCTTATTAATGTACAGACTTTAAAGGACCACTTCACCACTTTTCAACCTATCAGAAACCCGTCCACCAGTGACACAAACAAGATGTTTTTTACAAAAATGTTTAGATTTGTATTATTGTGAGAACGATGGCTTCCATTTTCGCATTGCAACTTTTCAGGACTAGAAAGCCATGACATCGATGATGTCACTGGTGGACTGGTTTCTGAGCTGCCCACAGCCCTCCTATGAGACACAGACTGAGTAGGAAAAAAATGGTGCCATTTTATCATGATTATTAGGCCTATTATATGAAGATAGGTTGAAAAGTGGTGAAGTGGTCCTTTTCATAAACGTGATTTAGAATATTATTTTGATTGAATCATTTTGCTATTTTACTATTTACTACTACTATTTAATTACTACTAAAATCGTAAGTTTACAGCTTGAGTTCTCAACCTTTTCTGAGCAATGAATCTCTTCTGTCTCAAAGGTTCAACTGAAATACCCCCTGTACTTTTTTGGCTCAATAAGAGTGCAGCTTAACTGGTAGGCTACACCTGTAGTGAACAATTTCAAACTTTCAGTCTCACTTTAGACTTTTTGAGTGGTGCAACCACTCCTACATCCAGCAATGTCCGTGTACCTGTATGTTTGTGTACCTGTATGTATGTGTGAGCATGAGTGGTGTGCGCATGCGTGAAATTGGAACGAGAGAAGTATGTGACATGGCTGCCACCTGCTGGACGCAAATCCAACTTCTGACTGCCACGGTCTGTGAGGCTGCGCACGCAGCACAGAAACAGATGTTGTGGGCGTCCATCTTGTGCTAAATAATAGCGTCAATGCTAGCGAGCTAAAATATAGCCATCCTTGCTCTAGAAAGCACCAATGTTTCCATCTAGACCACCGGATAATCGGCAAAGACCTCCAAACATCGTGCTAATTGACCAAACCACGGAGAGCTCCGTAGATTAGGAGTTATTCAACTTTTAGTTTGTCTGTATAATGGGAGGTGGACGGGACCGCTGTTGTGCAACCCGGTCTAGGTTCGCTAAAGAAGGAAAGGCCGAGCCAAAATAACAATGAAAAAATAGTTCTCAGCGACGCGGATTGATATCCATAATAAAGCTAATCTGACGGAGCAGAGAGAGAGAGAGGAGGGGGGAGAGAGGGGAGTTGCACCACTCGGTTCACACAGGTGTGATTTTTACTTTACTTTTACAATCTTGTGAACCCTTGCAGTACAGTCAAGTACGCCTAGGGGTTCACGAACCCCTGGTTGAGAACCGCTGGATAACAGATGACCATGATGATTATGAGTGCGTGCGTGCGATGCTTTTAGTAATGCAACATAAACTTTTAGAAGTTACAGCTCTGTTAACTGTTTTACAACCCTCCATGATGGCCAAATGACCTGCGAATCAGTGTCTGCTCATCTTAGGTTTGTGATTGGACTGTGATAAATACCTCTTACTCCCCCCTAGCAAAGCGGCAGCAAAGTATGAGTCATGACAACAACTGGACCAAAAATGATTTTGTGTCTTCCAGAGAGTTCAGGACCTCCAAGACTCCACTTAGTCTGGGTTACCATGGCAATGTTGTAGATCTATGGTGAGTGAGAGGTGAATACACACATCCTGCTTCAGGTCTGTGGCTTATAAGGAGGCAGGAGCCATAAGATAATCTTATTGTCGCTCTCGGGCAGAAACGTATCCATATTTCAACTTTTTATGTCAAAATATCTTCGTATGGAAAATAGATCAATCCACAATCCATCTATTTTCACTATCAATCAACAGTTTTTTAATGTGAAAATGTGTGTGAGTTGTATAAATATTGAACCAATCAGCTTGTGACTAAATAATAACTGCATTGGATCAATTGGAACACTGGTTCTTTTTACCGTTTCCTGACAAGTAACAGTTTTGTACATACCACCCGACAGCAACGATATTCAATAACATTACCTTGCCTGTTCTGCTTTCTCACGCCGTGTTGTATCCCTGCCAGGGAGAGACTGGCACTAGAATACGAGAGGACAGGCGAGCTCCTGGTGGACCTGGGCTCAGACCAGACCTCCCTTCACAACCCATTCAGTGGAGGCTACTACCCAGCCCAGCTCAGCTTCCGCCAGGCTAGCCAGCTCATGAGCACCGACCCCAGCCAGTTCCGCTCTGTGGTCCATGAGAGGTCAGTAAGATGACACATTATCTTACAGTCTCTGTAATGGATGGAGGGAGGTCGGGAAAAAACACAAGATGAATAATTTGGTGTTTTGAAAAACTCAGCCTCCGCAGACATGTCATAGCCATCAACAAGCTGGCAGATGCAGGCATGTTCTTCTGGGACTATGGCAATGCCTTCCTGTTGGAGGCTGAGAGAGCTGGTGGGTACGCACACACACACACACACACACACTGATGCACACCAATAATATAAGGAAAATAGCAGTCCTTGGCAGTATTATCAATAAGCTTGCAAGTTGGATTTACCTTTTTCCTTTATTCAGGAGCCGATGTAGGAAAGGCTGGGGGTGGAGCAACAGAGTTCCGTTACCCATCTTATGTCCAGGACATTATGGGGTGAGAGATCTCTTTTATGATTTCATGGAAAGTAAGGTTGAACTAGATGATACGATGACTTTTCGAAGTCGGAAAGTCTTTGAAAACATATTTTCATTTATGAGGTACTGTATGTTGCGAACAAGATCAAGGTGTTTCTTTCTTCTAATCGAATTTTGTGTTCCCTCTCTTACACTGACTCAACAGAGACATTTTCTCTCTTGGCTTTGGGCCTTTTCGCTGGGTCTGTACCTCCGCCGATCCACAAGACCTCGCTATAACCGATGAGATTGCTGCCACCGTTCTGGAGGAGATTAGTGCCAATGTGACTGAGCGTGTCCGACAGCAATACGACGACAACATCCACTGGATCAGAGAGGCTGGAAAACACCAGATGGTGAGTAAGTGACTCAGCGGTTCAATGTAAGAGATATATGTTTACACAGACATGTCCTTTGATTGAATCTGTTTTGTTCTTTATGTTTAGGTGGTTGGATCCCAAGCTAGAATCCTCTATTCAGACCAAAAAGGCAGAGTCTGCATCGCCCTGGCTATTAACCAAGCTATAGCTGATGGCAGAGTTTCAGTAAGAGAATTTCCGTTACATTTCGTATTTAAATAAATGCTTGCAGGTGTTTTAAATATATTTTAAAGATGTAACGATGCAGATGTGTTCAGGCTCCTGTAGTTATCAGCCGGGACCATCATGATGTCAGTGGAACAGATAGTCCATTCAGAGAGACCTCAAATGTGTACGACGGATCCGCCTTCTGTGCAGGTACTGCAGTGCACACAGAAAGATTCTAAATTTAACTTAACTTTGGTGTTAAATTAACACTTCAGGATTTTACTGTGCATAACATATCATATAGCATATAGGCTACTGTATATGTGCGAGTGCGCGCGCGCACACACACACACACACACACACACACACACACACACACACACACACCAACAAACGTAGGTAAAACAGTGTCGGGATGCTCACATAAAGAGTGCAAACACAAACAAACAAATGTAATGTCTGACCTTGTAAAATTAGGTTGTCAAAGTAGGAGTTGCACGGAGGAGTTAAATAGATGATAGAGTAGATATTATGTAGATTATGGGTGGCTGTGGCTCAGGAGGTAGAGCAGGTCGTCCAATGATCCCTGGGTCGGCGGTTCGAATCCCGGCTCCTCCTATCCACATGTCGAAGTGTCCTTGGTCAAGACACTGAAACCTACATTGCCTCCAATGAGTCGGTCGGTGTGAGCTTGCCACCATTGGTGTGTGAATGTGGGAAGTGAGGACGCTGGCGTCGACTGTTCGCTGCTTCACCTCCCAATGTATGAATGAATGAACCATTGTAAAGCGCTTTGAGCACTTGGAAAAGTGCTATAAAATGCAATTAATTATATAGATAGCTAGAGTTGTAGTTGTAGAAATGTGAAACAATATTTCAATGGTCCGCTTCAACCATAGTGACTAGTGATGTAATAGAATCACGGAAACGGACACGGAAACATGGGCAAGCAACATGTGAATGCACAGAAAAGATAGGCTGGTTTAGGAACAGAATGCGGCTGTGCCACGGCGAATATAAAATAGGATGGCCCATTTGGTTCAATTTGTTAGCAAGACCTTTCTGTGTACCATGTACAATACTGAGGTTCTGTGTATCCATAGCGTTTGTTGCATGCACACTTGCACAGTTCATAAAATAAAACATTGATTTTGTGAAAATAATAATAAAATGGGGTTCCAACTGCAATCTCTCCATATACCGTCCCCTCTACAGACATGGCTGTCCAAAACTTTGTTGGCGATGCGTTCAGGGGTGCCACGTGGGTGTCCCTGCACAATGGCGGAGGTGTTGGCTGGTAAGGTGATCCTGCCCTCCAAATAAACCAGCCACTCATAAAAGGGCAGCTGTTATAATTAAATGATACGCTTGCGGAGTTAGTTCTGGCAGATATAATTGAGGGGCTCATTCAGTGCTATGCAGTCCCATATGTCATACGCTGTCATGGCAATCAGCTGACCATTTGGGTGGGGGTATTTAAGCTCACCCAAGGCTGCAATCTTTGGGCCCAATCTCTGTTGCCTTCCTGGTTGTCGTTATGAGCCGTTTGCACCCACCGCCACCCCAGCACCACTGGTGGGTTCTGCTATTTCTGTTCCCCTTGGGGGGTTGTTATTGTATATATATCTCCCTGCTCTTAATGGTGGATGTATAATTGTGCCGAGTAGGGAGACAAATGTAGCAGAGCCGAACGCCAAGATATAATATAAATTATATAATATATGCAGACTTATATTCTCATTCTATATTAATATTTGTTCAATCTATTCGTGAGTTATCTGACAGAACTGCCTCTAGTGATTTATTTGGGATCTGTCCATTGTCCATTGGTTTATTCATGCCGACTTAACCAATGGACATTGGACACAACGTCCAATGTCCATTGGTTAAGTCGGCATGTTTGTTTTCCTATTCAATCTCTGACTAGGGGGGAGGTGATGAATGGAGGCTTTGGTCTGCTTCTCGACGGCTCGGAGGAGTCTGCAAAGCGTGCCTGTCTGATGCTCAACTGGGATGTCTCTAATGGGGTGAGAGACAAAGAGAGAGAGGGGGTAGGGGGTACTTTTGGGAGTTCAACCTAAAGACTGCTTCACAACATGCAGTCGTTTGTTTGTGTTTTTGCTTTTTGCCCCTTTTTCTCCACAATTTTGCCCATATGCCAACTGATTCCGCCACACACATATTTCTGTGTTGTCTACTCAACTGTGAAGAGCCCCCACTGTGAGGACGTAGAGCCTTTGTCCTACGCCTCCCGTCCAACACTCCGTGCTGACAGGTGCCACCCCAGCCCATACAGTAGGATTACGTACAGAACATGGGGTTCTTAAAGTATGTCACAACTAAATTATCGATAGATGGATGACTAGTTAAATCAAATGTCTGTAAACTTACAGAGTGTACAAACGGAAAACAATGGACCCATAATCATTATATTTTTTACAGTGTAAATGTAGATTGGGGTCCCAGAGATTATATCAAATGGGGTCCATGGCCAAGCATATCAAGCTGAATGTTAAGAATCACTGATCTAAGCCATGAATACATGAAACATTTCAGTCACAAATTTTCAGAGTTAAATGAACACTGAGTATTTTCCTGCCTGTGTGCATTTATTGTTTACTTTGAGATTAACCCATTCTGACCGGGCACCCATTTTGGTGTCAGCATCATGTTATGCTTTAGCTATTGAAAAATAGCAGATCTACAAGCTCATATCGCGCCACCGAGTGGCGCGATACGAGCTTGTAGGTCTGCTATTTTTGAAAAATCGAAGAACGACTGACATTTTTAGAATCTGATCTCAGGTCAGAATGGGTTAACAGCCCATAATCTCTTTTTGCTATGTACTGCAGGTGGCTCGTCGCTGCTGGTCTGGGAACGCTAACGCCTATGAGACCATCCAGCGTACCATGGAGGAGAACAGGCAGCTGCGTGTCACCATGCCTTTCCCTGTGCTGGATGAGCTTGTGTTGGACAGAGCTCTGCAGGGCTAGCAGGGGCGTCATTTGGGGCACCATAGTGTTCACATTTAACCAATTCTGACCTGAGATCAGATTCATACGAGGTTTCCCACTGGACACACACTGGTCTGATTAACCCATTCTGACCTGAGATCAGATTCTAAAAATGTCAGTCGTTCTTCGATTTTTCAAAAATAGCAGACCTACAAGCTCGTATCGCGCCACTCGGTGGCGCGATATGAGCTTGTAGATCTGCTATTTTTCAATAGCTAAAGCATAACATGATGCCAACACCAAAATGGGTGCCCGGTCAGAATGGGTTAACCTCAAATTCAGTTATTTTATGCATATTGTCCCCAGCTCTAAATAGTTTTTGCAGATTAATCTGATTTCATCGCAATCAATGCCTGTCCATCTACATGTGAAACGTGTTTTAGATTTAAGCATATCATTGTATGAAACCATTAATTAACCACTTTCAACGTGACATCCCTAGTTTGGGAATGTCCTTATAGGCGAACATTTTCTCTTTTCGCCCCAAACAAATAGCAATAATAGCTGCCTGGGAACATGTTGAGACCTTGTAGATCCACTATTTTCGCTATTTTAGAAGTGTGGCTTAAGTGGTAACTTATTTTTTGCCACTCCCTATTTTATTTTATAATGTGCATTAGTGAGGACCACTTACATGAAGATCAACAGTTATCCCTGAAATGCTATACTTTGCTATGCCTTTTTTTATGAATATATCGCATAAATCTAATAGATTGTCTTGCCTTGTCCAGACATGTTCATTCATTGAAGGAGAAGTTAATGATTTGAGTGTTCATGTGAAATAAGACCACAAGAATCAGCCACTAAAGCATATAGATTTTGTTCTGTTGTGCTGACAGTTGCAAGGCAAGCATGTGATTCAGAAAATTGCACAAAAAACAATTTATATATATTTAAAAATAAATAAAGGGTTAATAAAACCGTGAATGCATTTGTTTATAGTCCATCACTTAAATGGAGAACAGTTAGAAAACATTCCAAAATTCCAAAAGACCCAACCTATTATCGTTAGGCTACTGGTATGCTTATTGCTTTACATCACTTAGAGCCAACATGAGTCCTTAGATCTGTGACAACATCTTAACAACCCCATCCAAGTCGGACAGACAACAAAGGTAGTTGTTTTTTTTGGCCCACTAATAACATCACACACAGGGTATTTGAACTATGGGTTAATAAGACAAAATATCCTTACATTTGACAATTTGTGAAGTCACTGATCGGACAGTGGGATATAAATAGACGAAAGGCAGAATTGTATGAACTAAAGCCACTGTGTTCTTAAATTTATTTGTAACCTATAGATCTCAAAAGGCTTTACAGGCCCACCTTTAAGTTGAAGGTGGGGGGCCATAATATGTAAATGTATGGAAACAATTGGATCTCATGTTTGCTTTAGGACTAGGAATTCATTATTGGCCTCATGGTGGCGCTATAACTGCACGCTTTACGTTTTGGCTTTTATAACTTAGTGCTGTGCGTCTTCGTCAAGGAGTAGGATAGCTCACCCAGCCTCTGTCTCTGATCCATAACGTGGACCACTCACTGACCAGGACTGGTCTCTCTGGCTCCTTTAAGAAAGACGCTTGCCAAGCGTCGCTAAATTCCGTACATTTGATCCGCTCCGCACTGACGTCAGGGCCCAGGGACGGGAGTTTGGGGAGCCAAACAGAACACGCACATAACGGTGTATTGAGGGTAGAAGTAGGACCAGGCTGTCGGAGGGTGGGTTGTCGGAGAGAAGGAGGGCGTCTGCTCTGCACACCGTTTTGAATGCTCCCATTTTTTTTATTATTATTACCAAATAGCGGTCGGAGTGAATTTCAACTTCTTTAACATAGACCTACAGTAGGCTATGAAGAAAACGTGAGGATCTGCCGCTGCATTTGGGATTACCGCTGGAATGAGCTAAGGGAAACGTCAATCTCCGCCCTTTTGTGTGCATGTGAGATGTACTGCACATTTGAAAACTTAAAATTGCATGATCAATAAGAACAGTCCTTGGGCAGTGCACTGCTCATGGAATGATACTGGATACTGGCTGAGGCACTGACCCATATTTGCTTTGTTGCCTACCACTATTGCTTACTTCGGGGGGAAACATGCATCATAACAGGGAGAAATCTTCAAATATCAGCCCTGAGCACCAGGGGACAGCTGTTGACAGTGGCTCCCATACCTTGGAGAACAGTTTGTGCAGCAGGCCCACTGACTTCCTGCATCCAGCTCATCTTAAACTGGAGTTCAGACGAAATGCTGTCACGGATGACTACAAAATCACTGCTGGAGTCCTGGGTTTGGGCATCAATGGAAAAGTGTTGGAATGTTACTGCAAGAAGACAGGAGATAAATGTGCTTTGAAGGTATCTGCTGCCAATGTTTGTAGCCTATCCTATATCAAAATGATGCTTTTGAGGATATCTTTGAGAGAAGAGAGCATCCATCAATTATTCATCCTTCCTCTGTCTCCTTGTTGGTCTCAGCCCATGTTTCATGATAGTAGGACATAGGGTTTCTGTTTGTTCTTGATGCATCCTCTTATCTGAGCCAATTGCTGGATAATGATGATACTCCAAATTGTTATGTGGTGTTGACTGCAGAGTAAGCTCTGAAATTTACAATATTTTGGGTTTAAAATCACAGAGTGTGACTTTATCTGACTAGCCTATAGTCTCGACTCTCGGTCTCATATTTTCAAACCAAAGCATGGAGACCAGAAATTAAATGGTGACTGTCAGCTGGCTCAACAGAACCTCCAGCAGTGATCTAAAGTTAAAACTTAATTGAATTAGTGTCTGGAGAGGAGACTCACTGTCTAGTGTGCAACAAGGCCTATTGTAGCTAGGGCTATTGTAGACAAATAATATTTGTCTACAATAGCCCTAGCTACAATAGGCAAAATCACATTTTAGAGATCAGAAAGCACTTTTTAATATTATTAAAAAGTGCTTTCTGATCTCTAAAATGTGATTTTGCATGATCAAATCCACATTAACCAATCAACTGTTGAACTGAGACTAGAATAAATTAAGTTATGAGCATGTTTCATATAATTTACAGTAGGCCTATATTTATTGCATATGGACAGCTTGTGACGTGGCTCATTGGCAGAGCACTTTAAAAAAAGACAAAACCAGTAAAACAACTCCCCTTGCTACATGTTTTCTTTGGAATGTTTGAAAGGACTCTTACATGAACATAAACGTAACTATAATCCTGTGTTTTGATTAGTGTGAATGCTTGTTCATTGTGCTAGTTCTGCAATGTTTGGCATGAGATGAGCTCATTGTGAACACTCCCATTGACTGTCTCCTAGCTATACTCCTCCAAAGCCCAGAATGCATTGCTGTCATGTTGAAGAGGGTTGTACTTTGGGGCCGGTTTGTCCTGGGAAATGGTACTCTTCCCATCTGTTCTCTTTCCCACCCTCTTGTGCAGATCCACCGCAGAACAATTTAAAGGCACAACACACTCGACTGTAATGCATTCTTAAAGAACAGCATTCATTATTTAAATCCTTCAAGGGGATTCTTTGCTTCTTGGCATCATATGACGTACGATTATTTGTTTTAACATGAATGGAGTTTGTATTCAGGTCAGGGTTCATTCTTTGACATAAGATTCTCACACACACACACACACACCATCAAATACATAACATTTACATTTTTAATAATGTATTTTCCCCATCTTCTCTTGAACAGATTCTGTATGACACCCCAAAGGCCAGACGGGAAGTAGACCTGCATTGGCTTGTGTCGGGGGGTCCCTATATTGTACAGATCATCAGCCTGTATGAGAACATGCACCAGGGGAAGAAATGTCTGCTCATCATAATGGAGTGGTGAGGATCACCAAAAGCATGCAATCTCTTCTAGTACTGAAAAGCTCTTCATCATTAGTTTATCTGAGCTGTCTCTGCTTATTTGAGCCAGGTATTGGCATTTCTTGCCGGTAATTCCATTCTTCATCTAATTTGCTAATGAGTTTCTGCACTCTGATATTGGCAGGGCCGGTTCGATGCCTCTCGGCACCATATGCGAGATTAGTAGAGGTCGCCCCCGCACATGCATATTTCATTTATTTGTATTTTATTTTATTTTGAGGGCTACACAGCACCCTGCCTGCCCCTGTAGACCCGGCCCTATTAGCCGGTTATTTTGCACTGGCTCAGAAACCTAAGCAACCAAGTCTATGAAAACAAGTCCAAAATATGTGAACACTTTAAAGTTTAGTTAAAGTGCTATTTTTAAATATCTTAATGTGCTATTTTCAAATATTCGATGCATACAGGTTTAAACTTTAATCATCGGATATTTGAAAATTGCCGATCTATAAGCTCAACACGTCGAGAATCACGATGCGACAATTTAAAAACACAAATCTGGCACAAATATTTGCAGATTAATTTATTTACGTTTATCTGGATGGACAGCGCATATTAATGAACACCACACATAATCCATTAATTAATTAGGGCTTAGGGGGCGTTGATTTGATTTGAAAACATTAGGAAGCGATCCCAAAATAACAAAAGCACTTTAGAAACAAGCCCACAAAAATGCAACCAATATTTGGTGGCATAACAAGCAACTTTACAAAAGAAAACAAGCTCAACGTCGCCTATAATAAGCAGACATGGCAACACTGACCCAGATAAGACCTGTAGTAATTAATTACTGAGGCACAATGCCTTATTTGATGGTGGAACCATAATTGCAATAGAGGGCACTGGTTGCTTGCCAAGAATGTCCCGTCATATCGGGATCGGCGAATATGCCAGTCTATCCACCGATCCAATACATGGGTAAGGGGTTGATACTATGGCAAGTGAATAAAACGTTTCCATGTCGAGTTTGCTTTTGAGTTGCCCAAACTGCAAGTGCACGTTTGAGTGAGGAGTCTGCTATAAACACAACACAAGATATATAGCTAGATAGCTATAAACGCAACACCAGATATCTGTCTCTAAACAGACACTTCCGCTCTGCTCTGTCTCCCCTTCTCTCTCAAAAATCTCATTAACTCTACTACGATGCACGCAGATAAACGGTCAAAGCTTAGCATTGCATATGTGTCAAGTTAGATGAATGTCAATTTCAAAATAAGATTTTATTATTATTAATATTATTCTCTGGTATCTGATTGGTATTGGACTATATGCAAGCTGTGGTATCGGAATCGGATCGGGAATGAAGAAATCGGATCGGGGCATCTCTAGCCATTGCTGTCCTTCGGCTCTGATGTCTTTGTTCTTGTTTCAGTATGGAGGGAGGTGAGCTGTTCAATCGCATACAGGCGAGAGGGGACCAGGCTTTCACAGAGAGAGGTGGGTCAGGTCAGGGCAGCTGCACTGACCATATTCTACGCAGCGACTATGTTGCTTTTACTTCATAGCTCGGATGGGGTATATAAATAGGGTAACCACCAACATTATTATTATTATTGTACACACAACCAATGTTTTCATATCCTTTTTTGTCAGGTGAAACCTGACATACAACAGGCCCGTTTTTATTACCACCACTTGTGTAGCGTTTGTTTCCTGACGTCATCATTTGGCTGGCCAGGGGGAGGCAGTTTAGAGAACAGGATTCTTTTCATATCTTTGATTTGATTAAATGTTCTGTTTGTGTGGGACGCGGGACAGATGGTCCCATTTTGGGACTGTCCCGTGAGATGCGGGAAGTGGTCACCCTAGTATGAACTATAAAGCGAGAGCAAAATGTCTGCCATGTATATATTAAATGTTTGCCATGTTTGAAAGTGTCACTTTTTAAAATTCTTTATAGCAGATTTACAAGCTGTGAGCTTATTGCATGGCTATTTTGAAGTATAGTTCATGGTATGTTGCTTCCTGTGATGTCACATGCGTGTCATGTCTTGTCAATCAGAGGCTTCAGACATCATGCGGGACATTGGCACTGCCATTGAGTACCTTCACCTCATGGACATCGCTCATAGAGATGTGAAGGTAGAGCTCTGCTGGCAAAGCCACACACACTCTGTAAGAATGTTTAAATCTCTGACTAGTAACTGGTATTGAACCTTTTACTCCCACCCTCTCTCCCTCTCTCTCACACACACGCACACACACCGCAGCCTGAAAATTTACTCTACACAACCAAGGAGAGCAATGCCACACTGAAACTAACTGACTTTGGCTTCGCTAAGGAGACAACATTATACAACTCACTCCAAACTCCATGTTACACGCCGTATTACGTTGGTGAGTGTTTTTAGTGTGTGTTTATGGGACTTACACTTTCTGCATGGCCCCTTTGTACCAGTCACCTGCACAGCAAAGAAGACGCAAATTCTGGGGGTAACATTTGGGGGGGTCACAAAGATATTTATTGTAGATGGGAAAAGTACAGTTGCTACTCAGGTCAGTTTCACTAACCGTAGAGGGGTGTAAGTAGTTAATTTTGCTCTACTATAGTTGTGTATCACGTCGCTCTCAGAGTTGCATCAACACTACAGATTTGGTGTGTAGGAAAGTGTTATAGGCATACAGTGTATAATTATCCTTCTATATTTGTATTGTGGTAATCAAATCCACTCATGTTCATCCTTTCTGTATTTACCTGTGTGCGTGTGTGTCTGCGTGTCTTAAGACTGCTGTTTCAATTAAGAATTTCTGTCTCTTCAGCCCCAGAAGTGCTTGGGCCAGAGAAATATGACAAATCATGTGACATGTGGTCTCTGGGTGTGATCATGTACATTCTGTGAGTGTCCACGGTGTCTGTATTTCCACCATATTGGTCGCTTTAACTCTCTTATTGATGAATACTGCATACTATGACAGTCGACAACAGAACTGAATCATGTCCTGTCCTGTCCTGTCCTGTCCTGTCCTGTCCTGTCCTGTCCTGTCCTGTCCTGTCCTGTCCTGGCCTGTCCTGTCCTGTAGGCTGTGTGGGTTTCCTCCGTTCTACTCCAATACAGGCCAGGCCATATCTCCAGGCATGAAGCAGAGAATCAGGATGGGCCAGTATGAGTTTCCCAACCCAGAATGGGCTGAGGTGTCAGAGGAAGGTCAGAGGTCAACATATGTTTTAAGTTAACCTTTTTGATAATATTCTGATAATATACAGCAGGGGTTCCCAAACTTCTTCATGTCAAGGACCCCCAAAATGATACTCATTAGCCCGCGGACCCCATTTGAATAGATATACCAGGGACCCCCATAAGAGAAGATCTTTTATGGCTCTAGCAGTGATTTAGCAGACCATTTTCATTTCAAGGGCCCCCGGTTTGGCCTGAATTAGACTACGATCCCCCATTTATTAATGACATTTCTATCTCTGGGACCCCCAATTTATATTGTAAAATCAAAGTTAATTTAACTCTGAGAGTGTACAAATGGAACCAAATTGACCCGTTAGGTATTTTGGTACTATTTGTACACTCTCCGAGTTACAGACCCATAAGGGTCCATTTGGTTTAGCTGGGGACCCATTGGAACTCCCACTTTGGGAACCACTGATTATATAATTGTTTATTATCAATAAATAGTTAAAAGTCATACGTTTGCTGAATGATGTTCATAACAAATAATGGGTTTCTTTCAACTTTGTAAAATGTACGGTCATGCCCATCCTCTCAGTTCTTAGTCTTAAGTCTGGCTCAGAGTCAGACCAAATATTTTACAATGAGATGAGCCTCATGCTTTGTATGACCAAACTGCTCTGTACACCCCCTAGGGGGCCTGTTGAGAAACACTACTATAGGGTGTTTGCTTTGTAACAGGTGTCTCTCTAGTACTTTTGTAAATACAAAAATAAATTTTCTGGTGGGTTACAAAATTGTAATCGTATTGCTGTTCTTGCCACATGTAGCCAAACAGCTTATTATCCAGTTACTGAAGACGGACCCCAATGAGCGGATGACCATTGGACAGTTTATGAACCATCCCTGGATCAGTGTATGTACACACTTAATGTATTCTGATGACTATAGATTGAGTACTGTCCCCTTGATTCGTGTGATTTGTAATTTTGTCACTCAACTGTGTTTATCAACTGTAGCAGTCAATGGTGGTCCCGCCAACACCCCTTCACACCACTCGTGTCTTGACAGAAGACAAAGAGCTCTGGGACGACGTGAAGGTAAGACCAGAGAACTGTTGATGTACTCATTGTGTTCTGAAGGTGGCCAGTAGATGGCTGTACTGCACCACACTAGAGGTCATCATCGCCATGCTAGCCTCGGAAACCCATATGTTTTTGAGCGGTGCAACCACTCCAAGGAACAGCAATGTCCGTGTTCACCTATGTGACGTTAATGAGCCAATGACTATGAGTACCAGTAGGGGCGCTCTTGTGCCAGAAACAGAGAGAGAGAGAGAGAGATAGTATTAGTGCTGCACTGTTGCCAGCTAATGAGAGAGAGAGAGGAGGAGGAGGAGGAGGAGGGGGGGGGGGGGGGGGGGGGGGAGTTGCACCACTCAGTTCACACGGGTGTGATTTTTCTTTTCCAGGGAGAATTTCCATGCTGGATTACATGAGTGGACCATAATATTAACAGACACACATAAAGAGCCCTGAATGACAATTACAGGTCTGTAACTCTGAAAGTGGTTCTCACTGGGGGTCCTTGGAAATAAAACATTTGAGAACCAGTAGTACTAGTTGGACTCCTAATGTGCCATAGTGTCATGGTAAATCAGTGTCACATGCAGTAATTGGGTATTATGATCAAATAAGAACATTCTCATGGCGTGTAAAAAAGGGTTTTTGCCACGGACATATGTCTGTGTACAGACATATTGATGACCCCTGCACCACACCACACTTATCAAACTTCTGGGCCTCATATCAACAGGAGGAGATGACCAGTGCTTTGGCTACAATGAGGGTTGACTACGACCAGGTGAAGATCAAAGACTTGGACACGTCCAACAATGCTCTACTCAACAAGCGACGCAAGAGACCTGCACCCGAAGGAGCTGAGGGCGGATCGGAGGGAAACAGAGATTAAGGAGGTGTGGTCTCTAACAGTCATTATCTATATATAATGCAATGAGACTACCAGAGGATGATGCAATAGTTTGCCCTCTGTGTGGCCTGTGTGGCATGTCCATTACTCTCATCTTTACTCTTTTCTCATTCTTTCTTTCCATCACCAGCACATTATTGCACAGCCAGACCTTCAGAAATCTCCACCTAGTACTGATAAGTCTGGTAACTAGACTAGACCAGAGCCATAGAGTAAGACAGAGTTACGCAAACTCCGTTCACTTCATGGGGCCAGTCCAATGGCGGCTCTCCTACATAGGAAAAAATAGAGTCTGCAACACTGGTATGAAAAACTCAGCTCCACTGGTTTATTTGATTCAACGTTTCGATCCCTTAGGATCTTCTTCAGGAATAGTGTGACTACACTACATAGACTTCTATTGAGAATGGGGACAACCAACTGGGACCTGGACCGGAAGTAGGCAGAAATGCATTGGACTCAGGCAACAGCCCAACTTTAATGATCTTAAATCCCTTTATTTTAGATGGTTTTGTAGTAATCGTACAACATAAACATTACAGAGACTTTAGTTGTCACTGTACAATACTTTAAAACAGTTGGCATGTTGCACACATGCCTAAAATTGCTCTTATTTGCGCCGCCCTCGTTGAAAACAATGTATTTCAAACTCCAGCTTGTCACAGTTCAGGCTGCATGAACAGTGCTCGAACACTCGGTTTCTTCCCCCTCAATATCGTAACTCTTCCATTAGATGGCTCTGCTAAATTCTAGCTAAATTCAATGAATGTGCTAGAATTGTGTGGAAACATTTTGAGAGATTAAAAAACAATTACGGCATTATGGCATTTTCTACACAGTCCAAAACCATTTGATGAATTTACATTCTCCCAGATGTATCTGTAGGCCGAGATTTCTGATCTGGTTATGAAAAACTCACTGCACATTATTCTGATCATTGTTTTTGACCTGATATTTTTGTCACTGTTCTAACATTTTTAAATAAATGTTTGTTTTTATTATGGCGTGTTGACACTGTTGTTGCGCTTTATTTGTAACTCTCCAGTACTGGACCTATTGGACCGAAGCAGAGAGAGAGAGAGTGTGTGTGCATGAGGGCAAATTTCTTCTTAAAAAAACACACACCATATATCATGAACTCAACATCTAATCAACCCCAAATTGGAATTGAAAGTTGAGGGGCCTTTAGAGCACAGCTCCAAACCCCCCCCCCCCCTGTGTAGTGCGTACCACTTAGCTGTAAAGTAAAATCAAGTAACAACATTGGTTCTTCTCTTGAAGTGGTGAACAGATGCTGAAACTGGAAGCAAGGTGGAGATGGCTGCCACACTATCCCAAGGTCTGAATGTTGAATATTGAAGTTTTTGTTTTTGTTGATTGGTCACAGAATTCTAATAATTATTTTATTCGATGGTAGCCAAAATTATGCTTCATGCCTTCAATTTTAATTTATTCTCACAAGACAAAAAATATCCCAACAAACTAACAGCAAATCTGTCACTGAACATTGGAATAATTTACACTCAATAATATCTACAAATATAGAAACTATTTGATCTTCAGTGTTACAATAACTGTCTGGTAATCAGCTTCATTCTGACACAAACACTGTCCATGTACACTGTACAGAAGTGATTGAGTCACGCACATTTGCATGAGGAGGAACTGTTGCAGCTGCTCACAGAATAAATATGTCCATGCAAATCCGTTTAATGTGTATACCTGTGTATCCAAAAAGCACAATAGAGTTCTACATAGTGGAAAGATACAACGGGTAAAATAGCCCATTTAGAGATGGCAGCCAGTGGGGACTATGGATGCCTGGCTTTGAATGAGAAGCTCTCTGTCCTTGAGAAAGGCATTCTCTTCACTCTTCTGGGATGCCAGTGTAAGGTAGGTCAGTTCAGTTAATTTAGCTAGATCATTGATTCAATGTGTTTACATGTACAATAGTATAATTGCAATAATTACTTGTAGTATAATTGTAATAATTGTTTACAACTTACAACTTACTCCAAAATTGCCTCATTTCATGGAAGCACCTCAAACAGATGAGACAAACAGACAGAAATTCACGTTTAGTTATTTACCATAGCTACAGATTTAAAGCATTATTAGAGATTTAACATAGCTACAGATTTAAAGCATTATTAGAGATACGCAATACAACATATGGGGCAAGCCTACTAAAGTGGCATTGTAAAATCAAATGCCACAAATATGTAATAAAAGATAATCTCTTCCTTTAGAAGTATTTTTTGTTTTGTTTATTTAGTCTACTTATTCTGAGAGTTATATTATATGTAGTGTAATAGCAATGTGGTGTTTATTTCCTGTATTTTATACGAGTGTATTTCAGTTGGTGACCTCAGCAGTTGCACAGTTGCTTGTATCCACTGAGATGTGGTCTGGAGATCTCAGCTGGAGTGTTTTGAGTTGTGGAGTGGTGTGTCTCATTGAGGACCACTCGGCACACTCCCACTTTCTACGTCTCTACTGTCTTACGGTAGGAGGATCTACATTCATTGTTAAACACAGACCTTAGAAGGCTTGCCTTACACCAGCGGTTCCCAAACTTTTATGGCCCCCTGTTACCTCCCGACCTAGCTGATGCACCTCTGACATGGAAATTAAAATTCCTTAAGCTATATAGAGACATGACCAGTTTGGGTACCACTGCCTTAGACTAAAGCAGGGCTTCCCAAACTGTGGTGTGTTCACCCCTTGTGGTGCACGAACGCCCTTATACTGTTATTTAATACAAACGGCAAAATCTGGTAAAACACTGTTGTAAGGAGATGTACTGTATAGAGCAGCTGTGGGAGTATACAGCAGCTGCACGTCTCTCAGTGCAGTAACATTGTGATTATTTCCCATAATCATATTAAAAATATTATAATTTTCTGTCAAATACAACGAGACTGAGCGTTGGGGAGTGCATCAGCTAGGTCAGGAGGTAACAGGGGGTGCACGGGCAAAAACGTTTGTGGACACAGGGGGTGCACGGCCAAAAACGTTTGTGGACCTTTCAGTTACAGCTCGTGTCAAAGTGATTAGAATTACTACATGCGTCTGTCGAAGTGTCCCTGAGCAAGATACTTATGGCCAAATTGCTTCCCGTGCACTGCCATAGTGCCCACACATTTCACTGCATATACAAATATACTAATATAGTGACAAATTCCTCAAGCAGTCTGGACCAAATTATTATTATTATTAACCTCTCCTATTTCCATAATATTCAGCAGGCACGGTTACTGTGGGAGCAGGAGCTATATGTGCCCTTCCAGTACACTGCAGTTTGCTCGTTCTTCCACACTTTCCTTTCAGATGTAAGTGACATTACCATGATTTAAAATCTTAGTGTTTTTTTCTTTTTATGTTCTTATGCTTCATGGACCCTCTGCTTTTATTTCTTGCACATTTGTATCCTTTCATGTTCCTTTTTTTTTTCTGTGAACTGTTTTCAAATAAAGTTTATTATTTATTCAGACAAAAAGCAACATAGTTTGCCAGGTGTCTTTAAACCATTATTATGGTATGAATCATTTTTATTTTGGCATATCCTATATATCCTATTTTGGATGCTGTGTTGGATTGTAATGGACTTTTTTCAGTAATGCTTTTCTGTATTTGCCCCTCTTTTTGCAGTTTTCAATAAATATCACAATCACTTTGATTGATTGTAAAGAGAAATATTCTAAACATCAATGCACTGGTTCTGGGACGTGGTTTGGTGTTTTCTCAGGACTGCCAGGCATGCTTGAATTTTGCAGATGAGGTGGAGGCAGAGGCATTCCGTGTGGCAGTGGAGACATGTATCCAAAATACCCAAGGTTAGTATTGCAATGCAAAACCTGTTTTATCTCTACATTGGTAAGCAAAGCACACAGTAAAATCCAGTCAGAGTTAATTTAACTCTGGGAGTATACAATTGTAAGTAACCAAATGGACCAGTACCAGTGATGACTCACACATTACACCTGTAAACCTGTGATGTGACAATAAAGTTGAATCTCATTAAGATTGGGTTACAATTGTACTCTTCCAGAGGGTTACATTTGTACAATCCCCATCCCTGTAGCTTTGCAGAAAGGGCCTCTGCCAGCTGTTCCTTCCCTCGCACGAAGCACCTCATCCTTGGGAGAAAACACATTGAGCCCTTTGCCCCCCTGGATTCCCCCTCCTCCATCCATACCTGCCCCTGGACCCCCTGAGAGAATCTAAAACAACATTCGTTTCAAACCGGTAAGAGATATGAGTCACTGCATTTATAGTTCTGTATAGTATACAACTGATATCTGTTATATCATGATTGCATGTTTGTGTGTTGTGGTCGCCATCAGTTACAGGTTCAGAGGTCATTCTCTCTGTGTTCAGAAAGGGACAGAACCTCCAGAGTCACTGAAGTGTCAGCAGCAGTCATATAACGAAGCAGTATGTGGATAACATTGATGCTACAAATAAACCCGTCCCCAGATGGAAAAACAATGCTACTGTGATGACAGTAGCCAATATACAGTAGGCCTACACTAATTTGAAATAAAATGATCCTGTCTGAGCTGTTTCTTTGTCTTTTATGTCTGACTCTAATCGCACATAAAGCTCTGTACATACCAGCTCTGTGACTGTGACTAAATCTCTCAAGACAGATTCAGCAGTGGTAGTGAAAGTTTACAAAAGGTGCCTTGATCCCCAAAACTTTAAAGTTTGAGAACCTCTAATTATAACCTACAGTCTATTGTTATAACATCATACTATATAGCTATAGTCAGTTTATGCTATGGTACAGTAGCCTGTGTCATTACTCTAGTAACTGTAACACTTTCTTACGTATTATTTTACTGGAGTAAGACAAAGTTTGCCGCACTACTAGTCCCACAGTTTTGACTGTACGCACTTGAGCCATATCTCAAATTGACCGGAAAAATCATGTGCTTGTGTTTTGCTAAGAGAAATGTTGTATAGTTTAATTGATATGAATTTATTAGTGAATTAAATTTACCCATTGACTTGAATGGGAAAATGCGAAAAATCACATTCAAGTATTTTTTCCTCTGAGACTGTAAGCACTATAGTTACAAAACTTGGAGGATAAATTCATAATTATCACTAAAATTAATTAACCTATAATGTTATCGGTCGGCCTCATGGTGGCGCTATAACAGCCCACTTTACCTTTTGGCTTATAACTCTTGAACCGTAGGTCGTAAAATCAAAATACAATTTCCCCTGGATTCCTTGGGTCATGACGCATCTCCCAATATAGGCCCCTTTTTGCTTTTCCTCCTACATATTTTGTCCAAATCTCACAAAAATCTGTACACGTGATCTCTGGACCTTTCCGATGAAAACTCGAACAGCGGAATTTTGATAGTGCGTATCGTTCGGCCGTAATCGTCGTCCGAAGTTAGTAGGAGGGGCCTATATCACAAAGAATGCCATAAATCACGAATGGAATGTCCAATCCATCCCAAATTTGAATCACATGTCCGGGGTGGTTCAATCAACCAAGTTCCATTCCATTTTCATCTATAGGGGGCGCCGCAAATGCGAGAAATGTAACCATTTGTCGCAAAAACATGAATTTTGGGGGTTAAATCCTCTCCGAATTACTTACACATGATCTAAGGTGTGACTTTGTAAGGTGTGAAATTGTAATTGGCTGGCAATATTAGTGGGACGGGCATATGTAAGCCAATGTGGCAACCACACTCGGCAATTTTTTTAAATTGCAAATTTTCTAGTTTTTACATGGTTTAGCATCATAGTAGCCTATGACCTTGTACATAGTTTAAAATCATAGGCCTACTATTAAAAAATTAATAGAGCACCTGTTTGCAACAAACAAACCTGAATTAATGCCTGCAAAAAGGTCATTATTAGACCAAAAAGACCAAAAAGGTCATTATTAGACCAAAAAGACCAAAAAGGTCATTATTAGACCAAAAAGGTCATTATTAGACCAAAAAGACCAAAAAGGTCTTATTATCCTGATGTCAAGATCTCATACTCTGCTATATCTACAGGTTCAGCGAATAAGAATATGCAAAGTTTTGAATTTGTACATTTTAATAGTGTGTAATTTTGTAGAGATATAGGTCAATGGGCAGCTGGACTTATCCGAGTGCATGCAAGGAATCCAGTCCAGCCAGGCTGAGGCTCCTTCCTACTACTTCATTCATTCCTGCCAGTGCAGAATAGTAGAGCGAAAAGACGCTCTCTGTTCACAGTCGCACACACGCTACACTGTGACACCGCGCTGTTAAAAACGGATCCACGCCAGGAATATGAGAGGTTCTTGCCGGCCAGGAGGAAACTCACAAAGCAGGGCAGGTAAGATGTCAATGCAAAATTGTTTCTCTGGTGTTATCATTAGACATTTGGATGAGACGGTGTGTGTTATGGAGCGGCCAGCGAGTTAAGTCCCTTGCACGGTGCGTGGGAGTAAACAAGACTGTGTCACGTAGGCGCATGCACAGGACAAAACGACGAGGACTGCACGGGGACGATCGGCACTCGAGGGTTTATTAAGGAAAATGACGTTTTAGATTTGAAGAGAAGCAATGTTTACCTAATATGCAAATAAAACGTGGCTATGTTAGCTATAGCGTGTCCTTATTTCCCCGGATTTATATTCCTGTAGCACGGTGTCGCTTCAGCTCTGCAGTTGATCTTGCTTCAGGTCGTGTAGCCTATTATTTATTTAACTGACTGTGTAATGTAGCCTAATACAGCTACCATCGCTTTTAGTATACATCATATCATTTAATGACGCTTGTGTTTTGGTCACATTAGGACCATATTATTAAATGTCCTGCAGCTCCGGGTGGGTTGTTGAACTTGCACACATGGCGCTGCATGTGGTAGTTTGTTTAGGGGGTGTTGTTTACAAACATGGGCGGTTTGTGTCCTTGAATTAAATGTGCCTCTGCTTTGCTGCATATCAAATCTGGGTGGCACTTTACTTGGAGGTTTGCAAAAAATGTACGTGCCTTATTAATAAAGAAAAGTATTATTCATAACATTATTATTTTTGCGACCATATATGAAACCTTGCGTTTTTTGTCACGTCATGTCACTCTCAATCGTCACTCAATCTGTCACTCACCATCGAGTCATGAGACCAGTGATGATTGTGAGTCGTGACATCACTATGACATCATTAAGGATGATAGTAAAATCCCCATACATGGGGAAAGCCCCCATATATTGTGCCAAGGTCTCGTGACATCACTATGACATCACCAGGGATGATAGTAAATCAGGGATCATATCATAGTAAATGCGACCTGCTGTCGTAATTAAGCCCATATATGGAGATCCCTGATATTAAACCCATATGTTAACTATGAAATCTTGCGTTTGTCACTCAAAATCCCCATACATGGTTCTGATATTTCATATGTTGATCCTTCCCCATCCATCCTTCCTCTTCGAAAACATGTCTCCCTTTTGACTGATACCTGTCCATTTAAATTCTAGACAAGCCCCCAAAGTTATCTGTGCAGCCGCGCCTGGCAGCTGGCGAAAACTAGAGTTCTCAACATGACCGAAAATTAAGGCCATCCCTACCTGGGCCCTCATCAAACCCTGTACATTCAAGACACTGCCCCCGCTGCCACCCTTAGCTCTCCATATATGGAGCTGACCTGTTCTGACATTCTATATGTTGGTGTGACCTCATCACACCCTGTACTCTCAGTCAAGACACACTCCATATATGGCCAGTGCACACAACCTCGCCCTTTAAATAGGGTGAGATCGCTTCTCACCCTCAGGCAGGTCTTACTGGTTATTGTCAAAGCATGCATGTTGCTATGGTAGAAACGGTTGTGGAGAGGCTGCAGGTGGACACTGTGACACTGTGTTAAGGAGAACCAGGTATTTTATTCGTAGACTAAAATAATGCTGTGTAGGATGTAATAATAGTATAGTGGAGTGGATAGTAAAGGTGGTTGCACACTGGACGCGTTTTTCAGAAAACCGACGGAAAAAATCCAAAAAATCAGAACGCATCCAGTGTGCAGGGACCTTTAGGCTGTTCTTTGGCTGTGCATCTGTCCCTTGAATTATACAAGATAAGATAATGCTCTAAATTCTGTGCATTTGCATCAAAGTTATTTATTTTAAGATATTTTCTTAACCAAATGAAAATGACTATTTTGTGTAATATCTGCTCACGTTTGTCACAAAAACATTTCCATAGATAGATGATAGTTCAGCTGCATCGTCCAAGTGTACCTAGATGGCCCATATAGCTACAGCAGACCTAGGACAGAGATATTTTGTCCTGTGTGAGTTCCACAGTCACTGCATGCCCGATTGCCCCACATGACATTCACACATTATGCCTGGGTTGTTGGAAACTCTGCCATCTGCAGGCTCCAATCTAGTAAATCCGCTCTAGTCTCTCTCCCTCTCTGACACTCTTGCCTCCTCTCCCCTTCCTCTACATTAGATCCAGTTTATCCACATGTCTCTTTTTAACCCCCCAAAATCAGCCTCCCCTTCTCCCTCATCCATCCATCCATATGACTCACTCAATTTCCGCTTCGCCTTCCTCCTCCCTCTATCGTTGCTCTGCTCTATCTGGGTGAAAGTTCAACCACATATGCAGAATCCCATTACACCTAATACAGGCTTCAGACTGAGATTAACATGTATGTTTATTGTATGCAGTGTTTGTGTGCATATTTGCAAGCATCTATTGATATGCCTGGAAGTGGTTCACAGATGTTATTTTTGTGTTTGAGTTTGCATACGTACTGTAACAAGGCTCTGTAGGATGGTGACCTTTTCTTCCAGACTAAATCCTCTAGTCTCATTCTCTCATTTCTTTGCAGTAAAACAGAACAAAAGTTCTAACTCCAAATATCCGTAATCTCTGGTTACGGCCCTCATATTGTCACATGGATCTGTAGGCCCTACTTTTAAAGCAGCTCTTAAATCAAATGTGTGTTTTGCCCCAAAGTAGAAAGTGCAATTTAGCATTTTATGTACATATAGCACTCTATAGTGTACACTCTTATAGTTTTATTGTACACATATTCTACTGTTAGTCGGATCCTTAGTTTGCTTATGAGGACCTAACCCAATATCCCAATGTATGAATGAATGAACCGTTGTATAGCGATTTGAGCACTTGGAAAAGCGCTATAAAAATGCAATTCATTATGATCCTTGATGACTATTTGTAAGTAGCCTATTTGATGTATTGTGTTGTTCTTGCTTACTGTAAATATGGATTAAGAGTGTCTGCTAAATTGTAAGACTAACCCTCTTCAGAGAGGCTTTTGGTGGCCAGTAACCCAGGGTTCATGTTTGGATCATAATCAAGCTGGAATCAGAACTGGTTAGGTCAGTTGATTTTTTGTTTCTTCTTTGGCTTCTTTGGCTTTTGGCCACCTTTTTTCCCCCTTCTTTTTTACTGATAGAGGGATAGATGAAAGTAGACTGACGGAAAGTGGGGAGAGAGATGGGGGGTGACATGCAGTAAAGTCCATCGGTATCGGGAGTCAAACCCGCGGCACACTGCCAAACTAGATTACCAGCCAAGGTGCCCAGACAGCTACGCCAGTGTTGGCATATAAGTATAGGCTAATACCTTGTGGAGGTGCTGGTGTGTGAGGAGGATTATGATTAGAATTATGATGAACTCATTCAACTGTCAGGTGAGAGGGCCGGTTGGATCAACAGGTTGACGTCTGTCCGCTTTACATGGTTATATATATTCATAATGATAGCATACAATTAACATTAACACATTAATTCAGTGTTTCTGCAATAAAGTAAACAACACAAACTGTTGCTATTTTTCATTCGTTTTATTATTACTATTTCAAATAAAGAGAAACGTATTGTTGTATCCTCACACCATTTTTTGATGGGGCTAGCCCCTCCTATATACAGCTTTAATGTTTGTCTTTCAACGATGCTTGTTTAAGAAAACGCCATAGAAAATAAAGAGAAATTTTATGTTTGTTTTGAGGACTAAAACAAATAGCACCCGTTGCTTAAACAAACATTATGTTGTAATTGATGTTGTAAGATAACTTCAATTCACATCAATTCTCACTTTTTAATAATACACAATTACACAATAATACATCAATTTAAGTACTGCAATGTCCACTCTCCATTGGACAATTTACATTAACATACTAGTAACTAGTCCATGCTTGACAGGTCAAACATGCCAAATAAACAGAGAGAGAAAAGTATATCCCATGAATGTCCTTCAGGAGTAGGCATAGGCCTAGGCCTACACACCACACTACACTGACCAACAGTGCCACCCGGTGGTACACATTTGACACTTGCAATAGAATCTATTGCAATCTATCTATCCATTTAGATGATCTATTGAATAGATCATCTAAAAAAATAAAATAAAATCTGTCACCCTCTCCAATGTCTCCGAAAAAGTGTCTTGGAGAAAGAATTAAACAGGTAGTTTAATCAAAAACGGTACTAGACAGGGCCTAGACAGGCGCCCCCCCAACAAAAAGAAATAATTTGAGCCAAAAATCGTCTGCCAATTATTACTTATTATAATAATTATATTTCCGTTATGTTGTATTCTTGTAGAACTATTAAATCTATAATAGAAATTCAGCTCTGATATTTGGTGAGCATAACTATAATTTATTATGCAAAAAGTATTTGTCAGAAGTGGGATTCGAACCCACGCCTCCAGGGGAGACTGCGACCTGAACGCAGCGCCTTAGACCGCTCGGCCATCCTGACTATGGGACCTTACGAACGGACAGTCATGACTTGAATAAGAAGCGATTACATTTTACACAATTTTTCTTACCATACTAGATTAATACCATACACTACATTAGAACAGAGTAGATTATAAGAACGTTTTTCAAAAAATTTCAGGCCAAGGATCCCTTGGTTGAGAGAGAGATGAAGCATGGACCTCACTCACTAAGAATGGACCTCACTCACTAAAGAGGGCTTCATAATCATAGACTTGTTTGACAGGCTGACAGCGCTGAGCGCTATCTATCATCAGCTGCAATGCCGTGGTCGTGGACCAGAACTAGTGTTAATGTTCACTAAATAGAGGTTTTATTTGTTGCGTACTTGTTGACACATGGTCTTTTAAATTTGTTGCTTTGATTTTGGTGAGCATAACTATAATTTATTATGCAAAAGATCTTTGTCAGAAGTGGGATTCGAACCCACGCCTCCAGGGGAGACTGCGACCTGAACGCAGCGCCTTAGACCGCTCGGCCATCCTGACTATGGGATCTTACTAACGGACAGTCATCACTTGAATAAGAAGCGATTACATTTTACACATTTCTTTCTTACCATACTAGATTATTACCATACATACACTAGATTAGAATAGAGTAGATTATTAGGCTGAGAGAGAGATGAAGCATGGACCTCACTCACTACATAACTATACAATTGTTTCGTATATTTCAAAGAGGGCTTCGTAGACTTGTTTGACAGGCTGACAGCGCTATCAGTGTTAATGTAGCTCTGCCACTGGTCCATAGCTTTAATGCCGTTGCAATGCCGTGGACCAGAGCTAGTGTTAATGTTGACTACTACATTTTACACAATTTTTTACCATATATGCCTACTAGATTATTGCCATACATAGTCATAGACTACATAGTACATAGACTATATTATTAGAACAGAGTAGATTATCATCCATATGACAGGGTTTTCAATTTGGCTATGTAAACCTGCTATATCTGGCGGCTCCATTTCTTCTAATGTGGTTAAGGCACGTGAAACTGCACGGGTTGTTGTTTTTGAGGAGTTTATCTGCTTTCACAGCCACACTCCCCACGCCCTCCGTATTTCTGGGTCGGCTACACCATTGGCTACACATCCTCGCCGTCTCATTTGTGATTGGTTACAGTCACAGCAACATTCACTGCCCATGTGTGTTGCATGTGTTGTGAAGATGTAAAAAGCTGTTTGTGTACATATTTCGAGTTTTACACCTTACCCTGTTGTATAGCATTACGGTACTATTTAATTAATCGCTTCTTTAAAAACGGATACTTTGGCATGTGGTACTATGTTTAATCACCAATTAGACATTCGCAATGTTGTTAAACATACGTGTGCCTTTGCTACTAAATACATAATTCATACGAATTAATACATAAATCAAGAACCTGCGACAGCCGACAGAAAAGGACATAGCGGGCCGCCTCCATTGAGTTAAATGGATAAAGTGGCGCCCTGAACTGAAGCTCTATTATTATTATATCGTATTACTTTTACGCCTCGGAATATGAGGTAAATGCTTCACGCCTTGCGCTTTGTTTGGTGCCATTACGGTAACGAGATAGCGCTGTTTCTCAGCTGATATGACATCCACATAGAGTCAGACAGTACTGTCTTCAGACGGCTACTGACGTGACTGAGGCTAGGCTGCGGCATGGTGCAACTGCAACAACCAACCAAGACGTTATGATGGAGACATTCCCATGCGAACTGACCCAGAATCCGTTGAGGAAAATCTGGATGCCGTGTAAAAAAAACGGGCTACCAGAAAAGCACATATCTCAAAGAAGGGGTAAGGCGAGCTCTGTAATTCACTTGTCTGGCCGCATCATGTACCACAATGCATGTGATCTCAGATATCTGCCTATTTAATTATATTGTATTATTGTTTATAATAATTTATTGTTTTTTTCTTCATTTGGAAAAATGTCTTTGTTTTTCGAGGCCACTCGTCCATGAACTTTGAAGATGGCTTTACGCGCGGCGAGGTGTTTGCAGCGTTGCGCACTTGGGGTTCAGCGATCAGCATGCTCCTGGATTTTGGGGGTAACGTTAGGCGTACGTACAGTGTCAGTGTTGCATCATTTTTTCGTTTGTCTCGTCTGAGTCTCGAGTCTGGTCTGTGAAAATGATATACGGTAATGTATGAAGCCACATTTATTTAACAACACTATTATGGCAACCTTACCCGAGCGCCTTTAATGTAATTTAACAAGATGACACGCGCATGACTTACAGCCAGTCAGTCACCCGTGACCACAACACCAACTTACAGTATAGCCTACATGGCCAGTCTATATAAAAAAAGAGTGGTCACACTCAAGTTGGGTTGGGGTAAAATGGGTTGGTTACTAGTCTAGCTGCTAACTCGCCCGGGCGTACAGCCGGCGGAACTGCGCGGCGCCGCGGCCTGGTACTCAGTAAAACTATGCCTGAACATATTCAACCTAACCCTATACCTAAACTTAACCCAAGTAAAACTATGCCTAACTCTAAACTTATTTCTAATCTTATTCTCAGTCAAACAAAATAAAGAATACATGAACCGAGGCACCGAGCGGTCGGCGGAAAAAATCGAGGGGCGAGATGGTTTAGGGGCGACCGTACCTGATACCGATGTGAGCAATGAGCATTCATTTAAGAAGTGACTCGCATTGTTCATATGAGCTGCTCTTAAGCCTGCCAGCCGTGCATCACTGAAATTCGGGTGTTGAAACTAGTATAAGCTGATTAGGTAGGATGTTAGTACAGCCTCGGGCTCGGCGTGTCAATAAGAACACTCTTTACTTTGCTGCACTTGCATGAGGTTAGTAAAGGGGTCGGGGATATGCTACTCCCGCGCACAGCCTTCTTCAGGGTGTAACCTAACCCCCAACAAACATATGCCCCTTTCATTGTGATTGCAATTTGCAAAACACCTGAGTAGACAGTAGACTCAAATATAAGATGACAAGTGCAGTGAGTGACCACTAGATGGCTATACAAGATGTGTAAAATTATGAATGTACAAAAGAACAAGCAAAGTGTGTGTGTGTGTGTGTGTGTGTGTGTGTGTGTGTGTGTGTGTGTGTGTGTGTGTGTGTGTGTGTGTGTGTGTAAAATACAGCAAAATACCTAGGAAATAAATAATCAGTACTTAATCTCTGGTTACACAGAAGACAGAACATCCAAAGCACTGTCATAGGCTAAATCCCTTTCTTAACATTACAGATAAACATCCATAACAAATCTCTACATATATTACAAACAATAAGTCTTAGTTGACCATAAAACTGAAACAAATTAACTTACAAATCGTCATTGACACAGTCATAAGGAGGTGTTTAGTTGTTCTGTCAAACAAAATTGATGTGAACTCTCTGCAGAGCAAGCTGAACCTACTAAATTATAATTAACCACACAGGTGTCTGTAAATTAACTCATTAATTAAGCCAATCAAATGCCCTCTGCGCATGCCAATGTGTCTTGGCCTTTCCAACATCGGGTTTGAGGTCAGGTTTGCTAATCATGTTTCAGCATGTATTAAATCTTGTATGACAAATTGCACACTGACAGCTGACATGCAGTGGTGACAAGACAAGTAGGCTAGATGGTGCCAATGCAGCAGTCCAGTTTGATCTGTGGTGATGCAGCATCTTCAGTCTCTTTCTGCTGAGTCAGCAGCTCTCAGAAAGCCCACTCTTTTTGCCCAACTTGCTTCCACCAGCTGAGTTCAGTCTGAGCTATCATGCAAATGCAATACAAAAACTCTGTGAGGTGATTGTTACTCCTGCTGAAGTTCTTGAAGCAGTATTATTGAAGTTAGGAGATAAGGCCTGCGGTCTGGACAATAACAGGTGAACATCTCAAGCTTGCCAGTAGGAAACTGTCCTCTGGTGGTGAAGTGTTTTATATTAGTTATTTTTTGTTTCCATGCTCTGTGGTATTAGTGCCGGCCATTAAAGACAAAGTGGGTAAGAAATTGCTTCTGAGCCAGTCTTGCACCTTTTATTTTGGAGTGCCGCTTTTTCCATTTAGTTTTAAAGCTGAGCACCCACTGCCTTTTTCTTTTCTGCTTTTTCTTTCTTAAAGGACCACTTCACCACTTTTCAACCTGTTCATGATAAAATGCCACAATATCTTCCTACTCAGTCTGTCTCATAGGAGGGCTGTGGGCTGTTCAGAAACCCGTCCACCAGTGACATCATCGATGGGGAATCCAAGCTAATAGAAACTGCAGGCTTTCTATTGCTGAAAAGTTGCAATGCGAAAATGGAAGCCATCGTTCTCATGATAATGCAAATCTAAATATTTGTTTACATTTTTTTTGCCTAACGATGATTTTTCTGAACTGGCCACAGCCCTCCTATGAGACACAGACTGAGTAGAAAGAAATTGTGGTATTTTATCATGAACATTAGTGAGGACCAATTATATGAAGATAGGTTGAAAAGTGGTGAAGTGGTCCTTTAAGCTTTGTAGAGTGCCTTAATGTGGAAGGCATTCAACGAGCTCTTTCACTGAGTCAGTGTTTTCCAAACTTTTTTGGAGAGCCACAATAATCAACTGTAGTGTATAGGCAGGCAGTATATAACTTTTTTTTTTAATGTACAGAAAACGCTCAATACCGTAGAAATAGGGTGACGAGATCCCAACTAACCAGATGTGGGACAATGTGGGATACATGCGGGGTTGTGTCGTGCGCGTGAATAAAAATAAACAAAAATAATAACATTTCTATTCCTCAATTAGACATTTCTATTCTGCCAAAACTGCCATATCTAAAAATAAATAAATGAATAAATAAAATAATAAATGAAAAAAAAATATATATATGCAAATAATTATATAAATCAATAATTAAATGCAAAAATAAATTAATAAATAGGCAAAGAAATATAGAAATGAATAATTAAATGTATTTATTTGTATTATGTACACATTTAAATATGCATTTAAATACACATTTAAATGCACATTTAAATATGCATTTAAATACACATTTAAATGTGTATTTCAAGCTGCTTTTCCATGAACTGTATGTTAATGAGGGGGCGTGTCTTTCCTAATGAGGGTGTGTCTTTCCTATTCAGCCATTAGCAATCTAACCCAGAGCAATCAAACACCAAAAAATCCCATCCAGCCACTAGCATATAGTTTGGGATTTTCGTTTAGTTTTAGTTTGTTTTGAAAAAATATATATATATATTTTTTTTATTAAGTTATTGGCATCAAAATGTACTTAAAGTACCCAAAGTAAAAGTGTCCTAAATGTATAAAAATCTTTTGAAAATAGCAGATCTCCCCAAACTCACAATGTGTCGCATGTGAGTTTGTAGATCGGCTATTTTTAAATGCCCGAAATCTATATATGCTAGGGATATTGTATGTAAGTTTTGTAATAATAATCAAAATCTAGGCATTGGACAACTTTGCACTGGGTAAAGGTGGGTAGTTTTTTTGCCACCTTGGTCGGGTACCATTGTACATCAGTACATTTTATTCTCAGTAGTAACATTCTTCTTGTGTGCAGTGTTGGCCTAAATTGGAAATCATATATCTCTGATTGCACACTGTATGTTATGCCCAGGCAAACATATGAATGCAGACATTTTGTAAGTGCTCTTCAGAGGTTTAACTTAAAGCATTTTGCACACCATTGTACACCATCACTTGTTTACCTTTACTACCACCATATGATAATATTGTATCTGTATTTATATATCATAATTTCCTGGGAAAACAGACAAAGTACAGTCGATCTGTGAGCTCCTACATAGATTATCCAATGGTTGTTAAGTGACATCATCAAGTTCCACCCGGTCAGTGAGTGACATCAAGGTCCACCCCCTCATTAACATATTATGGTTCATGAAATAGACCTTTAAGAAAAGCAGCTTGAAATTTACATTTAAATGCATATTTAAATGTACATTTAAATGTACATTTAAATATGCATTTAAATATGCATTTAAATGTACATTTAAATGTACATTTACATTTTACATTTAAATGTGTAGATAAATTAAATAAATAAATAGTCACTTAAATACATTTAATTATTGATTTATATATTTATTTGCATATTTCTTTATTTATTTTTGCTTTCATTTATTTTTTAGATATGGCAGTTTTAGCCCTCCATATATGTATGCTTTGCCAGCTGGTTGATTCAGTAGCACATAATAGGACTATGATGATAATAACTATAATTGCGAACGCAGTGAGCCACTTACTATGACAGCAAGGGCTGAATGTCTGTGTGTGTGTGTGTGTGTCACGCTGTTACACCACCCGCCCGCCACCAGAGGGCGCAGCTGTAGCACACACACACACACACACAGGGCGCAGCTGTAGCACACACACACACACACACACACACACACACAACCACACACACACGAGCTGCGTTCGCTTCCCGCGTTTGCGCGTCTTACTTGTAGAACTACTATGCAAATAAACTTAACAGTTAAACTTAACTATTATTGGACAAACAGGACAATAGACCAACCAACCAAGGGGCTTTGATTTGATTGTGAAGGCATGAATTACAACCAATAAGGAACCAATAAATAAATGTTTACTTTATCAAAGTATCCTCCTCCTAACAAAGCCAACTACTGCAAATTATTTTGAAATTATACAGGTAAAATAAAAAAAAGATAAAATTAATTAAACCAGAAATATAAATCAAAATTGGTCAGCATTGGAGGCAACTCATAATAAATTAAACTGGAAACACACTTCTCCACCATAGCAGCACAGCCAGGAACTGTGTGGTAAACACTAGTTATTTCAGCTTCTGTTCCCTTTTCTTCTTGTTTTGGTTTTTAGTACAAACGTGTCCATGCTCCGTGAAGCCTCCTTTTGATCAACACGTTGCTTCACGTCGTTATTCACCTCCTCCGTGTGTCACTGAGAAACGACTCTAATTACAAATGTCACAGAAGACTCTTTCAATATGCCTTGCTCTGCATTTCGTCTTCACCCACGGATAAATAGTTTCCCTGTGCTTGTTGTAACTGCACTTAATTTTCTTCCCCTTTCTCCTCCATGTTTTAGCTAAGACGCTAACTCGTTGTACTGTGTTTCGTGCGTTGTTTTGTTTTGGTGGGTGTTCACTAAACTATCCGCACCACATTGATGTGGCGCAAATCGGAACATCTGGTCACCCTACGCAGAAAACTGTTGCGCCCTTCTTTGTCCTTTGTTCAGGGTTGACTGCAAATTTGTGGTCTCAAAAACATTGCTGCATAAGATATCAAGGAAGGATTTTTAAATGATCATAAAGTGCTCTGTGCTCATAGTGGGGGGCATTTTATTTTGAAGTTTCAGCTTGAAATGCTGGCTCTGAAGTTTCTGAACCAATCAGAGCGTCGCATCCCTCCAGGCAAACACCGTTTGTTTTAAATCAGCATTACATCACCTAATCAACATGAGTTAGACTTTAATATATTAGCGCCCCTCACTTCACACGGGTGTGATTTTTAAATGTTTACATGGTCATGTTTCACCTTGTTTTCTGAACTGGTTGATAGACTTCCGAGAACTATACACTAGCCTCAACAAATGGTGACTGTACCTTTCCCAAGTGTACTAAGAACTCATTCATTCAGACAGTCTGGGTAAAGGGGTCAAAGCTTTAGAACTCTTTGCATACAGTTCTAAAACTAGAGACTGATAGTGTTTAACAGAGGACTCAAACTATGGTTGAAATCTAATCAAAACAAACTGTGCTGCCTTACATGTATAGTTTCTGACTGTTTACCTGAATGATTATGTCTACTTTTGTTTTGTTTCACAAGTAAATGTAATGGGTACGTTTTTGATGTAAAATATAACTTTTGGTTTTTAGACTAATGTGTTATCGTATTTTTTGAAAACTAGCACTTGAGCGAATACATAAGCAACACATCTACAAATTGTGCAATGTGATTGTGACGTCCATGCCAAATAAATAAACATAAAATAACATAATTAAATAAGTACTTTGAGGTCTATGGATTGTTGATGCTAATGCAGTCACGGTCGTGATGATATACAAAATCAGGCCTACTTTGTGATTAATAGTTGCCCTCCCAGTTTTGTTACCGCCTTGAAATTGTATCTTTACTCTAGTAAAGGAGGTCAAATAACCTCGTAATCCTGACCATCCTACAAAAAGATATGTTTTGAGTTCATTGTCTGGATTGAAGAGCTCAAAAGGACTTGTAGATATTCAAGCACTCCCGCAGTATGTTATAGATAGATAGATAGTTTATTTATCTCGGTCATGGTTTATCCAACATTATTACATACAAGGAAAAGGGGTTGTCATGATACAATTGACCGAAAAGGAAAGGGCTGAAGCCGAAGCTTATTATGCCCACCTTTTTGAGATTTCAGTAATCTCATAAGGAAAAATAAAAAATAAATAGAGAAATCTGTATATTATATATATATTGACAAAATCATATTGGTTTTTAATTTGGTGTTTTTTCTCATGTAAATGTAAGGTCTTTAGCACTTAGAGCCAGAGCACAAGTATTGCATTGTATTGTAATACACAACAATAACATTGAACTTTATCCCACACCAGGGACTGTTCACTCTGTTGCCTTCTGGCAGAAGGTATCGCCTAAGCATTGGAAGTAAAACAGCGAGATTTTCCAAGAGCTTTTCCCCCAAGCCATTAGACTTTTGAACAAGTGCAATATCTCCTAACCCTCCCCCCCCCCCCCATATGCTGCTATAAGGACTCCTATCATGCAATATCCGTCTCTCTATGAACTAAT
The DNA here is from genome assembly GCF_964188405.1 of Protomyctophum parallelum. Lineage (NCBI taxonomy): Eukaryota > Metazoa > Chordata > Actinopteri > Myctophiformes > Myctophidae > Protomyctophum > Protomyctophum parallelum. Next base: position 10,606,992 of record NC_139703.1, on the reverse strand, counting down.
GGTGCTTATTTTATTTATTTGTGTGGATTTTAGATTTTATTAGTATTTTAGTTCTCTTTTAACTAGCATACTAAAAGCCAGTGAAACATCATTTCGTTCTCTTATGCATTTTATATATCTGCTGAATGACAATAAAGTTATCTATCTATCTATACAAGCTCAACATCGCAGTACTGATGTGACTCAACAGGCTGATTTAGTATGTTCTGCATCAGTCTGACTTACATCCACGCAAAACGACAATACAAAACGAAAAACAACTCTTAAAGTTGAGGTAACGTTACGTTGAGGTAACGTTTGACTGACCATCTATGCAAGTTTAGATTCAATAATTTGGGAAATGTTGATTGAACCTCTCTTAATTGAACCTCTTTCTATTGTCCTTATTAAGTGCCGCTCTCTTATTTCTATTTCTCTTTCTTTCCTTCTCTCTCAGTATGTATGACCAACTGCCCAACACTCATTGTGACAGTGGGACTACCGGCCAGAGGGAAGACTTACATTTCAAAGAAGTTGACTCGTTACCTAAACTGGATAGGTGTGCCAACTAAAGGTAGGCCTACCAGTTATACTCACAAGCAAGTGATGATTAATTCCATATTACTTTGATTTCTGCAGTACAGCAAAATGTGAAATTATTGTCTCTGCCCCTGTCCGTCTGTCTGTCCAGACGTGTGCATGTGTGTCTGTGGGCAGCTAATTTCCTGCACCGTTGGACAGATTGGAATGACACTTTGTATGCGCACTCCCAGGAGGCCAGAGCAAGACCTCTGCCCCACATTTTTAACATCGGCTTGTTGCTACTAATACATTATCTCTGTATTATGTTCATGTGATATTATATTCCATTTGGCTTCCAAATTTTGCAGGGGTGGCCGGTTTTGCACAACATGCCACAACATGCCACAACGTAGCGCAGATTGCTGTGAAACATTGCACGCACATTCCCACAACCGTAGGTTGTGGGAATATATTTTCTCCCTGGATTCCTTGGATCGTGACGCAACATATAGGCCCCGTTTGTGCCAGATTACATTTTCTGCCATCTTGCGTTATCTTCAAAACACACTTTTTGCTACTACTCCTACAGATGTTGTCCAAAACTCACACAAGTCAGATTGATCAGATCCCATTCCCATCAGAACCCATTTCCAGTTGCCTATGACTGAAGTTTTCAGGCCCTGGGTAGGCAGGCTGGCCTGGCAAGGCCAAGGACAGGGAGCACAGAACTAGTTGTTGTTGAGGACACTTTTGTAATTGTTGTTGTTGTTATTACTTGCGCAAGCAGAGCGCGCAAGTAATAGTTTTCGTCCGCGTATGTCGCCGTTTTTGATGTGTATGCGCTGTGCCAGTGTATGACGTAATGACTACTTGTGCTTGATATGGCAGTGTCCTCCCGACACTAAAAAATATCGTCATTACGTCACCATCGAAAACCAATTACACCCTGGCATTGGGTCCTTTAATCCACATCTTTATTACGTCATCATTGAGAGCTAGTTGTACCAGTTATACCCTGACGTCATATGCTGCTACGATACATACGCATCAAACGGGGCATACGCAAAGTAACCACAGTATACCGTTAATCAACTTACAAATTACATATACATATACTATACATAGAGGCATGTCCTTTAATCCACCCGACACTGATCGACATATATGTCACCATCGAAAGCCGTCTCTTACCATACTTAATTATTATTATTATTATGTTGTTGTTATTATTATATCTTCTGCAGAGTTCAATGTGGGCCAATACCGGAGGGAGTGTGTGAAGATCTACAAGTCCTTTGAGTTCTTCCAGCCAGACAATGAAGAAGGCCTCAAAGTTAGACGGTGAGTCTGGTTTCTTTGTTTTTTATTACTGAGGTCAACTCAGGAAAACCTAATGCCTGATTTATAATTAGTTGCATGCCGTAAACAACCTCTTTGTTTTCTAATTGATTACTTGCACAGTAACGAACTAGAAAAAGTGCCCTTCTGGGCACAGGTCTCCACCAGGATTCTTCCTCAGCCTAGTGGGAATATGCGTGCACAGTTTCATCGCAATCGGACGCTGCGTTGAGGAGTTGTGGCGATTTGCTACTCCTGAAAACTGTAGGAGCCAATCGTGGCCAATCAGGATGGAATATGAGAAATCAAACAAACCTGTCTTGATCACATGACTATGGAGATCATGTGTACCGATTTGCGTGAAATTTGGATAAAATCTGAAGGAGTAATAATAGAAAATGTGTTTTACATATGTGGGCCTCCTGGTGGCGCTATAAAGAGCAGATGTGAAAAATTCCAGACAAAAGTTTTTCCTTGGCCTCTAGGGAGTTGGCATACAAAGTTATCCACAGATCCGTGCAGTTAGAGGTAAAAACACTTTTCGGCCAGTTATAGCGCCACCGAAATTGAAATTGTTGAAATTGTTCATGTGGCATTTCGTCCTCGGCCTAGTGGGAATGTGGGTGCACAATTTCACGGAAATCACGCGATGTGTTCATGATTTGCAGCATTTTGTTTGAAACTGAGCACTCCTGTGAACTTTGGAAGCCAATCTTAACCAATCAGGATGGAGTGTGAGAAATCTGAAAGACCCGTTTCGTTGAATGGCTCTAGAGAGACTGTACCAATTTGCGTGATGTTTGGACAAAATCTGTAGGTGTACTGTGCAAAAACTTGTTTTGCACAAAGCGGCCTCCTGGTGGCGCTATAACAGGCCGTTCTGGAAAGTTTGGGGCAGAGGTTCATCGTTGGCATCCAGGGAGTGTGTGTGCAAAATCTGGCATGGACTGGGTTAACGGTGGCCGAGATTAGCTACACACGGACGGACGGACGGACGGACGGACACACACACACACACACACACACACACGGACGGACGGAGTGCAAAACATACTCTCCCCCCATGCCTTCGGCCTGGTGGAGACAACAACTAATCAACTAATTTAACTAATCTACAAGGTAGCAGATTGGTGAGCTTGTATATTGGCTATATTTGGTGTGCGATACCCGTGTGCAACAAAGTATAACAGGGCATCTTGGACAGCAGTAATCTGGGAAATCTACTGTAATGATGGTCACATACTGTATGTAGATAACACAGGCTATCCAACAAGCTGGCATAACAACAGTCAACATCGCCTGAATGAAACAGCTGTGTAGTGATCAGTGTGCCATAGTCAAGTTACTTTTTTCATGTATTTATTTTTCCATAAAAAAGAGACAAAACACAGCTTCCCTGGTCTTTAGATTAGGAACCAGGGACATGTGTATCATGTCATTATCATGGTCAATATCATGTCATGTCATGGTCAGTATATTATGTCAGTATCTGGGGTGCACACAAAACCATGTTAAAATGAAATTAAGTGTTTTAAATTAAATTACCCCTTTAATTACACATTCATTACACACTATTGCAGTACAAGACTTAAATATAATAAATTAAGAAGCAAATACTACTACTACTACTACTACTAAATAATAATTCATCCATCCATCTACAAAATTCAAAGAATTCCGTGTTCAATGATTGCCCGCTTATCTTTTCTTTCTTTGAGCTTATTATGTGAGACATGGTTTTATTCGTGGCACACATTTTTTTTTATTTGTCTAAACCCTTGTTAATGCAAGATTGTGTCATATGATTCTGTATAACTAGTGTATAACTACTTTAGGCCAAACACAGGCATTGTTAACAGTTAACAGGAATTTGTTTACAGATTTGTCCACCCAATGGAGAATTCAACAGAAACTCCTGACAGCTAGTGACTTAAAACAGGGGTTTTCAACTGATTATGAACCAGGGATCAACACCCTGACTAAGAATCAACCTAGGGACCACTGTTGCGTGGGGGGATATGGGCGTGGTGTTGGGGGGGGAAAAAATCTTGAAATGAAATATTGACTGTTAACTGATTCATTGTAACGTATGTATGAGCGAGCAGACATATGTTGATTTGGACACATTTCCTAATAATGGTGACTCAACTCAATTTGGTACACTTTCCCTTGAAAGTCTAACTCCCTTTTCTCTGGAAGTTCTTGACATCCGACTTCCCAGTAAATGACAACATTGACGTGTCATCATACATTACATCATCACCAGGTCATTTGTTGTTTCTCAACTAGTGGTCGATAAAAACATATTTTCAATTTCCTACATTGCTAAATGCATGCAGAGACCACATGCAATAAACCTTCATGGACCACCGGTGGACCACCAGTCTTGAAAGTCTTAAAATGTTCAAACATGGGCCTTACTGTATACTTGTAAAGGATAATTAGGTTGGCTTTGGTAGACTGACCATGTGTACATTTCCTTCCACAGCCAGTGTGCGTTGGCAGCACTAAAAGATGTTCGTCAGTACTTGCTTTTGGACGGAGGACAGGTGGCGGTGAGTGGAATCTAGATTGTTTTATTAACATGGCTATTGGCTAGACTTGCATTTGTTTGCTTTAAAATGTTCAAATCATGCCAGGGATTGAATAAAGTCTATCTGTCTCAAGTTGAATGGTTGAGTTGAGCTTAATTAAACAACAATACAAATAAATATGAGCTCAGTAGGCTATTTCTGATCATTTTACTTAGGTATATTCAGTGGTTTCACTTAATTAAAATATCACTTATTTTTTTGTTTTGTTGTGATAATCCTCCCTACTGTAGAGTGTGCTGACCATATGGAGGAGTTCCTCCCTGTCCCCAGTGAGCCCCTGGGGTCAAAAAACATTAGGTTTCGTTTTTGACCTGTTAAGGTCTTCAAGGTGTTTTTGTTGACCAGTGAGGAGATCCTGTAAAGGAATCTTGTTCTTTGATTACGTTGGTGGCCATTTTATCACCGGAAAGATTAGCCTCCAGGATGGAACCTAGGTAGGTAATTTCATCTTTTCGTGTGATAATATTGTGCACTCTAACCAAGAAGCCATCTGCCTTGCTGAGATTACTATTTGATCCGAAGAGAATGGATTCCGTTTTTCCCAGGTGTAAGGATAGTTTTTCATCAGCGAGCCAGGTGCAGATTCTACCGAGTTCAGAGCTGAGGGTCTTTTCAACCTGCAGTTTGTTCCTGTCCGAGACCAGCAGTGCTGAGTCATCTGCGAACAGGAACAAGTTGCTGTGCGGACAGTTGCGCGTTCCCCCACTGTAGACTCCACTGTAGACCATGTGCATGTTCCTTCTCCACCAATATTACTCCTGCAGCCCGTAACCTGGGGGTGATTTTTGATTCAGACCTCTCATTTAAGAAACGGGTAACAACAGTCGTCCAATCCTGCTACTTCCAGTTAAGGAACATAGCCAAAATCAAGTCATTCCTCTCAGCCCCGGATCTCGAAACTTTTATTCACGCCCTCATTTCATCACGTCTCGATTACTGTAACTCCATATATATATGCCTTCCAAAGAAAATTACTTCCCGTCTACACCTCATACAAAACTCTGCCGCTCGACTACTGACAAACACAAAGAAACGGGACCATATCACACCAATATTAGCAGATCTGCACTGGCTGCCAGTAAGCACCATTTTAAGATTATTTTAATCACGTTCAAAGCCCTAAATGGGCTGGCCCCTATTTACATCCGTGAGATGTTATCCCTCCCCAACTCCATGCGTACCCTCAGATCTTCGGATAAGGCTCTCCTGGCTGTCCCTCGCACAAACTTAGTTACCCGGGGTAACCAGGCTTTTTCCGCTCGAGCTCCCAAACTGTGGAATGCATTGCCAGTGCACATTAGGGTAGCCCCGTCCGTCCCCATTTTTAAGTCTCGTCTGAAAACCCACCTTTATACAGAATATTCTTTAACTACTTAATTAGCCAATTTGTACATACATGCTTGCTATTGTTTTGTGTGCCTTTATAATTTGGTTACGGTCTGTTTTTTCTTGTTTTTAATCCTGTTCTGTGCAGCACTTTGGAACTATGTTTTGAAAAGCGCTATACAAATAAAGTTCATATCATATCATATCATGTGCTCATTGTGTTACCGGGGCGGAACGGGGTGATTTCCAAACACCCAAATCACTGAATGCTCCTTTTTTTTTTTTTTATAAAGTATATTTATTGGGTTTTTTCTTTTTAAAGACAAACAGACATTACACATAATAACAAACAAAAGAAAAGAAAAGAAAAACAGCTCAGCACAACACTATTATAAATAAAAAATATTGAATATACAAAGACATGACATGGACAATGAACCAAAATGACAAGTGACAAGTGCTTCTCAACCAGGGAATACATCCATACAGTACATTAATTACATATATTAACCCATTCTGACCGGGCACCCATCCTGGTGTTGGCACCATGCCATGCTCTAGCCACTGAAAAACAGCAGATCCACAAGCTCACAGCGCGCCCCCGAGTGGCGCGCTACGAGCCCGTAGGTCCGCCACCCTTGAAAAATCGAAGAACGACTGACACCCCTCAGAATCTGATCTCAGGTCAGAACGGGTCAATCAGACCAATGTGTGTCCAGTGGAAACCTCGCATGAATCCGATCTCAGGTCAGAAAGGGCCAAGAAGGCAGACAATAGTTATCATAAGCATCTAAGGTTGGTACGGAAAGCCTCCAAGTATCGTGGCAGACAGTGTGGTTCCAATATGATTCAAATAAGGGTCCCAGATTTTGTAGAAAGTGTCCAATTTAGAATGCAACATGCATGTGATGTATTCACAAGGAATACAGCCCATTATAATGTTATGCCATGATTTCTTTGATGGAGCAACATCCTTGATCCAAAACAAAAGAATATTTTTCCTAGCAGCAAACGTTAATAAGTTGAACAACCTCTTATGTTTGACATCAATGACATGATCATCCGGGAGACCAAGTAAAAGACACAACGGATCTAAATCGATCGACACACCAAAAATAACAGAGAGTTCTGACACAATGTCTGAATGCTCCTTTAAACTGACCAACAGATATTTTCTTAAAGAATGAAGACAGACTCCTCTGAGTTGGGCTTGGTGCTCTTTTCCTTTTGTGTGACATATTTTCTGTAATGATAAAAGAAAGGTGTTTAATGCACACTGTGAGAGGAATGAAGCTGCTTCTTATGGGATACATTGATATACAATGTTTATTGAGACCATTATTATAATTCACTTTATATTATAAGTCATATGCACATTTATCCATTATTCTGTTGTAATAATTAGGATGATCAGTATCACATATTAAGCCCAATGAAATTCTGGTGTGCATCTTCATTGACCTCACAATTCAATTACATTCAACTATTCTATCGTACATGCATCTCAAATTTCAATATTTTCTACATTACTGCTAAAAGCTACTTTTCAGGTAATGCAAGCAGTCAAAACATATTATGAACTCTTTTATTTATGAAGTGTATAAATAACAGTATACACGTCACAGCACTTTAGTTAGTTTCATTTATTGTCCACGTGTGGAAATTTGTCTTCGGTCTCAACAGTAAAAAACAAACAGTTACAACAACACTTACACAATTATTTTCTCATGGCAAAAAAGTGCAGGACAACAGTGGCAAATACATTGGAAAAACAACAAATCTAGTGAGGCATGGTATCATTTAGTGCCTTAATGGCATTTGGTATGAAGGAATAAAAAAAAAAAGTTATGGTTAGCTTTTGGTACTTTGTACCGTCTACCAGAGGGAAGTAGTTCGAACTCCCTGCAGAGTGGATGAGAGGGGTCGTTTGCTTTTTTACGAAGTACCTCCTTGTAGATACAGCCTAATTGTTTCTGTCTCTTCCCAATGAATTTTGAGGCTAGGTTTACTATTCGCTGCAGCTTGCTTCTTCCTTTTACATTTAGATTGCCATACCACATTGCCATGTTAAAAGTCAAGATTCCCTCTATAGACTGACACCACGCTAGACAGGAACGCCCACAAATGTCACATCCGGTTTTAGCCTGGGCTAAGAATTTTCTATGGCTGCCAATGCAACTTGGTCCACTCCTTAATCACATACGGACAAACATCTATGCCGATAATATCTAACTTGCGGAGGTAGCGTGCCTTGTCCACGGGCAACAGATCTTTCAACGTATGGCATTGCAAATACGTTTGATAATCGCTACTCTGCGCAATATTGTTTTGGAAATGCCGCAAATTGCATTGCAGTGAACGAGAGCAAATCACAACTTCTCCCGGGGATGGGCGGAGTCACAGCTTGAAGCTCTGAATACGCGCCGTGGTGTCAGTCTATCAGGTTTTTATAGACTGTTTCCATGATATGCTTGCTCACTCTAAACGAGTTGAGCTTGCGTAGTAGATGGAGGCGTTGGTTACAAGTTTTAGAAATCTGGTCAGTATTTTCACTGAAATTGAGTTTGCTGTCAATATATGTGCCTAAGTATTTAAAATTGCCTACTACCTCCACTATTTGTCCACCAATTGTAATGGACTGCACAGGTTCCTTTTCATGAATGACAAGTTATTTTGTTTTTGTCACATTGATCCCTAAGGAGCTTTTATCGCACCAGTTCTGAAGAGATGACACATGTACTCTGTATGCTTCCTCCCCCGCTGTGTCCCCCTTCTTCAGTAAGGCAACCAGGGCCAAATTGGAGATGATCTAAGCTGTTAGAAACCATCGCTGTGATTTGTCTGCTTATAACTCTTTCAAAACAAATTCCTAAAATGGAAGTAAGAGCAATGGGCCTGAAGTATTTTAGTTCAGTGCCTCCAGGCTTCTTGGGGAGAGGCACAATACACAACATTTTCCATAAATTTGGCATTGTTAGAGTCAAGCAAATACTGGAATAGCATCAACACAATACCTTTAAGTTCATGAACATTAATTTTTCTTTCAACACTACCTATAAGGCCATCAGGCCCAGGGGCCGAGTTGGGCTTAATACAGGAAAGGCTAGGTACAATTTCATTTTCACTGAGTGTGATAGGGACATACTCCGGAATGGACATACACACACTATCACGCTCAGCACTGAAGTCATTCTTGTCAAAACGGCTGAAAAAGATATTTAGATCATTAGCAAAAGATGGAGAGGGGTGCGACAGGGGGGTACACTTTTGCTTAGTTTCCCTACCCATCATCACATTTAAACCTTCCCATGCTTTCTTTCTTTATAAATAAAGGATGGTTATTATTAATAACTCATTCAATCATAAATATCTTAATATTAAATTAAAAATTGTAAACCAAAATAAATACTGTAAATAGTATAGATCACAAAACGGATTCTTTAATGTACAGTCATTTGGTCAGCAGTTGGCACTTATGCAACACTTGTAATACGTTTTCTTCCTGTTACCTCAGGTGTTTGATGCTACCAATACAACCAGGGAAAGAAGAGGGACCATAACTAAGTTTGCTGAGCAGAATGGATTCAAGGTATGCTAATCGCGAGTGGGCCCTGAGTCAATTCAATCAGTTGTCATGACTTTAATGACTTTAATGGTTGTATATCTGTGTTAACTCTACCAGGTATTTTTTGTGGAGTCTGTATGTGAAGACCAGGATGTCATTGCAGAGAATATAGTGGTGAGTGATATACTTTTTCTTTGTTTTATTCAAGTAGTATATAGTGTTACACTAGTGTCATAAAACCCAGAAGTAAGGTTTCAATGGATTCTGTGAATTGGCTCCAAAATTTGTCTTCAGTGGTCCAGGTGGGTTGCCATCTGGGATTGCTGAAAATGCAGTAAGCTTGGCCCCTAATACGGCTTATGACATGATAGTAATGTTTCTATAATGTACATGTGAAACGGTATCAAACATGCCAACTTCCTCTTTCTTTACTCCCATTTATTCTTCCCCCGCCCATTCATGCTCTGCAGCAAGTGAAACTGGACAGCCCAGACTACATAGACTGTAACACAGAGGAGGCTATTGCAGACTTCATGAAGAGAATCAAGTGTTACGAGTCTGCTTATCAACCTCTGGATGAGATCCTAGACAGGTGGAGACTCCCTCCCTTACTCAAAAACTGGAATGAATGACAGGGACAGTGAATGACTGTGATTGTAACTCAGTTCTCCAAATATGTTCTACCAGGAATCTGTCTTACATTAAGATCATGGATGTCGGCCGACGTTACCTGGTGAACCGCGTTCTTGACCACATTCAAAGCCGGATCGTCTATTACCTGATGAACAGCCACATCTCGCCACGCTCCATCTATCTGTGTCGCCACGGTGAGAGTGACCTCAATATCACAGGACGCATTGGAGGTGACGCTGGCTTAACTACCCGAGGCAAGGAGGTATGTGTTTTTGGTCCGTTTTTGTTTGTTTTGTCCCACCCTGCTGTACAGATCTTTAATCAAACCCACTGCACTGTTAAATGTATCGTTCTTACAATGGTTTCTCTTTCCTCAGTTTGCTAAGTGTCTGCTCAAATTCATCCAGGACCAGGATATTAATGACCTGAAGGTTTGGACGAGTCAGATGAAGAGAACAATCCAGACAGCCGAGGCCCTGGGTGTGCCGTATGAACAGTGGAAAGCTCTCAATGAGATAGACGCTGTACGTTGTCGTCTTCTTTCAGTGTTTGTACCTGGGAGTAAAGACAAACAAAATATTATGCGGATGTTCATGTTATAATGCTCTCTGCCTTTTCCTAGGGTGTTTGTGAGGAAATGATGTATGAAGAGATTCAGGAGAATTACCCTCTGGAGTTTGCATTGAGGGACCAAGACAAGTACCGCTATCGTTATCCTAAAGGAGAGGTGAGGAACCGTCATGCCCAAAAGCTTCCATCATGCACTCGAGTGGACATTGTGTTTGGGTCTAATGGGTTTATTTATTTATTTTCCTCCATCAGTCGTACGAGGACCTGGTGCAGCGACTGGAGCCTGTGATCATGGAGTTGGAGAGACAGGGGAATGTCCTTGTAATCTGTCACCAGGCTGTCATGCGTTGCTTGCTTGCATATTTCCTGGACAAGAGTGCAGGTACTAAACATCCACTGTTTTATTGCACTACACTCTGTTACACAACCCCAATAGCTTGCCTTAACCAGTGTACAGCTATATAGTATATATGAAAGTAAAACATTGCAATAATATTCTGTTTCTACCAACACAGATGAATTGCCTTACCTAGAGTGTCCTTTGCACACTGTGTTGAAGTTAACCCCTGTGGCCTACGGTAAGTATTTTCTATGCAAAATGTTGTAGTTTGATGAAGGGGTATCCGGGGTACTGAAGTAAAAAAAATGTTTGAAAACCACTATGATAGAGTATGTTAATACAATTTAAATAACACAATTAGCCCTTCACTATGCCCCACCACTCCACTCTGCGATGGCAAGCTGTCCTTCTCACCCATTGAGATGCATGTTAAATGACAGAATTTCTCCATCATCACCATCATTTCAATAGCAAGAGCTTCAAAATGTCTTCTAAATCTAGTCAACAAGGCCTACAGTAGGCTATGCACTGCACAAATGTGCATGATTTCAATGAACTAGAATATGAGGAAATGTTAGAAGGAGAAATCCAACTCAATCAACTTAAACGTCCGCAAGATCTTTTCATGTAATGCACGGTAAGACTACAGTGATTAGTATTATTGCCATCACCTGGGTCGGTGGGTGAGTGTAACTTTCCCGATGTTAAGCTGTGTATGCAGAGACGAATTCTTTGATCAATCCTCAAGGGGGCCCGTTTCCCCCCCCTGCGGAGTGATTGATTGATTGCGCGGTGGCGGCAGCCGGTCACTCAGGGGAGAGAGAGACGCTGAATCACTTTTTTGTGCACGCAAATCTGCGAGAAATGCCATGATTGCACTGTAGTGTAGTTGGAAACAATTGCTCTCAACGAGGCTGCTCTCACGGGGCATTTTCACCCTGGTGCTCCTTGAACCAGTCGAGTCTCTTTGGTGAATTCTTGATCAGTGTTATTATGTCACAATTCAAGAACAACTACCATGAAATTCTGACAGACTTTGATGTTGTGGACATCTGGCTAGGTGAAAACAAAAGAAACCGATTAGCATTTGAGTACTTGGGTACCAGCTACCCAACACTTTTAACACCTCTTGGACGGCCGGCGGAGTAGTCTCTCAAGACAGACTGTTGCCTCGCAACAGTTGAGGAACAACAGGGGAGGCGCTGTTTTCCCGAATATTTGACGATGGGATTCTCAGATTGCCGGCGGAGAGGTCCAAAATGTTCGGAATTCCCAGAAAATGTCCACGAAAATCTTCACGGGGGCCCAAAGGGGACCTGAGAGTCTTCATGGGGGCCGTGGCTCCGTGGCCCCCACAGACTCGACGTCACTGTGTGTATGTATTCAACAACACAGCCATGCATTGACAGCTATGTGGTGACGAAAACTTGCCTGCCCACCTTAGCAACGGTTGCTAAACTATTTGGATTGGCATTGGACAATCGCTTTTGTGGTGAGGTTTAGTGAAGGGTCAATTGGGGTAATTGGAGCTGGTCTACCTGCTATTCTATTGAGAGTGACATTTAGATCCTGTGATCAGGTAGGACCAGCTACTGGTTGCCAAGAGGTATAGAGGATATGCGTGTGCACTGTGACTGTGACATCATCATCATACCCGGAAGTTACGCGGGAATGCCTACTGAGTGGCAAAAAACTACTTTCTGGCCTTGACAGCCCATCCAAACACAAAAGTCCTATCTCATTGCATTACACGACATTAAATGGCGTTAAACTCACTTTGCCACTCACTTTGTCACTTGATTTGTCACGCACTTTATGCATGAGCATACCCTCTATTGCATGAAACGCAATTGGAAATAATTCACCAGGACCAGGATCCAATCAGGATCCGGGACCAGGATCCGAATCCCTGAAAGTTCTTGAATCTGCCACCTAGTGACCCAAACGACAAAACACATGCAAACTTTTATCCATTCTCTAATGTCCCTTTCTCCCTTGCATTGTACCTTTTAGGCTGTAAGGTGGAGCCTGTCTGCTTGAGTGTGGAGGCAGTGAACACACAAAGAGACAGACCAGAGGTGGGTGTCTTACACTCTCCCTGCTGGAGCACCAAATTAACCATCTGCCCATCAGCTCCTAGGTCCCCTTTGAGTATTGCATCATACACAGTCAGTATTTAGTCTGTGACCTGGCATCCTCCTGAACACAGGGATAGTGGTCTGTGCTGATCCCATTCCCTCTCTTATTATTGGACAGAAACATTTCATTGCTCCTTTCATCGATGAAACTTTCAGTTTTGTGTGTCATGTTTGTATGAACATAAGGATTATAAGGATACTCTGTGGCTTTTAGTAGCTCATACTACATAACAGAGATCATGCCTTTTGCCTAATTATGTGTAATTATGATTTTGTATTGTTTTGAAGCCATTTAATATAACAGTTTATTTCTCGTATATTATATATTTTTTATTTACCTGTAGAAGTTACAATCTGAGGACACATCTTTGCCTATAATGCAATTTGTGCACATTCATTACAGTAGCCTATTTTGTGTAACAGTCTTTTTCTATTCACGGTTTAAATGCAGAACTGTAATAATCTCATAATATTCTAGTACCAGTATCACGCACAACACACAACCTAGAGTAAAACCATCTGTTACACGTGTGTTTTTGTTAAATATTTCGGACTGATTTTTTATGTCTTTGTGTATTTATTTAAATGTCAAAATGACAACTTCACTTTATGTAATTGTTCAAATTCAGATGGAAAGAATAAATCAGCTTTTTCTGGTATTTGTTTAATTTGTGTATAGGGTTTAGGATATGTTATGTCAGTAGCTGCAAGAACACACACACACACACACACACACACACACACACACACACACACACACACACACACACACACACACACACGTACATGGTGCTTGTTCTGGGTTGTCTGAAGCAAGGCTTTGATCTATTCTAAGATATCCTTTTTTTAAATGTGTGATGTAGATAGTACTTTGACTGACGGCAATTCAAGATCTACATGGACCAGAAGAACCAGAAGGCAGCTGTAGCATTTTTAATATTTTGTCAAGTCACCATGACACAACATTGTTTTATGTTAAATACATTTGTTTTTTGGTCCACATGGTCTGAATGTATACAATTGTAATTACTGTAGCAATGTATAACTATAGTATTTTAAATGGTTGTTGTGTAAGATTTTGAGTTAGCCACTTAGCCACAATTCTGAATGTTTATATTGATCCAGAATAACAATTCCAAAATGTAAAGCACAAGACTATGTGGCCTCAGTACTAAGTCCAACAATTCCAAAATGTAAAGTACAAGACTGCAGTCTCAGTACTAAGTCCTCTTCTCTCATCACTATTTCAGAACGTTGATGTTCAGCGCACCACAGAAGATGCTCTACATACCATGCCGGCACACTTCTAACCCTACCACTTCCCCTCCATTGAAGATTTCACACTGGAACCTCTGCCTGACCAGCCATGAGGTCAAACAAAAAGCTCTAATGGATGGTATTTCCCAACAAAGTATTCCACTTTTTCTAAATGTGATCCATTTGTATGTTTCCTGTTAAGAATTGAACTGTACTGTCAGACAGACGTCTCTGCACTTTTGAGAGGACCGTCCGTTCACAAATGAAAGAAATCTTGGCGGACATTAAGCAGTTTTTTCTGTAATTATGATATTTGGAATATTTGACTAACATGCTTTGATTGTAGTATTAAAGACTGTTATTATATTTGTTATGTTTGCTTTTACTCTTTTTTTGCTTTTTTACTGCAGCAAACCAGAGTAACCTCCGATGTGGTGGGCAGCACTTTACCACTCCAGCACCCATATATTTGTTATGTTATGTTTTGTTTTGTTTTTTGCTTTTTACTTTTTTATTTAGTATTTATCCAACAGGATAATTGTGGCTTTTCTGCCTTTTTTATTGATAGTTTCAAGTGGAGACTGACAGGAAAGAGGGAGAGAGAGAAGGGGAGATACATTCAGCAAAGGTCGTAATGAACGGAACTCGAACACGCAGTCAGACCAGAGCCTATATGTGGCATGCGTCTTTTGTATTCTTTTACGACTTTTTTTGCTTGGTGCTTTTTTACTGCATTAAACCGGAGTAACCTCCGTGGTGGTGGGCAGGCACTTTACCACTGCACCACCCAAGCATACGAAATCTGTCTTAAAGTGGAGGTGGTGGTTGGAGGACACAGGATTACTGATTTCCCTCAATAATGTTTAAGGTAAATCAGTAATCCTGTGTCCCCTATCCTTTAAATATGGAAACATTTCCCCCCCATTTGTATTTTATTTTTGTCACTGTTTTCAAGGCCTTTATCCACGATGGATAGATGTTTATGATATTAAAAAATAAATACAAATAGCCTAATGGTTTTAGACATTTTGTGTGCTCTCAGCTCTGCATGTTTCAGTAAATCTGTTGAACATCTCTGTTGGACAATAGACTCAGGTGCGTTATGGGTACAGTAGGCTGAGTAGGGTGATATCCACCTAGCACAACAGGTCTATCCCAGCAGTCATGATCACATACAAAACAATGAGCGTCACTTCATTGACCCGTATTATTCAATAGCCAATCTACAAACTCACCACAATGTGATACGATACTGGAAAACGATGAAAATATTGAATTATTTTGAAAATATTTAACAACACAAATTTACTCCCTGGAACAAAATCCTCTCAGATGGGGGTTGTTGGCCAATACAATTTGGGGGTCCTTGACATGAAGGAAGAATGGTCCTGTCCCTGTTCCGACCTCTAGGGACAATCCCATGCCCATGTCATGGAAACAGCATGTCTTAAAGTGGATCTCGGAATTTACATGGTCAGTCTGATTAGTCATTTGTCTATGATGTGTATCTATGACTCAAAGCCCAATTGTCTTCCTTGCCTGCTTCATACTGTATAGTGTATACAATATTCAGTTGTGTGTGTATATTCAAACTTTATTAGCGGACTCAATATACTTTATATAAGGTACAGACATAAAGAAACACGACAGGCAATACAAAAATCATTAAAAAGATGTAAAATAAATAATACAAAACTTAACTAGGTACATTTACTTAAGTACTGTACTTAAGTACAATTTTGAGGTATTTGTACTGTTTCCAAATTCCAATACTTTAGTTCTACTTCACTACATCGATCTCAGATCCAAATATTGTACTTTTACATCACTACCTTTGAAAACTTTTGTTACTAGTTACTTTGTAGATTTAGATTATTATTACAGATCAGGCGTTAACCAATTGAATGCGGGAGCGGGATATTCACGTTGTTCGATTCCCAGTGGTCCGGTGCGGCAACGGGAGATTTACGTTTACTGCATGTTTTTATTGATAACTTTCAATCGCCTTTCTACACACCCGAGCACTTTACCAACTAGCACTGGATCATAGCACAACACTCCGATCACGTGATCCAAAAAAAATGCCTCTCCCCCTCCCTTCCTGAAAACTCAGGACTAAAAATCACACCCCTGTGAAGTGAGCAGCACCGCTCACTTCACAGGGGTGTGATTTTTATTATTATTACAGTATTAGTTTTTTTCTTATGAAAGCAGAGTTCACGGTCCGAGGAGCGGACCGTGACAATTATTGCAGTATGATACTTAAGTAATCATGTGAGTACTTTTTCTACCACTGGCTCACAGGTTAGGTCTGGATCCGGACCAGTCCGGAGTCTTTCATATATGGTCCTACTTTGCTTTAGTATAGCTATAGAGCAAAGTAGTTGGGTCGTTTTGGACCGTTCCGTGACCGTGGAGAGCAAATGTCCGTTTCTCAATGGATTTGTCATCTAGGAGGGTTGTTAAACAAATTTGGCCATGGTGTATTCTTTTAAAGTGTGGGGACATTTTCTTTAGAGGCCAAAATCCAAAATGGCTGCCGTGAAAATGAACTTTTTAATGGTTTGACCTACAATGATGCACAATACATGGTTTCAGAGCTTATTGTGGTCAAGGAATACATATCTGGTGTGTATATAATGATTTGACCCATTTGTGACCTTCAAATGCAAGATGGCTGCCAATTTTGAGCTCCAAAAGGGATTTTTTTCAAAATCTGTCACAGAGCCTTCATATTAGGCTCCAATGAAAGCTCTCTGCTCATGATGAGTTGAGTTATGGACACAGGGGATACTCCATTATTGGCCCCAGATGCTGCCCCATATGCTTTCACAAGGTTGTCTGACTGTGCTTTGTCTGACCTCTCACCCTAGACCTGTCCGGTTTGGTAAAACCTGCTAGGAGTTTCCTCCTACTGGCATAGCTCTCAGGGTTCAACTGAGGTACTCAATCTCCCTTACCACCACAAGGTGAACAGTCAAAGGGGATTTTCTTAGTTTTTTGTGTAGATTTTGTGTTTTTTATGTTATTGATGGATGATGAGAACCGGCCAAATTTGTTGAATAACCCTCCTACAGTAGATGACAAATCCATTGAGAAACGGACCTTTGCTCTCCACGGTCACGGAACGGTCCAAAACGACTCAACTACAGCACCATATATGAGAGGGCTTACGTCATCAACCTGTAGCCTGCAGCTATATAAATATGCTATATATGCCATATGTCATAATCGCAACTTCAGTCAATCATTCCCAGAAACAATGGCATCTATATCCTATGCACCCGTGAACATATTCAAACAAGGAGCAGATGAAGAGAAGGCTGAGACAGCTAGACTGTCTTCGTTCATCGGTGCCATTGCTATTGGAGACCTGGTGAAAAGCACTCTGGGACCAAAAGGAATGGATAAGATCTTGTTAGGAGCAGGTAGAGAAGGTAATGTAACTGTCACTAATGATGGAGCCACCATTCTGAAAGCCATCGGCGTGGAAAACCCTGCTGCCAGGGTCCTTGTGGACATAGCCAAGGTTCAGGATGATGAGGTTGGCGATGGAACCACTTCAGTCACTGTGTTGGCTGCTGAACTGCTCAGGGAAGCAGAACTGCTGATCGGTAAGAAGATTCATCCTCAGACGATAATCTCAGGGTGGAGAAAAGCAACTCAGGCAGCAAGAGATGCTCTGAGAGAGGCTGCTGTGGACCATGGTAATGATCCTGTCCAGTTCCAGGTGGATCTATTGAATATAGCACGGACGACTCTGTCCTCTAAGCTACTGACTCATCATAAGGATCATTTCTCTCAGCTGGCCGTGGATGCTGTGCTCAGACTGAAGGGGTCTGGGAACCTGGATGCCATACACATCATCAAAAAGTTGGGAGGAAGTCTCACTGACTCCTACCTGGATGAGGGTTTCCTGTTGGATAAGAAGATCGGAGTGAATCAGCCCAAAAGAATGGAGAATGCTAACATCTTGATTGCTAACACTAGCATGGACACGGACAAGGTTAAGATCTTTAGTTCCAGGGTGAGAGTTGACTCTACAGCGAAGGTTGCAGAGATTGAACAAGCTGAGAAAGAAAAGATGAAGGAGAAAGTTGAACATATCCTGAAACATGGAATCAACTGTTTCATCAACAGACAGTTGATCTACAACTATCCAGAGCAGATGTTTGCTCAGGCTGGAGTGATGGCCATTGAACATGCAGACTTCGCTGGTGTCGAGAGACTGGCTCTGGTCACCGGAGGTGAGATCGCCAGTACATTTGAGCATCCTGAACTGGTTAAACTGGGACATTGTAAACTGATTGAGGAGGTGATGATTGGGGAAGACACTCTCATCCACTTCTCTGGAGTTGCCATGGGTGAAGCTTGCACCATTGTGCTGCGTGGAGCCACTCAGCAGATCCTGGATGAGGCAGAGAGATCTCTACATGATGCACTGTGTGTCCTCACTCAGACTGTTAAAGAAACGCGCACTGTGTATGGAGGGGGTTGCTCTGAGATGCTGATGGCTAAGGCTGTAACTGATCTGGCCATTCGTACTCCAGGAAAGGAGTCTGTTGCTATGGAGTCTTTTGCCAAGGCTCTGATGATGCTGCCCATCATAATAGCAGACAATGCAGGTTATGACAGTGCTGACCTGATCTCTCATCTCAGAGCGGCTCACCAGGAGAACAAGAGTACTTTTGGACTTGACATGTCTAAGGGGACCATAGGGGACATGTGTGAAATGGGAATCACTGAGTCATTCCAGGTGAAGAGACAAGTCTTGCTGAGTGCTTCTGAGGGTGCCGAGATGATTCTCAGAGTGGACAACATCATTAAAGCTGCTCCAAGGAAGCGTGTTCCAGACCAACACCCCTGTTAGATGAGGATGTGCTGAATAGTTCATGTTTAGATCCATTTGAAAAACAAGTGGAGTAGTGGATTAGACCTGATGCATGACCACGACATAGCATAATGGATAATTATGCTAAAGATGTTACAACAAGTTTCAATCAGCTATGTGGACAACTAGCATTATGTTTGGTTAGGTTACTATGGTTTGTATAGTTTACTGCTTACATAGCCATTCATAAAATAATAATATTACAGTAAGTATGAAATCAAACAAAATATCCGAAAACAAAATAGCACCAACGAGGAATGTGCAATGGGGAATGTGCAGAACAATTGGCAGAGGGAGTATAGTAGAACTATAGTCGAATATAGAGGAGCGCAGGTCTCTGCCAGGTTGTGTTCCCCAGCCAGGGCCCGCAAACTTTGGAAGTCAGTCATAGCCAAATGTATGATAAATCTGACCCATACATTTCTGGCACAATTTGTAACTCAAGTTATACACGCCAAAATGTTAAGCGGGCTGTTGTAGCACCACCATGAGACTGATTTGAAGAATGTGGGGTGGAAGTTCTTGTTAAAGGATAAATTCAGACCAAAACATGTACCCATGAATCAGCCTATAATCCTGTCCCAGCATACATGTTGGCCTTGAATTGTTTCATAGGTTCCCCTTCCCATGTTCTCCATTTAGCGACAAACTTTTTTTTCCCTTCACGAATCGTCTATTAACTCACACATGCACTGTTTGTCTCCCTCGAGCTGCCATTAATGCAGAACACAGTGGTAGAGTTCTCAACAGGCCTGAAAATTAAGGCCCGACTTGGCCCGGCCCTATCTCTGTTCATGATCAGATGAACAGTGATAATATGACAAAATCTGTAACATCACAGACTTAACACCTCATCTACACTGCCAGCAATGTGAGCGAGCGAACAATGAAATCTCATTAGAATGCATGTTTTTCAATGAGACTGTCCTGACGTACCACGAGTGTGCAGCGACGAGTATGTTTCATATACACATTATGAAAGTTTCTTGTTACTACACAGATACTGTATATTATACAGTATCTGTGGAGTAACAAGAAACTGGTATACATGCACATTTGTGAAAAATACCGTATGAGATAAAACATACATAGTTATATAGGCTACAGATGAATGCAAGCTTACTGTTTATAGCTTTTTATTTTCCTTTTTATTTTATCTTGTGCTTACCCGTCTACATCATCATGAAGAATCTGTTACTGAGGTTCTCTTTACACCTCATGATCCTTTTAGCCCTCCCCAAGCACCTGAAGTCCTATGGGCTCCCAGTGGTCTGCTTGTCCTACTGGCTTTCAGAGATGACATCATGTGGCAGTCACAGTGGGCGCCCCTAATTTCACACATATTTTTATTTTTACTAGTCTAGTGACAGAGATCATCTTCCCCACCCACCTTCCCTCTCGTGACCATGACCAATGGTGGTGTTCTAATTGTGCAACGCCTGTCAGAGGATTCAAATTCAGCAGGGTGAAGCACATTTTGGAAAGTTCTCAGTCTGAAAAGCGGGTCAGCAAAGGACAGCAAAACCCATGTTGACTGTGACTTCTTCTGAGCACGGGATGTGATGTATGATGATAAGAGCGCCCCTAATTTCACATGAGTGTGATTTTTTTATTTATTTAAATATGTGTGTCTGTGTTCTGGAGCTAATCTTACAAACCGCTGGACCGATCAGTGCTATATTTCTTGTGCACACTGCCAGTAGGCTAGCCTTAAAAAACATCTGCACAAAATACACAGCCATAGCCGTCATCACAAATGTGATGATGTCTGCACATTTGGGCAAGTGGCTATGGCCGTTTTTAGCCCAATGAGTGTTTTTTTTAGGGGCGCTAGCCCCTCCTATAATACAGGTTTAATAGAGCACCGAAGTCCTGACGTCACTGTCTCCAGAAACTGGCTGTATCAAATATTATACCCCCCTGACAGAAAGGCCGAGATGATCAGCTTATTTTTCAAACACAGTTCTTATGTGAAGCGATCTAAAATAACCCTATGTGGATTTCAATGCAACTAAAGAAATACATGAACCTGTGTACTGGCGCCCTCTACTGAAAGTGACGTCAGACTTCGGTGCTCTATGTTTGTCTTTGGTTCAGTGTTTGTTTTGTAAACGCCATTGACAATGAAGGGAAAATGTACATCATAATGTGCCTCATTACGTCATATTGTCTCTTTATTGTTAATGGTGTTTAATGTTTGTGTTGGCACCGTTTGTTTTACATCACCATTACATCACCTAATCAACATGAGTTAGGCTTTAATATATTAGCGCCACTCACTTCACACAGGTGTGATTCTTTCTTCTTCTTTTTGCAAAACTAATGCTTGGAATGGATTCAGCATCATGAAAACCCCCTAGTTTGACATGTCATTATTGCTATACATAAAGCATGATGTAGGTTGTTAATGGTATGGTCACATATTATGCCAATTATGAAAATTTCTAAACATATGCAAGATAGCATCCGGAAGTTTCCAAATGCTGGGGACCCATACTCAACATTCCTAACATAAAACCTTGGTGTAGGCGTGTAGCCTACTCAACATGTCCGGGTTCACAATTGGGGCTCTATTGGGCAGGCAAGTAGACTATAGACCCTCATTTATCAACTTGGCGTACGCCCAAATATGGGCGTACACCGAAATCATCTGCATTTTTCATTCCAGCATGAACTTGAACTTGCGCCCGGACAAACATCATGTCAGGTCGGGAGCTGTCGTATAGGCTTTGTCCTCACCTATTTTTCTGTTGTAGAAAAGCGGAGCAGCAGTGTCTGACCAGCTGACAGGCTGTCACAGGCATCTAAACATATGTTCTCACTTCTAAAATGTATATAAAACCAATACATATTATACATGTGAAAAATATATATTTTGTAAAGGCATGTCATGAAATCTGTGTGCGGACTTCCCTCCAAATGAAACACTATATGGATCTGAGCCTGTGATCAGCTTAGGTGGTTCGGGTATCTGGTTAGGATGCCTCTGGGGCGCCTCCCTAGGGTGGTCCTTGAAGCACGTCCCACTGGTAGGAGACCCCTGGGCAGACCAAGGATCACGTCCCACTGGGAGGAGACCATCTGGTTAGGATGCCTCTCGGGCACCTCCCTAGGGAGGTCCTCGACGCACGTCCCACTGGGAGGAGACCCCGGGGCAGACCAAGGATCACATCCCACTGGGAGGAGACCATCTGGTTAGGATGCCTCTCAGGCACCTCCCTAGGGAGGTCCTCGACGCACGTCCCACTGGGAGGAGATCCCGGGGCAGACCAAGGATCACGTCCCACTGGGAGGAGACCCCGGGGCAGACCAAGGATCACGTCCCACTGGGAGGAGACCCGGGGCAAACCAAAGATCACGTCCCACTGGGAGGAGACCATCTGGTTAGGACGCCTCTCGGGCGCCTGCCTAGGGAGGTCCTCGACGCACGTCCCACTGGGAGGAGACCCCGGGGCAGACCAAGGCGCAGGTGGAGGAAATACATCGACTCACTGGCCTTGGAACGTCTCGGAATCCCCCAGGATTAAGTCACTAATGTTGCTCTGGAGAGGACTCTGGTGGAGCTGTTGCCCCCGCAACCCGACTACGGATAAGCGGTTGAAGATGGATGGATGGATTGATTATGAATAAATAAAATAAAAATGCATGAAACATAAAATTGCTATAAAGAACAATCACATTAATTTGCTGTATTATTATTATATGTCCAAAGCATTCTAGATCTATCTGTCTGTCTGTCTGTCTGTCTATTAGCCTACTTTCTTCCACCACTGGACTTCCATAATTGCAGCACAAAGATGACTCATATAATGTCATGTTTAGATACAGATATAGTGCCGCCCATCGTTCAACTGCTCATTTATGGCAAACCAAAAACTGCACACCGTGAAATTCTTAGTGACGGTTTGTCCTAGCTAGCCTGGGTAAACCCACGCCCCCTGCTGGACAACATTTCATTAGGTTTGTCCCCTGCTCCATTTCTCTCCCAGGTTATTCCTTCTACCAATTCCCACTTCCCACTGTTTTTCGTTGATATATCAGATGTTTTAAAAATGTAAAACCTCCAAAAATGTGCTTCTCGATTAAGCTATACATGAGTAGTATTAAGTCGATGATTGGTTCGACGTATGTCGCCGAAAAAACAGATTTTAATCATTTCTTTAATCTAGACTACATACTTATGTTGTTTTTCATGATTTTCAACGATAAAAAAATTAGAAAAATCATGAAAGAACCTGAAGACATAGCCTACTATTATCACTCCATTCAACCACCTCGTTTACTTTACTAATAGATAGATATACCAGTTGTAACCAAAACCCAACCTTTATTCATTGCAGCCAGCAACACCTTCCTGGATCTCAGCCAACTCCCTCCCCACCCTGTCAGGAAATCCTCCTCCTCCTCCTCCTCCTCCGACCGACAGCAATCAGTCGTGTGTGCGTGCGTGTGTGTGCGCGCGCATGCGTGCGGCTTCTACACAGCTGTGATCTTTGATTGATTGATTGAAATATTTATTAACAGTTTGTAGAATTTACAGTACATTTTAAGCACAAACACAATACAAAGACTGTTAACTGTGAGTGGACGACCCAATTAAGCATTACACTTGTTTACAACAGGGTCCACATTGTTCAATTCATCAAAACATTTAAAGACATACAAACATTTAGAGACATACAAATAGACATTTCTATGTAGCTAAATTCATCATATGGGAAGCAAAAAAGGGAAAAGATACAATATACAGTGAGGGAAAATGGGGTGGGGGGGGTGGGGGGGATTCAGATTTTACAGAGGCCAGTTTCGAATTGCAGCCATCCGTAGGTGCCCTTTGAGAGCGGTTTTGAAGGAGTCAAGGGATTCACATGTCTTAATGACTGTTGGTAGGGCGTTCCACATTTTGGTGGCATAGGAGCGAAAAGAATTTAGTCCCTTGTTTGTGCCGAATCTGGGTTGTACATGGTTTGTTGCACTCCCTCTGGTGTTGTGGGTGTGGACTTCGTTTACATTAAGGAAGTATTTAGACAGGTACATGGGTATCTTGGTGGTGTATCGAATCTTGTGGACCAGACCCATTGCAAGATGCTGTACTCTGTCGACGACCCTAAGCCATCCCAGCCTGTCAAAGTGGGCAGGGGTGAGGTGGGTTCGGGGGGTGAGGCCAAGTAGGAGCCTGACCAGTTTGTTTTGGGAGGTCTGGAGCCTTGTTTTAAGGGCCTTTGAGGTGCTGTGGTACCAAGAGGTGGATGCATAGTCAAAGAAACCTTGTACGAGGGCTCCTGTTAAGGTCTTCAAGGTGTTTTTGCTGACCAGTGAGGAGATCCTGTAAAGGAATCTTGTTCTTTGATTGACTTTTTTGATTACGTTGGTGGCCATCTTATCACCGGAAAGATTGGCCTCCAGGATGGAACCTAGGTAGGTAATTTGATCTTTTCGTGTGATAATATTGTCACCCACTCTAACCAAGAAGCCATCTGCCTTGCTGAGATTACTATTTGATCCGAAGAGGATGGATTCAGTTTTTCCCAGGTGTAAGGATAGTTTGTTATCAGCGAGCCAGGTGCAGATTCTACCGAGTTCAGAGCTGAGGGTCTTTTCAACCTGCAGTTTGTTCCTGTCCGAGACCAGCAGTGCTGAGTCATCTGCGAACAGGAACAAGTTGCAGTCACAAGCTGAAGTCATGTCATTAACATATATTAGGAACAGTAAAGGCCCTAGTATGCTTCCTTGTGGGACGCCACAGCTCACTGGGAGGTGCATAGCAGTGTGTTTGGGGCGTGCTGGAAGGTAAGATTTGTTTGAGAACCGCATGGTTGTTGTTAGCCAACATTAACTCTGTTATTGTTTAAACATTAGTGTTGTTAGAAGGACTGTTGGTTGTTTATTGTGACTCTAAAAGGACAACAATGTGAGGAATGTTTTGGTACTTTTTGAGACACAAACAAATAAACAAACGGGTGGAAAGTAAAGAATTACATAATTACATTACATTTGGACACTTTACTAGTTTTGTAGATTTGGATTATTTAAAAAACACATTTTGGCCATTTGGAAGTAGCTGATCTACAATCTCACAATGCATTGTGAGATTGTAGATTGCTATTTTCAGATTTTTTTTCTTTCAAACATTTGAAATGGGACATTTCTGCGTATTGAGTCATTTTGTAAGTGCATTTTGATGCCATACCCTTTTACTTTAGTACATAATGGTAACACAAGTTGTAACTGTGGCTCAGACGCATTCATAAGATTAAGCTAAACTAAATGTCTCTCTGCTGGATGGAAAACTCAAATGTACAAACGTACACATGCATACAAAAGTAGCAGATCTACATGCCAATTTCTACCATACAGAGCAACTTTATTTCAACTCTAAAGGGCCACTTCACCCCTTTTGCAACCAGATCTTATTTGAATGATTTTTTGAGACAAACACTTTCCTGGGGTTTTTATGTGTTTTTTAGATATTTTAGTATTTCAAAGTGTCCATGGACTCCATGATGTCATGGACACCGGGCTCACTTCCTTCCTGAACTACAATTCCTACAATGCTTTGGTCCACTGCTCCTCCTTGTGGATAGGGGGAGGGCTGTCTTACTGAGGCCCAATCCCAAATGCCTCCCTCAAGCCCTGAGCCCTGGACCCTCATTGACTTTAATGACGTCAGCTGTAAGTGCTTGAGGGTGAGAGGCTGCAAGGGCTCCAAATTGTTGTGAAAGAAATGGGACAGCACTTTGAAGATGAGTCCGCCATTCATGACACTTTGCATCACTTTATACAAACTGTCCTCATTCACAGCCAGTGCCTACCTACATGCTTGGCCTATTTATACATGTCTATCATGTCTATTTTAGTATTTAAGATGATCGTTTTATTATTAGTTTAATAAATACACTTTCCTGTGTGATATGAGTTTTAATATTCATATATAATAATATGCATTATAAAATTTCAAAATTTCATTTCCATATTATTTTACTTTGCTCATTAGTCATTTCTCATCATGTTTCCCTTAATATTATTATTGTTATTAAATATATAGCCTATATCCTTCCATTCCGTCTCCTTTTGAGAACAGTGAGAAAGCACTATTGTGTTTGTTGACATTCTAATCGTGATACATAACTAATTTGCATACCTAAATGATTGACGTTTGGAGGATCCCCCTCATTCCACTAGTAACGCTATGAACTGTGGGTAATTTATTTGCCAAAGTCAGCCTAAAGTCAGCATCGACGCTGACTTTGGCAAAGGGCACATAAAGGGGCGGGGCTGAGCCCTCACTGACTTACCGATTTCAAATGGGACATCCCTCAAGCCCTCGCAGACTTCACATGAACGCGCAGCTAAGTCAGTGAGGGCTCATTGAGTCAGCAAGGGAGTGGATTGGGATTGGGCCTGAGACAACATTTAGTCCAGGAAGGAAGTGAGCCCAGTGTCCATGACATCATGGACTCTTTGAAATACTGAAATATCTAAATGCATAAAAACCCCAGGAAAGTGTTTTTTGTCTCCCAAACATCATTCAAATAAGATCTGGTTGCAAAAGAAAAATGCAAGAATTTCCTAAAGATGTATTTTCTACAATGTATAAAATCTGGATGAAGAGTAATGTTGGCGTATGTTTGTGTTTTACAGGTTGATCATGTGACCTTGGTGTCATGCGGTGACCTTGGCTGCAGTCATCAGGAGATGGCTGGTATTGGTAATAGTGTCTACTCGGCTGGGCTGAAACGAATAACGGTGTCAACGAACGCTCCCTGAGATTACGAGGCGTACGGTGCTCGGGACATATTGTGCCATACAACCTACGCGGCTCTATTAATACCGGCTATCTTCAACTGAGTGACGGAAGGCCCCCCACGGTACGTACCTGGATTACATGTGGCTGTAGTAGACACTAGGGCTGGGTCACCATTACAACATGTTAAGTTGACCATTCATTGTCATACAAAGGATTGCGATTAACAATTGTGTTTGCTGTTGAACATATGAATACGAAGTTTCCTTAACTTTTAGGCTTCATAAAATAATTGGTTGCACAAGGCCGATTATAGCCCTAGAATGTGTGTAATAATGGTGACACAGCCCTGTCGGTGACTGTTATGACTTCCAAAATGTCATCCTGTAGGCCGACAACTAATTTTCTTTCCCCCTGCCATTTCAGAAAGTGAAGCTGACTGGAGGTGTGAACTCTATGCTGTTGCCACTGCTGGGTGAACTCTAGTCTATGCTGTTGCCACTGCTGGGTGAACTCTATGCTGTTGCCACTTCTGGCTGCTGTTAGCAGTGAAGGTTAGTTAACCGTCTGATTCCTGCTGCTTGTTTAACTGGGCTACATGCTACCATACCGTAGGTTGTCTTTCGCGCCATGTATAGTTTCACTTAATTTGTGTGTATAATGCCAGTCCACATCACCGTTATGTGATGTTTGTGGAGGCATGTGATTTATTTATCGTTTAACATAATTTACGGGTAAAGTCTGTCCACATCCACATCACATATGTATGTTCTCTTGTGTCTCCTTTCTCTTCTCTATATTGGATTTAATAAAGTTATTTATTTTGTTGTCATAGTTTTTAATCGCATTTTGCTTTATTTAGGTCATTTCTTTCTTCTTGCCTATCTATTGCCCTAGTTCTTCACTTGTGTTTTATGTGTGTACAAATGTGATGTGGAGGTATGTGATTTATGTTATGTTATCTCACGAGGCAAATCCATTATTGAATATTTAATTCATGTAGTATTCTGTTTTTCTAATATATTGAACCAGTGAAGTATCAGCAAGAGCTTGTGACTAAATAATATTGGAACACAGATTATTATATTAATAATATTGGATCACAGTTGTTTTTTGGTCCAGAAAAGTAACTGTTTTGGATGTACAAGGTTTCTACCCAACCTTCATCTTTTCTCTCTTCTATTCTTTGCTTTAATAAAGTTATTTGTTTTTGTGGTCAGAGTTTTTTATCGCATTTTGCTTTATTGTATTTCTTTCCTATCTATGACACTAGTTCTTCACTAGTGTATGTGTGACTCGGGTCGTGTCTCGCGTACAGTTTCTCATTTGGAGCTGTTTCATGTAATTTACCAGTAAAGCGTCAACACGTCAGTTCACATCCGATATGAACACAGGCCGATATGTGATGTGCATTTATGTGTTTTTTAAAGGTGATATTTCACAGCAATTGCGGATAGCTCGTCATTCACGTCTGTTGGCATTGCGCCATACGAATTGTGTTTATTGCTGTTGTGTACTAATGTTCGTAGTATTGCTGACAAATACTGGGGCTCAAAGAATGCTGCTACCTCATTTATGTCAATCGTCCACAAATGGCATAAATTGTACAGTCTTGCCCCATGTTTCCTACATGGGACAACTAGATAGAAAAATACTTGCGCCACAAAAACCTAAAGGCCAACTGCTTGGGCAGAGACCAAGAAAATCTATTTTGTTCATGTTCATAAAGCGCTCCAAGTGTTTAAAGTGAAAAGTGCAGCAGCAAACATCTAGGTCATAAGACCATTGTTGGTGCTATATTATCAGATCTAATTTGTGAGTAAAGCTTCATTACGTAAGCCCACATCACATATGAACACAGGCCCGGTATGTGATGTGTGTTTATGTCTTGTCTCATTTCACATTTGTGAGTAAGGCTTCATCATGTCATCCCAACATCACATAATGAACTTAGGGTTAGGGTAGGGCTAGGTATGTGATGTTGGTTGATGTGATGTCTTATAATGTGCAAGCTTCATCGTCAGTTAACATCACATTATGTGATTTATTTATGCTGCCATTTGCAGCTAAAACTTCATCCATGCCAGTCAGTAGGCGAGGCATTGACGATGGGCCTATGACCCAAACGTTTTCTGCTGCACTTTTCACTTTTAGCACTTTGCAGCACTTTATGAGCATGACAAAATAGAATTCTTAGTTTATGTCTGAGGAGTTTTCCTTAAGGTATTTGTGGAGTGAGTCTTCCGGTTTTCAATTGTATAAAGACATAATCATGGCTATCATTTATAGTTGTGATTCAAATTGAGTGTGTAGGCTCTTTTCTTCTTAATTTCAAAACATATTTTGCAAAATTGAAACTAATGACTGATTTTGGACCTGTAAATTATAAAACTAAGGCACTGGTGTGGTACTCCTGGTTTACCAGAACGGGGTTCAACTCCCTGCGGTGCCCTCAATTTGTTGTATTTACATGGTTCATTTTCTGCTCATTGTGTTGCCTTTTCATAGATGATAACCCCCAGGTTCTTTACTGTTTGTACTCCTTACAGTTGGGTTACAAGTCTATTTAGAGACCAAGCCCGAAGGGACTCTTGGTCCCTTATTTTTCTCTTCTCCTTCCACCAAAAATGTCAGTTCTGGCTGAACTGTGCTGTCGGGTTATCATTTGAAAATTAAGATTGGCCCTGATCACCCCATCTGATCGGGACAACCTAGAGGGCAATGCCAAACGGTGAGGACGCAAAGCCCACAACCATTGGCCAATGGGTGGTGCTATAGCACTCAACTGAAAATTCAAACTTTAAACGGGCATAGCTCATGAACCGCTTGACCATGAGCAATAAAACATTGATACCCATGTGTAGGGATGGAGCTCGATACCTGGAGAAAATCCGTAAGCTTATTGAGTACCCGTTATCGATAAGCTTTGGGCTTATCGAGCTTGTTGTTGAGCATAGCGGTATAGTGGCCCGGTCATGTTTAAATGATCAAGACGAGAGGTGGATCAATAAATGCCAACCAGCACTATCCGGGTAAACGCAACCTGTTAACAGTTTCTTTAATATTTTATTGCCTTCCGTCTGCCCTAGTATAAGATACTGGTTCTGTTCAGAGTTTATAGTCTCCCGTCTTTCCACAAAATAATAGATTGCTCGATAAGAACCCGGCTCAATAAAAAATAATGAACTCCATCCCTACCATGTGTCTCCTCTTGCCTCACTTTCGTATTCTGACTTTTGGATCTGAATTGTATCTCTCTCCTCCCGGGATCTTTGCTCAAAATGCCTAAACATTTCTATACGAAAATAAGTCTAAAAATAAATGACTGGGTTTACTACAAACTGTAGTCATGTCAGAACCTGGAAGGACCACAGACAAGGGTTTTACAGGTATAACAATCTTTATTAAAGTAAATACTCAGTGGGTTATAGAATGAGGCAAAACGGTAAACTACATTTCATATAATGCAAAGCACTCAAACACAATTAAACTCCCTTCACATTAAAAACCTTTCTCTATAAAATACTAGCCTCTATTACGTGCAGTGTTGGCAAAATATTACTTTAACACTAATATACTACTTATTACTTTTAAAAAAAGTAATAAAGTTACACTACTTATTACTCCCTGATAAAAGTAACTAGTTACTTATTACTTTACTTACTTTTTTTCTCTCTCCCCCAGTAATTGCATATTTTGTCCCCAAAAGTCTTACTTTGCATTTTCAACATTAGCAGTCCCCCCTCCCCTATTCTGCAGTGTTTATTTAACTCATGATGATGGATCCATTTGTACACATAGATTAGAAGTAGATTTCGACGTGGAATATAGCTTCTTCTGTATGCACAACTTGCAGCGGACAATAATGTCCATCTCGTCTTGATCACGGACATACTAATTTTTTTTTGAATACTTCCAAGTATTGAATGTTATAACGCTTTGTTGTGCCGGTGTTTCTGTCTCCTCCACCTCCTCCATTGTTAGTTTATTTACATCTCTTCTCTTTAACAGTGCAGTCTAACGAGTTACACACACTAGTTTAGGTTGTTGTTCCGTGTTCCGGACGGTTTAAGGCCCGCCCTTCTGCATCCGATACTTCACACATACGTACCGACGAGTGTGCATCGTTTCCGTATCCGCTCTAGAGTCTAGATCTAGAGCGGATCAGCAGTCTGCAAAGCAACTTGACTTCAACCCAGTCTACCATTATAAATAAACACTCAAACCCACAGTTCCACCAAGGCTCGTGAAATAGTAATATTACTTTTGAAAAAAAGTAAATGTAATATTATTACTCAAAATGTGAAAGTAACTAGTTAAGTTACATATTACTGGAAAAAAGTAATGATATTACTGAAAGTAGTATATTACTTAAGTTACTTGCCAACACTGATTACGTGTACACGATATACAACAGTGGGTTGGGTGGAGGGGTTCTCTTCTCACCCTTTTTACTCTGTCGGGTGACCTTTGTCATAGAGGTTTTTAATCTAGTCTCGACTGTGCAGAGTGTCACCACCGAGGACAAATGCCGGGAGACGGTGCCCGGGACTTAAACGCCCTGCCTCCTATTGTAACTTTTGATATTCAGGACTTTAAAAGACTGGTGCATTTTTGTAAACTATGAACACGCTGTTCTGTTAAGATTGTAGGGATCGATTAGTTCTTTGAGATATTGTGGTGCCTGACCATTGTGAGCTTTATAGGTGAGGAGGATTTTGAACTCTTCTGTATTTAACCAGGAGCGAGTGATGGTTCTGATCACATGGTTCTCGGACCCCTAGTATAGGGGTTCCAAATCTTTGATTGCAACTTTTTTCATTTAATAATTCGTTCATATCGTTAATGTAATAAATAAATGTATTTCCTTTATTTACATTAACCATAGAATCACTAGAGGTGAACATTAACAAAATCTGATCTACAAGCTCATGATTTAAGAGTATTTGAAAAAAATGACAGTCCATGGTCTCGGACGGCATACTATAGAGCATCGCAGTCCCGTTCCCTTACATGACTATGCCAGGCCCAGGAAATGAATCCCAATGCATTTTTCCCATAGACATTTCAAAAAGTATTTATTTAAAGACCTTAATTGTTGTACGAAGCCGAGTCATGACAACAAACACTATCTTGGACCAACAAATGATTACAAAGAAGAAAAACAAAGTGTTGTACCTGCCATTTTTTTTCTAATTCTTTGTTTGGTCCAAAACATTGTGTTTATTGTCATGATTTGTCACAATAAGAGTTGGCTTTGTCTGCGGCGTAAACTTCTTTAAATAAATACTTTCTGAAAAGTCTGAGGAAAATGAACAGGGATTACTTTTCCGGGTCTCTCGAGGGGGCGGGACTGCTACGCTCTATAGTATGCCGTGGTGCAACCCAACAGAGTTGCAGCACTTACTTCACACAGGTGTGATTTTCAAGATTTGAGGATTCGAAAAAAAGATGAATCACGAAAAAAAGGTATACTAGTCCATGGTTTCGGACTGCATGACGTTTTTCACGATTTTGCAGGATTTGAGAACAAGATGAAAATAATGGACCTGTACATTACAACAAAACAAACTAAGGCACTGGTGTGGTACTCCTGGTTTACCAGAACGGGGTTCAAGTCCCTGCAGTGCTATGCTCAATTTGTATTTACATGGTTTATTTGAATTTTCTGCTCATTGTGTTGCCTTTTCATAGATAACCCCAAGGTTCTCTACTGTGTTTGTACTCCCTACAGTTAGGTTCCCAAGTCTATTTATTCCATAATGATTTCTGTTCACTAGACCCAGAACAAAATGAGTGTCTCTTATTTTAGTTTAAGAAAGTTTTCACACGTATATTTCTTCTGCAAAAATTGGTGATGAAGTGACTCATCATTGTTGGTTTGGGAACTTTATACATTGTGAGATACTTGAATGTGTTCTTATATTATCACTTTACCAAAATACAGCTCAATGTCTTATCTTATCACCACTTTATCCAAATACAGGATAGTCCATGGTCTCGGAGGGCATACTATAGTCTTATGAAGGTCATCTATACTGGTCAAGGTCATTGATACTGGTGACAGTCATTTATACTGCTAAAGGTCATTTATACTGTTCAAGGTCATTGAGTGACCCGCTATAGTGAGCCATTCTTCATTGAGGATTTGAAAAAAGGGGAAAATCACGGAAAAACTAAAGGCTATGGTCTCAGAACATACGCGACATGGTCATGTTTTTCATAAATGGGACCATTTTCCAAAAAGAATATTATGACATTAGAAATGAGACTTTAAACTAGTGACTGGAAGCAGAAAGTATTCATGACCATGTTTATTAAGGTAATACAGTCTAGGTGAAGTTGGGCCCAAATACATGGACCTCTATGGGGATATGGGTTTTTCTGGGTCCAATGACAGCGCCACAACAGGCCATTATATGAACTTTCAGGAAATCCCGATTTCCTCAGTGGCTTCACAAAATATCTGTCTGACTGCCCCCCTGGTTCCAGACCAGAGAACAGCTGGGCTCTCAAGTTTAACCTGGTTTGACTCCTGGAACAATGCAGATCTCAGAGGATGCCAGAGGGAGCGAAGGGAAGGGGGGGAACAAAATGGCAAGAGTCCAATCGGAAAATGTTGGTCATTAATGATTCTTGTCTGTTTCCCTTTTTTTTCGGGGGTATAAGGAAAGATTTGGCCTGAGACACAATGGTTTGTCTGACGCCGTGTCCAAAACAAATGAACGGCTCTAGCGTATAGAGAGAGGAACAGGACTGGACAAAGGAGGAATTATTGTACTGTATGTGTGTGCATGTACATGCGTGCACGTCCATCGTCTGTGTGTGTGGGCCTGTGGTGTGTGTGTGTGTGTGTGTGTCTCTCTCTCTCTCTCTCGGGAGGGGGCTACTGGGCCCAAAGCCTGCATGCATTCTCATTTGTTTCCGTTGGCCATTTCTAACGCAAAGATAATAATCAATCACTTAGTTAATGGATATACAAAACTGGAGAGCGTGTGTGCATGTGGCTGTGCGTGCGGCCATGTGTCCGTGCGTGTGTGGTGTACAGTATTAGGACTTTAGGAGAGAAGTCATTTTCCACGTCGGGTTCTGTGCCATGCAACCAGCGACCTGACAGACAGACATGCAGCTTGAATTAGTCCTGTATATACTTGATGATAATGGATCTTTCAACTGAGAAAGGAGACGCTGTCTGTGAACCAACTGTCTGTGAACCAACTGCTGGCTTCTGCTCCGGCCCTCTCGTTCTCACAGGCACTGTACTGTCTGTTATAACCTGGAAAACAGACAGATCTGGAAAAACAACTAAATAATAATCCAGGTTGAGATTGGCTCAATGGCAGACTGT
This sequence comes from Protomyctophum parallelum, assembly GCF_964188405.1. NCBI lineage: Eukaryota > Metazoa > Chordata > Actinopteri > Myctophiformes > Myctophidae > Protomyctophum > Protomyctophum parallelum. The sequence goes on along the minus strand of NC_139703.1, from coordinate 10,572,747 downwards.
GGCACGTCAAAAAGTCACTTTCACGTAGAAACTCCATTCACACTTTTTAGAATTCAGCTTACTGTGGAGACACATGCTGAAACCTTTTACTTTAAAATGTTTTGTATTTATTGAGTTATTTAACTTAAATGCCCAATGCATTCTCTATGGCAATAGCACACACTTTGGCATGCTACTAGTCCTACATACTTACACCTAGCAACCCCATTCTAGCCTACTTAGGTTCATCTTACGGTGGACATGTTTGCCTGAAAAGGAATCTTTGAAATGTTTCATAGTTTTAGAAATATAGTGCTTTCAAATTTGAGACATTTAACATGGGGCTCAATGGCAGCTCTATAGGCACGTCAAAAGTCACTTTCACCTAGAAACTCCATTCACACTTTTTATTATTCAGCTTACTGTGGAAACACATGCTGGAACTTTTTTTTATTTTTATGTTTTGTAGTTTATGAGTTATTTAACTTAAACGCCCAATGCATTCTCTATGGCAATAGCACAACATTTGGAATGCTACTAGTCCTACATACTTACACCTAGCAACCCCATTCTAGCCTACTTAGGTTCATCTTACGGTGGACATGTTTGCCTGAAAAGGAATCTTTGAAATGTTTCATAGTTTTAGAAATATAGTGCTTTCAAATTTGAGACATTTAACATGGGGCTCAATGGCAGCTCTATAGGCACGTCAAAAGTCACTTTCACCTAGAAACTCCATTCACACTTTTTATTATTCAGCTTACTGTGGAGACACATGCTGGAACTTTTTTTTATTTTTATGTTTTGTAGTTTATGAGTTATTATATATATTTTTTTTAAGATATTTTTTTGCGGCTTACGCCTTTTATTGATTTTTGAAGGGACAGACAGTAGGCTGACAGGAAAGGGGAGAGAGATGGGGGGATGACATGCAGTAAAGGCCGTGTCGGGTCCGGGAGTCGAACCCGCGGCACACTGCGACTGGATCACCAGTCCGGTGCCCAGACCGTTACGCTACGGCCTGGGCCGTTTATGAGTTATTTAACTTAAACGCCCAATGCATTCTCTATGGCAATAGCACAAAATTTGGCATGCTACTAGTCCTACATACTTACACCTAGCAACCCCATTCTAACCTACTTAGGTTCATCTTACGGTGGACATGTTTGCCTGAAAAGGAATCTTTGAAATGTTTCATAGTTTTAGAAATATAGTGCTTTCAAATTTGAGACATTTAACATGGGGCTCAATGGCAGCTCTATAGGCACGTCAAAAGTCACTTTCACCTAGAAACTCCATTCACACTTTTTATTATTCAGCTTACTGTGGAGACACATGCTGGAACTTTTTTTTATTTTTATGTTTTGTAGTTTATGAGTTATTTAACTTAAACGCCCAATGCATTCTCTATGGCAATAGCACAAAATTTGGAATGCTACTAGTCCTACATACTTACACCTAGCAACCCCATTCTAGCCTACTTAGGTTCATCTTACGGTGGACATGTTTGCCTGAAAAGGAATCTTTGAAATGTTTCATAGTTTTAGAAATATAGTGCTTTCAAATTTGAGACATTTAACATGGGGCTCAATGGCAGCTCTATAGGCACGTCAAAAGTCACTTTCACCTAGAAACTCCATTCACACTTTTTATTATTCAGCTTACTGTGGAGACACATGCTGGAACTTTTTTTTATTTTTATGTTTTGTAGTTTATGAGTTATTTAACTTAAACGCCCAATGCATTCTCTATGGCAATAGCACAACATTTGGAATGCTACTAGTCCTACATACTTACACCTAGCAACCCCATTCTAGCCTACTTAGGTTCATCTTACGGTGGACATGTTTGCCTGAAAAGGAATCTTTGAAATGTTTCATAGTTTTAGAAATATAGTGCTTTCAAATTTACAATGGGGCTCAATGGCAAAAATGATGAAAAACGGCGTGCTATAGTATGCCGTACGATATGGTCCAAAATGATGAAAAACTAGGTTATTTTTTTTTTTAAACGATGGGCTATAACCCATCGTTTCTTTATTTATTTATTTTTTTCAAAACCTCAAAAATGATGAAAAACGGCGTGCTATAGTATGCCGTACGATATAGGCTATAGCCCATGGTCCAAAATGATGAAAAACGAGGATATTATTTTTTTCAAAAATAAAAAAAACAATGGGTTATAACCCATCGTTTTTTTAATTTTTAAATTTTTTCCAAATCCTCAAAAATGATGAAAAACGGCGTGCTACAGTATAGTATGCCGTACGATATGGGCTATAGCCCATATCCTCGCGGTGTATAGCGGTGTATGAGAATGGGTGTTGCGGAGGATGAGAGCATTCCTCTCATCCTCAACACAATGCATTCTCTATGGCAATAGCACAAAATTTGGCATGCTACTAGTCCTACATACTTACACCTAGCAACCCCATTCTAGCCTACTTAGGTTCATCTTACGGTGGACATGTTTGCGTGAAAAGGAATCTTTGAAATGTTTCATAGTTTTAGAAATATAGTGCTTTCAAATTTGAGACATTTAACATGGGGCTCAATGGCAGCTCTATAGGCACGTCAAAAGTCACTTTCACCTAGAAACTCCATTCACACTTTTTATTATTCAGCTTACTGTGGAGACACATGCTGGAACTTTTTTTTATTTTTATGTTTTGTAGTTTATGAGTTATTTAACTTAAACGCCCAATGCATTCTCTATGGCAATAGCACAAAATTTGGCATGCTACTAGTCCTACATACTTACACCTAGCAACCCCATTCTAACCTACTTAGGTTCATCTTACGGTGGACATGTTTGCCTGAAAAGGAATCTTTGAAATGTTTCATAGTTTTAGAAATATAGTGCTTTCAAATTTGAGACATTTAACATGGGGCTCAATGGCAGCTCTATAGGCACGTCAAAAGTCACTTTCACCTAGAAACTCCATTCACACTTTTTATTATTCAGCTTACTGTGGAGACACATGCTGGAACTTTTTTTTATTTTTATGTTTTGTAGTTTATGAGTTATTTAACTTAAACGCCCAATGCATTCTCTATGGCAATAGCACAAAATTTGGAATGCTACTAGTCCTACATACTTACACCTAGCAACCCCATTCTAGCCTACTTAGGTTCATCTTACGGTGGACATGTTTGCCTGAAAAGGAATCTTTGAAATATTTCATAGTTTTAGAAATATAGTGCTTTCAAATTTGAGACATTTAACATGGGGCTCAATGGCAGCTCTATAGGCACGTCAAAAGTCACTTTCACCTAGAAACTCCATTCACACTTTTTATTATTCAGCTTACTGTGGAGACACATGCTGGAACTCTTTTTTATTTTTATGTTTTGTAGTTTATGAGTTATTTAACTTAAACGCCCAATGCATTCTCTATGGCAATAGCACAAAATTTGGAATGCTACTAGTCCTACATACTTACACCTAGCAACCCCATTCTAGCCTACTTAGGTTCATCTTACGGTGGACATGTTTGCCTGAAAAGGAATCTTTGAAATGTTTCATACTTTTAGAAATATAGTGCTTTCAAATTTACAATGGGGCTCAATGGCAAAAATGATGAAAAACGGCGTGCTATAGTATGCCGTACGATATGGTCCAAAATGATGAAAAACGAGGTTAATTTTTTTTTTAAACGATGGGCTATAACCCATCGTTTCTTTATTATTTTATTTTTTTCAAAACCTCAAAAATGATGAAAAACGGCGTGCTATAGTATGCCGTACGATATAGGCTATAGCCCATGGTCCAAAATGATGAAAAACGAGGATATTATTTAAAAAAAAACAAAAAAAAAACAATGGGTTATAACCCATCGTTTTTTTAATTTTTTCCAAATCCTCAAAAATGATGAAAAACGGCGTGCTACAGTATAAGTACGATATGGGCTATAGCCCATATCCTCGCGGTGTATAGCGGTGTATGAGAATGGGTGTTGCGGAGGATGAGAGCTTTCCTCTCATCCTCCGCAACACAATGCATTCTCTATGGCAATAGCACAAAATTTGGCATGCTACTAGTCCTACATACTTACACCTAGCAACCCCATTCTAGCCTACTTAGGTTCATCTTACGGTGGACATGTTTGCCTGAAAAGGAATCTTTGAAATGTTTCATAGTTTTAGAAATATAGTGCTTTCAAATTTGAGACATTTAACATGGGGCTCAATGGCAGCTCTATAGGCACGTCAAAAGTCACTTTCACCTAGAAACTCCATTCACACTTTTTATTATTCAGCTTACTGTGGAGACACATGCTGGAACTTTTTTTTATTTTTATGTTTTGTAGTTTATGAGTTATTTAACTTAAACGCCCAATGCATTCTCTATGGCAATAGCACAAAATTTGGAATGCTACTAGTCCTACATACTTACACCTAGCAACCCCATTCTAGCCTACTTAGGTTCATCTTACGGTGGACATGTTTGCCTGAAAAGGAATCTTTGAAATGTTTCATAGTTTTAGAAATATAGTGCTTTCAAATTTGAGACATTTAACATGGGGCTCAATGGCAGCTCTATAGGCACGTCAAAAGTCACTTTCACCTAGAAACTCCATTCACACTTTTTATTATTCAGCTTACTGTGGAGACACATGCTGGAACTTTTTTTTATTTTTATGTTTTGTAGTTTATGAGTTATTTAACTTAAACGCCCAATGCATTCTCTATGGCAATAGCACAAAATTTGGAATGCTACTAGTCCTACATACTTACACCTAGCAACCCCATTCTAGCCTACTTAGGTTCATCTTACGGTGGACATGTTTGCCTGAAAAGGAATCTTTGAAATGTTTCATAGTTTTAGAAATATAGTGCTTTCAAATTTACAATGGGGCTCAATGGCAAAAATGATGAAAAACGGCGTGCTATAGTATGCCGTACGATATGGTCCAAAATGATGAAAAACGAGGTTAATTTTTTTTTAAACGATGGGCTATAACCCATCGTTTCTTTATTATTTTATTTTTTTCAAAACCTCAAAAATGATGAAAAACGGCGTGCTATAGTATGCCGTACGATATAGGCTATAGCCCATGGTCCAAAATGATGAAAAACGAGGATATTATTTAAAAAGAAAACAAAAAAAAAACAATGGGTTATAACCCATCGTTTTAATTTTTTTTAAATTTTTTCCAAATCCTCAAAAATGATGAAAAACGGCGTGCTATAGTATGCCGTACGATATAGGCTATAGCCCATGGTCCAAAATGATGAAAAACGAGGATATTATTTTTTTCAAAAAAAAAAAAAAACAATGGGTTATAACCCATCGTTTTTTTAATTTTTTCCAAATCCTCAAAAATGATGAAAAACGGCGTGCTACAGTATAAGTACGATATGGGCTATAGCCCATATCCTCGCGGTGTATAGCGGTGTATGAGAATGGGTGTTGCGGAGGATGAGAGCTTTCCTCTCATCCTCCGCAACACAATGCATTCTCTATGGCAATAGCACAAAATTTGGCATGCTACTAGTCCTACATACTTACACCTAGCAACCCCATTCTAGCCTACTTAGGTTCATCTTACGGTGGACATGTTTGCCTGAAAAGGAATCTTTGAAATGTTTCATAGTTTTAGAAATATAGTGCTTTCAAATTTGAGACATTTAACATGGGGCTCAATGGCAGCTCTATAGGCACGTCAAAAGTCACTTTCACCTAGAAACTCCATTCACACTTTTTTATTATTCAGCTTACTGTGGAGACACATGCTGGAACTTTTTTTTATTTTTATGTTTTGTAGTTTATGAGTTATTTAACTTAAACGCCCAATGCATTCTCTATGGCAATAGCACAAAATTTGGCATGCTACTAGTCCTACATACTTACACCTAGCAACCCCATTCTAACCTACTTAGGTTCATCTTACGGTGGACATGTTTGCCTGAAAAGGAATCTTTGAAATGTTTCATAGTTTTAGAAATATAGTGCTTTCAAATTTGAGACATTTAACATGGGGCTCAATGGCAGCTCTATAGGCACGTCAAAAGTCACTTTCACCTAGAAACTCCATTCACACTTTTTATTATTCAGCTTACTGTGGAGACACATGCTGGAACTTTTTTTTATTTTTATGTTTTGTAGTTTATGAGTTATTTAACTTAAACGCCCAATGCATTCTCTATGGCAATAGCACAAAATTTGGAATGCTACTAGTCCTACATACTTACACCTAGCAACCCCATTCTAGCCTACTTAGGTTCATCTTACGGTGGACATGTTTGCCTGAAAAGGAATCTTTGAAATGTTTCATACTTTTAGAAATATAGTGCTTTCAAATTTACAATGGGGCTCAATGGCAAAAATGATGAAAAACGGCGTGCTATAGTATGCCGTACGATATGGTCCAAAATGATGAAAAACGAGGTTAATTTTTTTTTTTTAACGATGGGCTATAACCCATCGTTTCTTTATTATTTTATTTTTTTCAAAACCTCAAAAATGATGAAAAACGGCGTGCTATAGTATGCCGTACGATATTGGCTATAGCCCATGGTCCAATATGATGAAAAACGAGGATATTAAAAAAAAAAAAAAAAAAAAAAAAAACGAGGGTTTATAACCCAGCGTTTTTTTTCTTCATTTTTTCATTTTTTTCAAATCCTCAAAAATGATGAAAAACGGCGTGCTATAGTATGCCGTACGATATAGGCTATAGCCCATGGTCCAAAATGATGAAAAACGAGGATATTATTTTTTTTTAAAAAGAAAAAAAAAGAATGGGTTATAACCCATCGTTTTTAAAATTTTTACATTTTTTCCAAATCCTCAAAAATGATGAAAAACGGCGTGCTATAGTATGCCGTACGATATAGGCTATAGCCCATGGTCCAAAATGATGAAAAACGAGGATATTATTTTTTTCAAAAATAAAAAAAAACAATGGGTTATAACCCATCGTTTTTTTTATTTTTTCCAAATCCTCAAAAATGATGAAAAACGGCGTGCTACAGTATAAGTACGATATGGGCTATAGCCCATATCCTCGCGGTGTATAGCGGTGTATGAGAATGGGTGTTGCGGAGGATGAGAGCTTTCCTCTCATCCTCCGCAACACAATGCATTCTCTATGGCAATAGCACAAAATTTGGCATGCTACTAGTCCTACATACTTACACCTAGCAACCCCATTCTAGCCTACTTAGGTTCATCTTACGGTGGACATGTTTGCCTGAAAAGGAATCTTTGAAATGTTTCATAGTTTTAGAAATATAGTGCTTTCAAATTTGAGACATTTAACATGGGGCTCAATGGCAGCTCTATAGGCACGTCAAAAGTCACTTTCACCTAGAAACTCCATTCACACTTTTTATTATTCAGCTTACTGTGGAAACACATGCTGGAACTTTTTTTTATTTTTATGTTTTGTAGTTTATGAGTTATTTAACTTAAACGCCCAATGCATTCTCTATGGCAATAGCACAAAATTTGGAATGCTACTAGTCCTACATGCTTACACCTAGCAACCCCATTCTAGCCTACTTAGGTTCATCTTACGGTGGACATGTTTGCCTGAAAAGGAATCTTTGAAATGTTTCATAGTTTTAGAAATATAGTGCTTTCAAATTTGAGACATTTAACATGGGGCTCAATGGCAGCTCTATAGGCACGTCAAAAGTCACTTTCACCTAGAAACTCCATTCACACTTTTTATTATTCAGCTTACTGTGGAGACACATGCTGGAACTTTTTTTTATTTTTATGTTTTGTAGTTTATGAGTTATTTAACTTAAACGCCCAATGCATTCTCTATGGCAATAGCACAAAATTTGGAATGCTACTAGTCCTACATGCTTACACCTAGCAACCCCATTCTAGCCTACTTAGGTTCATCTTACGGTGGACATGTTTGCCTGAAAAGGAATCTTTGAAATGTTTCATAGTTTTAGAAATATAGTGCTTTCAAATTTGAGACATTTAACATGGGGCTCAATGGCAGCTCTATAGGCACGTCAAAAGTCACTTTCACCTAGAAACTCCATTCACACTTTTTATTATTCAGCTTACTGTGGAGACACATGCTGGAACTTTTTTTTATTTTTATGTTTTGTAGTTTATGAGTTATTTAACTTAAACGCCCAATGCATTCTCTATGGCAATAGCACAAAATTTGGAATGCTACTAGTCCTACATACTTACACTTAGCAACCCCATTCTAGCCTACTTAGGTTCATCTTACGGTGGACATGTTTGCCTGAAAAGGAATCGTTGAAATGTTTCATAGTTTTAGAAATATAGTGCTTTCAAATTTGAGACATTTAACATGGGGCTCAATGGCAGCTCTATAGGCACGTCAAAAGTCACTTTCACCTAGAAACTCCATTCACACTTTTTATTATTCAGCTTACTGTGGAGACACATGCTGGAACTTTTTTTTATTTTTATGTTTTGTAGTTTATGAGTTATTTAACTTAAACGCCCAATGCATTCTCTATGGCAATAGCACAAAATTTGGAATGCTACTAGTCCTACATACTTACACCTAGCAACCCCATTCTAGCCTACTTAGGTTCATCTTACGGTGGACATGTTTGCCTGAAAAGGAATCGTTGAAATGTTTCATAGTTTTAGAAATATAGTGCTTTCAAATTTACAATGGGGCTCAATGGAAAAAATGATGAAAAACGGCGTGCTATAGTATGCCGTACGATATGGTCCAAAATGATGAAAAACGAGGTTACATTTTTTTTAAACGATGGGCTATAACCCATCGTTTCTTTATTATTATTATTTTTTCAAAACCTCAAAAATGATGAAAAACGGCGTGCTATAGTATGCCGTACGATATTGGCTATAGCCCATGGTCCAATATGATGAAAAACGAGGATATTATTTTTTTCAAAAATAAAAAAAAACAATGGGTTATAACCCATCTTTTTTTTAATTTTTTAATTTTTTCCAAATCCTCAAAAATGATGAAAAACGGCATGCTATAGTATGCCGTACGATATAGGCTATAGCCCATGGTCCAAAATGATGAAAAACGAGGATATTATCTTTTTTCAAAAATAAAAAAAAACAATGGGTTATAACCCATCGTTTTTTTAATTTTTTAATTTTTTCCAAATCCTCAAAAATGATGAAAAACTGCGTGCTATAGTATGCCGTACGATATAGGCTATAGCCCATGGTCCAAAATGATGAAAAACGAGGATATTATTTTTTTCAAAAATAAAAAAAACAATGGGTTATAACCCATGGTTTTTTTAATTTTTTAATTTTTTCCAAATCCTCAAAAATGATGAAAAACGGCGTGCTACAGTATAGTATGCCGTACGATATGGGCTATAGCCCATATCCTCGCGGTGTATAGCGGTGTATGAGAATGGGTGTTGCGGAGGATGAGAGCTTTCCTCTCATCCTCCGCAACACAATGCATTCTCTATGGCAATAGCACAAAATTTGGCATGCTACTAGTCCTACATACTTACACCTAGCAACCCCATTCTAGCCTACTTAGGTTCATCTTACGGTGGACATGTTTGCCTGAAAAGGAATCTTTGAAATGTTTCATAGTTTTAGAAATATAGTGCTTTCAAATTTGAGACATTTAACATAGGGCTCAATGGCAGCTCTATAGGCACGTCAAAAGTCACTTTCACCTAGAAACTCCATTCACACTTTTTATTATTCAGCTTACTGTGGAGACACATGCTGGAACTTTTTTTTATTTTTATGTTTTGTAGTTTATGAGTTATTTAACTTAAACGCCCAATGCATTCTCTATGGCAATAGCACAAAATTTGGAATGCTACTAGTCCTACATACTTACACCTAGCAACCCCATTCTAGCCTACTTAGGTTCATCTTACGGTGGACATGTTTGCCTGAAAAGGAATCTTTGAAATGTTTCATAGTTTTAGAAATATAGTGCTTTCAAATTTACAATGGGGCTCAATGGAAAAAATGATGAAAAACGGCGTGCTATAGTATGCCGTACGATATGGTCCAAAATGATGAAAAACGAGGTTACATTTTTTTTAAACGATGGGCTATAACCCATCGTTTCTTTATTATTATTTTTTTTTCAAAACCTCAAAAATGATGAAAAACGGCGTGCTATAGTATGCCGTACGATATTGGCTATAGCCCATGGTCCAATATGATGAAAAACGAGGATATTATTTTTTTCAAAAATAAAAAAAACAATGGGTTATAACTAGGGTTGGGATTCGGAACCGGGTCCATTTCAGACCCGGTTCCGACATTGCGGATCCGGAGCCGGTTCCATCGTTTTTTTATTAACGGTTCCCCAAACGGTTCTCATCAGTCGTCATTTAGCTCCGCTGTGTCTGTGCAATGTGCATGCATGCAAGCAGAGCCTGAGGTGACGTCACCCCACCTAAAGGAGTGTGTGGGGTCGGGGAGGATACGCCCACTGTTCTGTGCATTCAGCGACCGCTCACCGCCACGGAGCGAGTGATGTCGAAGAGATCTCCAAAGTGTGGTTAACAGAGAGGGAAATGACTCTGAGGCTGAGCACGCAAAGTGGAATAAATGTTATGCTATAGTTCCCTGCAAAGGTTGTTGCAACTTGTACCTGTTGCACGTCCACATTGATGAAACAACTCAAAATCAATACGCCTACACGAGTCCACAACTCACGAGAATAATCTAGGCAAATCGCGTTTGAGAGCCATGCGGAAAGCTCACACTCCCCGCAGCTCCACCACAGCCGGCGGGGGATGAGGATGATGCAAGGCTGGTTCACTTTCCCCAGGCTAGTAACGTAATAGAAAATAAAAACTACTAATGTCTACAGAGCTTTTCATTAGGTGTATTGTACAACTGTTAATGGTGTTAATTTAGAACGCCAATGTCTCGACGTCTTTCTGTCTGATATTTTATGAATCATGCCAAATCAATTTTCTGCACTTATTTTTTACAACTTATAAGCAACTCAACTGCTTTTGATTTGGCTTTAAATTAATCGCGTGACTGTTGAGAGCCCAGCGTTTAGGTGCATATACCTCCATAGATTGATTAGCCTACTTTATAAACAGTTTGCAGAAAAAAGCACAGGAACGTAGCCTACAGTTCAATACAAGGTCTGCTAAAAGGATTTTTTTATTCCAAGAAAGCACTATTTGTTTCCATTAGGGTAAGGGGTCCTTCATATTAAATTAATCTGAACATTAAAGACAACATTTGTCACCACAACAATATCATTATTGCAATGTGTACTGTATTTAATATACAGCAAATTGCAATATATAGAGTAAAAATGATATTGTTGTGGTGGCTAGCTGGTGGTGGTGGTGGTGAAGTTTAAATAATAGTGCCACCTCATACTTGTAAAGTGCATTTTCAATAATTTAATTAATTAATTTGTTTTTATTATGTACTTGGTTAGGTTAGGTATAATATAAGCATCATTTATGTCAGAAAAAAAGGGGAAAAAATTATATTAGGATCCGTTAAGGGAACCGTTAGGAACCGGAACCGTTAAGAGGGATCCGGGAAGGATCCGGAACCGTTAAAATCCTAACGAATCCCAACCCTAGTTATAACCCATATTTTTTTTAATTTTTTAATTTTTTCCAAATCCTCAAAAATGATGAAAAACGGCGTGCTATAGTATGCCGTACGATATAGGCTATAGCCCATGGTCCAAAATGATGAAAAACGAGGATATTATTTTTTTCAAAAATAAAAAAAACAATGGGTTATAACCCATCGTTTTTTTAATTTTTTAATTTTTTCCAAATCCTCAAAAATGATGAAAAACTGCGTGCTATAGTATGCCGTACTATATAGGCTATAGCCCATGGTCCAAAATGATGAAAAACGAGGATATTATTTTTTTCAAAAATAAAAAAAACAATGGGTTATAACCCATCGTTTTTTTAATTTTTTAATTTTTTCCAAATCCTCAAAAATGATGAAAAACGGCGTGCTACAGTATAGTATGCCGTACGATATGGGCTATAGCCCATATCCTCGCGGTGTATAGCGGTGTATGAGAATGGGTGTTGCGGAGGATGAGAGCTTTCCTCTCATCCTCCGCAACACAATGCATTCTCTATGGCAATAGCACAAAATTTGGCATGCTACTAGTCCTACATACTTACACCTAGCAACCCCATTCTAGCCTACTTAGGTTCATCTTACGGTGGACATGTTTGCCTGAAAAGGAATCTTTGAAATGTTTCATAGTTTTAGAAATATAGTGCTTTCAAATTTGAGACATTTAACATGGGGCTCAATGGCAGCTCTATAGGCACGTCAAAAGTCACTTTCACCTAGAAACTCCATTCACACTTTTTATTATTCAGCTTACTGTGGAAACACATGCTGGAACTTTTTTTTATTTTTATGTTTTGTAGTTTATGAGTTATTTAACTTAAACGCCCAATGCATTCTCTATGGCAATAGCACAAAATTTGGAATGCTACTAGTCCTACATGCTTACACCTAGCAACCCCATTCTAGCCTACTTAGGTTCATCTTACGGTGGACATGTTTGCCTGAAAAGGAATCTTTGAAATGTTTCATAGTTTTAGAAATATAGTGCTTTCAAATTTGAGACATTTAACATGGGGCTCAATGGCAGCTCTATAGGCACGTCAAAAGTCACTTTCACCTAGAAACTCCATTCACACTTTTTATTATTCAGCTTACTGTGGAGACACATGCTGGAACTTTTTTTTATTTTTATGTTTTGTAGTTTATGAGTTATTTAACTTAAACGCCCAATGCATTCTCTATGGCAATAGCACAAAATTTGGCATGCTACTAGTCCTACATACTTACACCTAGCAACCCCATTCTAGCCTACTTAGGTTCATCTTACGGTGGACATGTTTGCCTGAAAAGGAATCTTTGAAATGTTTCATAGTTTTAGAAATATAGTGCTTTCAAATTTGAGACATTTAACATGGGGCTCAATGGCAGCTCTATAGGCACGTCAAAAGTCACTTTCACCTAGAAACTCCATTCACACTTTTTATTATTCAGCTTACTGTGGAAACACATGCTGGAACTTTTTTTTATTTTTATGTTTTGTAGTTTATGAGTTATTTAACTTAAACGCCCAATGCATTCTCTATGGCAATAGCACAAAATTTGGAATGCTACTAGTCCTACATGCTTACACCTAGCAACCCCATTCTAGCCTACTTAGGTTCATCTTACGGTGGACATGTTTGCCTGAAAAGGAATCTTTGAAATGTTTCATAGTTTTGGAAATATAGTGCTTTCAAATTTGAGACATTTAACATGGGGCTCAATGGCAGCTCTATAGGCACGTCAAAAGTCACTTTCACCTAGAAACTCCATTCACACTTTTTATTATTCAGCTTACTGTGGAGACACATGCTGGAACTTTTTTTTATTTTTATGTTTTGTAGTTTATGAGTTATTTAACTTAAACGCCCAATGCATTCTCTATGGCAATAGCACAAAATTTGGCATGCTACTAGTCCTACATACTTACACCTAGCAACCCCATTCTAGCCTACTTAGGTTCATCTTACGGTGGACATGTTTGCCTGAAAAGGAATCTTTGAAATGTTTCATAGTTTTAGAAATATAGTGCTTTCAAATTTGAGACATTTAACATGGGGCTCAATGGCAGCTCTATAGGCACGTCAAAAGTCACTTTCACCTAGAAACTCCATTCACACTTTTTATTATTCAGCTTACTGTGGAGACACATGCTGGAACTTTTTTTTATTTTTATGCTTTGTAGTTTATGAGTTATTTAACTTAAACGCCCAATGCATTCTCTATGGCAATAGCACAAAATTTGGAATGCTACTAGTCCTACATACTTACACCTAGCAACCCCATTCTAGCCTACTTAGGTTCATCTTACGGTGGACATGTTTGCCTGAAAAGGAATCTTTGAAATGTTTCATACTTTTAGAAAAATAGTGCTTTCAAATTTACAATGGGGCTCAATGGCAAAAATGATGAAAAACGGCGTGCTATAGTATGCCGTACGATATGGTCCAAAATGATGAAAAACGAGGTAACATTTTTTTTTTAAACGATGGGCTATAACCCATCGTTTCTTTATTATTTTATTTTTTTCAAAATCTCAAAAATGATGAAAAACGGCGTGCTATAGTATGCCGTACGATATAGGCTATAGCCCATGGTCCAAAATGATGAAATACGAGGATATATATTTTTTTTTTTTTAAACAAAAACAATGGGTTATAACCCATCGTTTTTTTAATTTTTTAATTTTTTCCAAATCCTCAAAAATGATGAAAAACGGCGTGCTATAGTATGCCGTACGATATAGGCTATAGCCCATGGTCCAAAATGATGAAAAACGAGGATATTATTTTTTTCAAAAAACAAAACAAAACAATGGGTTATAACCCATCGTTTCTTTAATTTTTTAATTTTTTCCAAATCCTCAAAAATGATGAAAAACGGCGTGCTACAGTATAGTATGCCGTACGATATGGGCTATAGCCCATATCCTCGCGGTGTATAGCGGTGTATGAGAATGGGTGTTGCGGAGGATGAGAGCTTTCCTCTCATCCTCCGCAACACAATGCATTCTCTATGGCAATAGCACAAAATTTGGAATGCTACTAGTCCTACATACTTACACCTAGCAACCCCATTCTAGCCTACTTAGGTTCATCTTACGGTGGACATGTTTGCCTGAAAAGGAATCTTTGAAATGTTTCATAGTTTTAGAAATATAGTGCTTTCAAATTTGAGACATTTAACATGGGGCTCAATGGCAGCTCTATAGGCACGTCAAAAGTCACTTTCACCTAGAAACTCCAATCACACTTTTTATTATTCAGCTTACTGTGGAGACACATGCTGGAACTTTTTTTTATTTTTATGTTTTGTAGTTTATGAGTTATTTAACTTAAACGCCCAATGCATTCTCTATGGCAATAGCACAAAATTTTGAATGCTACTAGTCCTACATACTTACACCTAGCAACCCCATTCTAGCCTACTTAGGTTCATCTTACGGTGGACATGTTTGCCTGAAAAGGAATCTTTGAAATGTTTCATAGTTTTAGAAATATAGTGCTTTCAAATTTACAATGGGGCTCAATGGAAAAAATGATGAAAAACGGCGTGCTGTAGTATGCCGTACGATATGGTCCAAAATGATGAAAAACGAGGTTACATTTTTTTTAAACGATGGGCTATAACCCATCGTTTCTTTATTATTATTTTTTTTCAAAACCTCAAAAATGATGAAAAACGGCGTGCTATAGTATGCCGTACGATATTGGCTATAGTCCATGGTCCAATATGATGAAAAACGAGGATATTATTTTTTCAAAAAAAAAAAAAACAATGGGTTATAACCCATCGTTTTTTTAATTTTTTAATTTTTTCCAAATCCTCAAAAATGATGAAAAACGGCGTGCTACAGTATAGTATGCCGTACGATATGGGCTATAGCCCATATCCTCGCAGTGTATAGCGGTGTATGAGAATGGGTGTTGCGGAGGATGAGAGCTTTCCTCTCATCCTCCGCAACACAATGCATTCTCTATGGCAATAGCACAAAATTTGGCATGCTACTAGTCCTACATACTTACACCTAGCAACCCCATTCTAGCCTACTTAGGTTCATCTTACGGTGGACATGTTTGCCTGAAAAGGAATCTTTGAAATGTTTCATAGTTTTAGAAATATAGTGCTTTCAAATTTGAGACATTTAACATGGGGCTCAATGGCAGCTCTATAGGCACGTCAAAAGTCACTTTCACCTAGAAACTCCATTCACACTTTTTATTATTCAGCTTACTGTGGAAACACATGCTGGAACTTTTTTTTATTTTTATGTTTTGTAGTTTATGAGTTATTTAACTTAAACGCCCAATGCATTCTCTATGGCAATAGCACAAAATTTGGAATGCTACTAGTCCTACATACTTACACCTAGCAACCCCATTCTAGCCTACTTAGGTTCATCTTACGGTGGACATGTTTGCCTGAAAAGGAATCTTTGAAATGTTTCATAGTTTTAGAAATATAGTGCTTTCAAATTTGAGACATTTAACATGGGCTCAATGGCAGCTCTATAGGCACGTCAAAAGTCACTTTCACCTAGAAACTCCATTCACACTTTTTATTATTCAGCTTACTGTGGAGACACATGCTGGAACTTTTTTTTATTTTTATGTTTTGTAGTTTATGAGTTATTTAACTTAAACGCCCAATGCATTCTCTATGGCAATAGCACAAAATTTGGAATGCTACTAGTCCTACATACTTACACCTAGCAACCCCATTCTAGCCTACTTAGGTTCATCTTACGGTGGACATGTTTGCCTGAAAAGGAATCTTTGAAATGTTTCATAGTTTTAGAAATATAGTGCTTTCAAATTTACAATGGGGCTCAATGGAAAAAATGATGAAAAACGGCGTGCTATAGTATGCCGTACGATATGGTCCAAAATGATGAAAAACGAGGTTACATTTTTTTTAAACGATGGGCTATAACCCATCGTTTCTTTATTATTATTATTTTTTCAAAACCTCAAAAATGATGAAAAACGGCGTGCTATAGTATGCCGTACGATATTGGCTATAGCCCATGGTCCAATATGATGAAAAACGAGGATATTATTTTTTCAAAAAAAAAAAAAAAAACGATGGGTTATAACCCATCGTTTTTTTTCATTTTTTCATTTTTTTCAAATCCTCAAAAATGATGAAAAACGGCGTGCTATAGTATGCCGTACGATATAGGCTATAGCCCATGGTCCAAAATGATGAAAAACGAGGATATTATTTTTTTCAAAAATAAAAAAAAACAATGGGTTATAACCCATCTTTTTTTTTATTTTTTAATTTTTTCCAAATCCTCAAAAATGATGAAAAACTGCGTGCTATAGTATGCCGTACGATATAGGCTATAGCCCATGGTCCAAAATGATGAAAAACGAGGATATTATTTTTTTCAAAAATAAAAAAAACAATGGGTTATAACCCATGGTTTTTTTAATTTTTTAATTTTTTCCAAATCCTCAAAAATGATGAAAAACGGCGTGCTACAGTATAGTATGCCGTACGATATGGGCTATAGCCCATATCCTCGCGGTGTATAGCGGTGTATGAGAATGGGTGTTGCGGAGGATGAGAGCTTTCCTCTCATCCTCCGCAACACAATGCATTCTCTATGGCAATAGCACAAAATTTGGCATGCTACTAGTCCTACATACTTACACCTAGCAACCCCATTCTAGCCTACTTAGGTTCATCTTACGGTGGACATGTTTGCCTGAAAAGGAATCTTTGAAATGTTTCATAGTTTTAGAAATATAGTGCTTTCAAATTTGAGACATTTAACATGGGGCTCAATGGCAGCTCTATAGGCACGTCAAAAGTCACTTTCACCTAGAAACTCCATTCACACTTTTTATTATTCAGCTTACTGTGGAGACGCATGCTGGAACTTTTTTTTATTTTTATGTTTTGTAGTTTATGAGTTATTTAACTTAAACGCCCAATGCATTCTCTATGGCAATAGCACAAAATTTGGAATGCTACTAGTCCTACATACTTACACCTAGCAACCCCATTCTAGCCTACTTAGGTTCATCTTACGGTGGACATGTTTGCCTGAAAAGGAATCTTTGAAATGTTTCATAGTTTTAGAAATATAGTGCTTTCAAATTTACAATGGGGCTCAATGGAAAAAATGATGAAAAACGGCGTGCTATAGTATGCCGTACGATATGGTCCAAAATGATGAAAAACGAGGTTACATTTTTTTTTAAACGATGGGCTATAACCCACCGTTTCTTTATTATTATTATTTTTTCAAAACCTCAAAAATGATGAAAAACGGCGTGCTATAGTATGCCGTACGATATTGGCTATAGCCCATGGTCCAATATGATGAAAAACGAGGATATTATTAAAAAAAAAAAAAAAAAAAAAAAACGATGGGTTATAACCTATCGTTTTTTTTTCATTTTTTCATTTTTTTCAAATCCTCAAAAATGATGAAAAACGGCGTGCTATAGTATGCCGTACGATATAGGCTATAGCCCATGGTCCAAAATGATGAAAAACGA
This sequence comes from Protomyctophum parallelum, assembly GCF_964188405.1. Lineage (NCBI taxonomy): Eukaryota > Metazoa > Chordata > Actinopteri > Myctophiformes > Myctophidae > Protomyctophum > Protomyctophum parallelum. The sequence continues at coordinate 10,554,727 of NC_139703.1, read as the reverse complement.
GGATATTATTTTTTTCAAAAATAAAAAAAACAATGGGTTATAACCCATCTTTTTTTTTTTTTTTTTTCCAAATCCTCAAAAATGATGAAAAACGGCGTGCTATAGTATGCCGTACGATATAGGCTATAGCCCATGGTCCAAAATGATGAAAAACGAGGATATTATTTTTTTCAAAAATAAAAAAAACAATGGGTTATAACCCATCGTTTTTTTAATTTTTTAATTTTTTCCAAATCCTCAAAAATGATGAAAAACTGCGTGCTATAGTATGCCGTACTATATAGGCTATAGCCCATGGTCCAAAATGATGAAAAACGAGGATATTATTTTTTTCAAAAATAAAAAAAACAATGGGTTATAACCCATCGTTTTTTTAATTTTTTAATTTTTTCCAAATCCTCAAAAATGATGAAAAACGGCGTGCTACAGTATAGTATGCCGTACGATATGGGCTATAGCCCATATCCTCGCGGTGTATAGCGGTGTATGAGAATGGGTGTTGCGGAGGATGAGAGCTTTCCTCTCATCCTCCGCAACACAATGCATTCTCTATGGCAATAGCACAACATTTGGCATGCTACTAGTCCTACATACTTACACCTAGCAACCCCATTCTAGCCTACTTAGGTTCATCTTACGGTGGACATGTTTGCCTGAAAAGGAATCTTTGAAATGTTTCATAGTTTTAGAAATATAGTGCTTTCAAATTTGAGACATTTAACATGGGGCTCAATGGCAGCTCTATAGGCACGTCAAAAGTCACTTTCACCTAGAAACTCCATTCACACTTTTTATTATTCAGCTTACTGTGGAAACACATGCTGGAACTTTTTTTTATTTTTATGTTTTGTAGTTTATGAGTTATTTAACTTAAACGCCCAATGCATTCTCTATGGCAATAGCACAAAATTTGGAATGCTACTAGTCCTACATACTTACACCTAGCAACCCCATTCTAGCCTACTTAGGTTCATCTTACGGTGGACATGTTTGCCTGAAAAGGAATCTTTGAAATGTTTCATAGTTTTAGAAATATAGTGCTTTCAAATTTGAGACATTTAACATGGGCTCAATGGCAGCTCTATAGGCACGTCAAAAGTCACTTTCACCTAGAAACTCCATTCACACTTTTTATTATTCAGCTTACTGTGGAGACACATGCTGGAACTTTTTTTTATTTTTATGTTTTGTAGTTTATGAGTTATTTAACTTAAACGCCCAATGCATTCTCTATGGCAATAGCACAAAATTTGGAATGCTACTAGTCCTACATACTTACACCTAGCAACCCCATTCTAGCCTACTTAGGTTCATCTTACGGTGGACATGTTTGCCTGAAAAGGAATCTTTGAAATGTTTCATAGTTTTAGAAATATAGTGCTTTCAAATTTACAATGGGGCTCAATGGAAAAAATGATGAAAAACGGCGTGCTATAGTATGCCGTACGATATGGTCCAAAATGATGAAAAACGAGGTTACATTTTTTTTAAACGATGGGCTATAACCCATCGTTTCTTTATTATTATTATTTTTTCAAAACCTCAAAAATGATGAAAAACGGCGTGCTATAGTATGCCGTACGATATTGGCTATAGCCCATGGTCCAATATGATGAAAAACGAGGATATTATTTTTTCAAAAAAAAAAAAAAAACGATGGGTTATAACCCATCGTTTTTTTTCATTTTTTCATTTTTTTCAAATCCTCAAAAATGATGAAAAACGGCGTGCTATAGTATGCCGTACGATATAGGCTATAGCCCATGGTCCAAAATGATGAAAAACGAGGATATTATTTTTTTCAAAAATAAAAAAAAACAATGGGTTATAACCCATCTTTTTTTTTATTTTTTATTTTTTTCCAAATCCTCAAAAATGATGAAAAACGGCGTGCTATAGTATGCCGTACGATATAGGCTATAGCCCATGGTCCAAAATGATGAAAAACGAGGATATTATTTTTTTCAAAAATAAAAAAAAACAATGGGTTATAACCCATCGTTTTTTTAATTTTTTAATTTTTTCCAAATCCTCAAAAATGATGAAAAACTGCGTGCTATAGTATGCCGTACGATATAGGCTATAGCCCATGGTCCAAAATGATGAAAAACGAGGATATTATTTTTTTCAAAAATAAAAAAAACAATGGGTTATAACCCATGGTTTTTTTAATTTTTTAATTTTTTCCAAATCCTCAAAAATGATGAAAAACGGCGTGCTACAGTATAGTATGCCGTACGATATGGGCTATAGCCCATATCCTCGCGGTGTATAGCGGTGTATGAGAATGGGTGTTGCGGAGGATGAGAGCTTTCCTCTCATCCTCCGCAACACAATGCATTCTCTATGGCAATAGCACAAAATTTGGCATGCTACTAGTCCTACATACTTACACCTAGCAACCCCATTCTAGCCTACTTAGGTTCATCTTACGGTGGACATGTTTGCCTGAAAAGGAATCTTTGAAATGTTTCATAGTTTTAGAAATATAGTGCTTTCAAATTTGAGACATTTAACATGGGGCTCAATGGCAGCTCTATAGGCACGTCAAAAGTCACTTTCACCTAGAAACTCCATTCACACTTTTTATTATTCAGCTTACTGTGGAGACACATGCTGGAACTTTTTTTTATTTTTATGTTTTGTAGTTTATGAGTTATTTAACTTAAACGCCCAATGCATTCTCTATGGCAATAGCACAAAATTTGGAATGCTACTAGTCCTACATACTTACACCTAGCAACCCCATTCTAGCCTACTTAGGTTCATCTTACGGTGGACATGTTTGCCTGAAAAGGAATCTTTGAAATGTTTCATAGTTTTAGAAATATAGTGCTTTCAAATTTACAATGGGGCTCAATGGAAAAAATGATGAAAAACGGCGTGCTATAGTATGCCGTACGATATGGTCCAAAATGATGAAAAACGAGGTTACATTTTTTTTTAAACGATGGGCTATAACCCACCGTTTCTTTATTATTATTATTTTTTCAAAACCTCAAAAATGATGAAAAACGGCGTGCTATAGTATGCCGTACGATATTGGCTATAGCCCATGGTCCAATATGATGAAAAACGAGGATATTATTAAAAAAAAAAAAAAAAAAAAAAAACGATGGGTTATAACCCATCGTTTTTTTTCATTTTTTCATTTTTTTCAAATCCTCAAAAATGATGAAAAACGGCATGCTATAGTATGCCGTACGATATAGGCTATAGCCCATGGTCCAAAATGATGAAAAACGAGGATATTATTTTTTTCAAAAATAAAAAAAACAATGGGTTATAACCCATCTTTTTTTTTTTTTTTTTTTTTTTCCAAATCCTCAAAAATGATGAAAAACGGCGTGCTATAGTATGCCGTACGATATAGGCTATAGCCCATGGTCCAAAATGATGAAAAACGAGGATATTATTTTTTTCAAAAATAAAAAAAACAATGGGTTATAACCCATCGTTTTTTTAATTTTTTAATTTTTTCCAAATCCTCAAAAATGATGAAAAACTGCGTGCTATAGTATGCCGTACTATATAGGCTATAGCCCATGGTCCAAAATGATGAAAAACGAGGATATTATTTTTTTCAAAAAAAAAAAAAACAATGGGTTATAACCCATCGTTTTTTTAATTTTTTAATTTTTTCCAAATCCTCAAAAATGATGAAAAACGGCGTGCTACAGTATAGTATGCCGTACGATATGGGCTATAGCCCATATCCTCGCGGTGTATAGCGGTGTATGAGAATGGGTGTTGCGGAGGATGAGAGCTTTCCTCTCATCCTCCGCAACACAATGCATTCTCTATGGCAATAGCACAACATTTGGCATGCTACTAGTCCTACATACTTACACCTAGCAACCCCATTCTAGCCTACTTAGGTTCATCTTACGGTGGACATGTTTGCCTGAAAAGGAATCTTTGAAATGTTTCATAGTTTTAGAAATATAGTGCTTTCAAATTTGAGACATTTAACATGGGGCTCAATGGCAGCTCTATAGGCACGTCAAAAGTCACTTTCACCTAGAAACTCCATTCACACTTTTTATTATTCAGCTTACTGTGGAAACACATGCTGGAACTTTTTTTTATTTTTATGTTTTGTAGTTTATGAGTTATTTAACTTAAACGCCCAATGCATTCTCTATGGCAATAGCACAAAATTTGGAATGCTACTAGTCCTACATACTTACACCTAGCAACCCCATTCTAGCCTACTTAGGTTCATCTTACGGTGGACATGTTTGCCTGAAAAGGAATCTTTGAAATGTTTCATAGTTTTAGAAATATAGTGCTTTCAAATTTGAGACATTTAACATGGGCTCAATGGCAGCTCTATAGGCACGTCAAAAGTCACTTTCACCTAGAAACTCCATTCACACTTTTTATTATTCAGCTTACTGTGGAGACACATGCTGGAACTTTTTTTTATTTTTATGTTTTGTAGTTTATGAGTTATTTAACTTAAACGCCCAATGCATTCTCTATGGCAATAGCACAAAATTTGGAATGCTACTAGTCCTACATACTTACACCTAGCAACCCCATTCTAGCCTACTTAGGTTCATCTTACGGTGGACATGTTTGCCTGAAAAGGAATCTTTGAAATGTTTCATAGTTTTAGAAATATAGTGCTTTCAAATTTACAATGGGGCTCAATGGAAAAAATGATGAAAAACGGCGTGCTATAGTATGCCGTACGATATGGTCCAAAATGATGAAAAACGAGGTTACATTTTTTTTAAACGATGGGCTATAACCCATCGTTTCTTTATTATTATTATTTTTTCAAAACCTCAAAAATGATGAAAAACGGCGTGCTATAGTATGCCGTACGATATAGGCTATAGCCCATGGTCCAAAATGATGAAAAACGAGGATATTATTTTTTTCAAAAATAAAAAAAAACAATGGGTTATAACCCATCGTTTTTTTTAATTTTTTCCAAATCCTCAAAAATGATGAAAAACGGCGTGCTACAGTATAAGTACGATATGGGCTATAGCCCATATCCTCGCGGTGTATAGCGGTGTATGAGAATGGGTGTTGCGGAGGATGAGAGCTTTCCTCTCATCCTCCGCAACACAATGCATTCTCTATGGCAATAGCACAACATTTGGCATGCTACTAGTCCTACATACTTACACCTAGCAACCCCATTCTAGCCTACTTAGGTTCATCTTACGGTGGACATGTTTGCCTGAAAAGGAATCTTTGAAATGTTTCATAGTTTTAGAAATATAGTGCTTTCAAATTTGAGACATTTAACATGGGGCTCAATGGCAGCTCTATAGGCACGTCAAAAGTCACTTTCACCTAGAAACTCCATTCACACTTTTTATTATTCAGCTTACTGTGGAGACACATGCTGGAACTTTTTTTTATTTTTATGTTTTGTAGTTTATGAGTTATTTAACTTAAACGCCCAATGCATTCTCTATGGCAATAGCACAAAATTTGGAATGCTACTAGTCCTACATACTTACACCTAGCAACCCCATTCTAGCCTACTTAGGTTCATCTTACGGTGGACATGTTTGCCTGAAAAGGAATCTTTGAAATGTTTCATAGTTTTAGAAATATAGTGCTTTCAAATTTACAATGGGGCTCAATGGAAAAAATGATGAAAAACGGCGTGCTATAGTATGCCGTACGATATGGTCCAAAATGATGAAAAACTAGGTTACATTTTTTTTAAACGATGGGCTATAACCCATCGTTTCTTTATTATTATTATTTTTTCAAAACCTCAAAAATGATGAAAAACGGCGTGCTATAGTATGCCGTACGATATTGGCTATAGCCCATGGTCCAATATGATGAAAAACGAGGATATTATTTTTTCAAAAAAAAAAAAAAAATACGATGGGTTATAACCCATCGTTTTTTTTCATTTTTTCATTTTTTTCAAATCCTCAAAAATGATGAAAAACGGCGTGCTATAGTATGCCGTACGATATAGGCTATAGCCCATGGTCCAAAATGATGAAAAACGAGGATATTATTTTTTTCAAAAAAAAAAAAAAACAATGGGTTATAACCCATCTTTTTTTTTATTTTTTTTATTTTTTCCAAATCCTCAAAAATGATGAAAAACGGCGTGCTATAGTATGCCGTACGATATAGGCTATAGCCCATGGTCCAAAATGATGAAAAACGAGGATATTATTTTTTTCAAAAATAAAAAAAAACAATGGGTTATAACCCATCGTTTTTTTAATTTTTTAATTTTTTCCAAATCCTCAAAAATGATGAAAAACTGCGTGCTATAGTATGCCGTACGATATAGGCTATAGCCCATGGTCCAAAATGATGAAAAACGAGGATATTATTTTTTTCAAAAATAAAAAAACAATGGGTTATAACCCATGGTTTTTTTAGTTTTTTAATTTTTTCCAAATCCTCAAAAATGATGAAAAACGGCGTGCTACAGTATAGTATGCCGTACGATATGGGCTATAGCCCATATCCTCGCGGTGTATAGCGGTGTATGAGAATGGGTGTTGCGGAGGATGAGAGCTTTCCTCTCATCCTCCGCAACACAATGCATTCTCTATGGCAATAGCACAAAATTTGGCATGCTACTAGTCCTACATACTTACACCTAGCAACCCCATTCTAGCCTACTTAGGTTCATCTTACGGTGGACATGTTTGCCTGAAAAGGAATCTTTGAAATGTTTCATAGTTTTAGAAATATAGTGCTTTCAAATTTGAGACATTTAACATGGGGCTCAATGGCAGCTCTATAGGCACGTCAAAAGTCACTTTCACCTAGAAACTCCATTCACACTTTTTATTATTCAGCTTACTGTGGAGACACATGCTGGAACTTTTTTTTATTTTTATGTTTTGTAGTTTATGAGTTATTTAACTTAAACGCCCAATGCATTCTCTATGGCAATAGCACAAAATTTGGAATGCTACTAGTCCTACATACTTACACCTAGCAACCCCATTCTAGCCTACTTAGGTTCATCTTACGGTGGACATGTTTGCCTGAAAAGGAATCTTTGAAATGTTTCATAGTTTTAGAAATATAGTGCTTTCAAATTTACAATGGGGCTCAATGGAAAAAATGATGAAAAACGGCGTGCTATAGTATGCCGTACGATATGGTCCAAAATGATGAAAAACGAGGTTACATTTTTTTTTAAACGATGGGCTATAACCCACCGTTTCTTTATTATTATTATTTTTTCAAAACCTCAAAAATGATGAAAAACGGCGTGCTATAGTATGCCGTACGATATTGGCTATAGCCCATGGTCCAAAATGATGAAAAACGAGGATATTATTTTTTTCAAAAATAAAAAAAACAATGGGTTATAACCCATCTTTTTTTTTATTTTTTATTTTTTTCCAAATCCTCAAAAATGATGAAAAACGGCGTGCTATAGTATGCCGTACGATATAGGCTATAGCCCATGGTCCAAAATGATGAAAAACGAGGATATTATTTTTTTCAAAAATAAAAAAAACAATGGGTTATAACCCATCGTTTTTTTAATTTTTTAATTTTTTCCAAATCCTCAAAAATGATGAAAAACTGCGTGCTATAGTATGCCGTACTATATAGGCTATAGCCCATGGTCCAAAATGATGAAAAACGAGGATATTATTTTTTTCAAAAATAAAAAAAACAATGGGTTATAACCCATCGTTTTTTTTAATTTTTTAATTTTTTCCAAATCCTCAAAAATGATGAAAAACGGCGTGCTACAGTATAGTATGCCGTACGATATGGGCTATAGCCCATATCCTCGCGGTGTATAGCGGTGTATGAGAATGGGTGTTGCGGAGGATGAGAGCTTTCCTCTCATCCTCCGCAACACAATGCATTCTCTATGGCAATAGCACAACATTTGGCATGCTACTAGTCCTACATACTTACACCTAGCAACCCCATTCTAGCCTACTTAGGTTCATCTTACGGTGGACATGTTTGCCTGAAAAGGAATCTTTGAAATGTTTCATAGTTTTAGAAATATAGTGCTTTCAAATTTGAGACATTTAACATGGGGCTCAATGGCAGCTCTATAGGCACGTCAAAAGTCACTTTCACCTAGAAACTCCATTCACACTTTTTATTATTCAGCTTACTGTGGAAACACATGCTGGAACTTTTTTTTATTTTTATGTTTTGTAGTTTATGAGTTATTTAACTTAAATGCCCAATGCATTCTCTATGGCAATAGCACAAAATTTGGAATGCTACTAGTCCTACATGCTTACACCTAGCAACCCCATTCTAGCCTACTTAGGTTCATCTTACGGTGGACATGTTTGCCTGAAAAGGAATCTTTGAAATGTTTCATAGTTTTAGAAATATAGTGCTTTCAAATTTGAGACATTTAACATGGGGCTCAATGGCAGCTCTATAGGCACGTCAAAAGTCACTTTCACCTAGAAACTCCATTCACACTTTTTATTATTCAGCTTACTGTGGAAACACATGCTGGAACTTTTTTTTATTTTTATGTTTTGTAGTTTATGAGTTATTTAACTTAAACGCCCAATGCATTCTCTATGGCAATAGCACAAAATTTGGAATGCTACTAGTCCTACATGCTTACACCTAGCAACCCCATTCTAGCCTACTTAGGTTCATCTTACGGTGGACATGTTTGCCTGAAAAGGAATCTTTGAAATGTTTCATAGTTTTGGAAATATAGTGCTTTCAAATTTGAGACATTTAACATGGGGCTCAATGGCAGCTCTATAGGCACGTCAAAAGTCACTTTCACCTAGAAACTCCATTCACACTTTTTATTATTCAGCTTACTGTGGAGACACATGCTGGAACTTTTTTTTATTTTTATGTTTTGTAGTTTATGAGTTATTTAACTTAAACGCCCAATGCATTCTCTATGGCAATAGCACAACATTTGGCATGCTACTAGTCCTACATACTTACACCTAGCAACCCCATTCTAGCCTACTTAGGTTCATCTTACGGTGGACATGTTTGCCTGAAAAGGAATCTTTGAAATGTTTCATAGTTTTAGAAATATAGTGCTTTCAAATTTGAGACATTTAACATGGGGCTCAATGGCAGCTCTATAGGCACGTCAAAAGTCACTTTCACCTAGAAACTCCATTCACACTTTTTATTATTCAGCTTACTGTGGAGACACATGCTGGAACTTTTTTTTATTTTTATGCTTTGTAGTTTATGAGTTATTTAACTTAAACGCCCAATGCATTCTCTATGGCAATAGCACAAAATTTGGAATGCTACTAGTCCTACATACTTACACCTAGCAACCCCATTCTAGCCTACTTAGGTTCATCTTACGGTGGACATGTTTGCCTGAAAAGGAATCTTTGAAATGTTTCATACTTTTAGAAAAATAGTGCTTTCAAATTTACAATGGGGCTCAATGGCAAAAATGATGAAAAACGGCGTGCTATAGTATGCCGTACGATATGGTCCAAAATGATGAAAAACGAGGTAACATTTTTTTTTAAACGATGGGCTATAACCCATCGTTTCTTTATTATTTTATTTTTTTCAAAACCTCAAAAATGATGAAAAACGGCGTGCTATAGTATGCCGTACGATATAGGCTATAGCCCATGGTCCAAAATGATGAAATACGAGGATATTATTTTTTTCAAAAAAAAACAAAAACAATGGGTTATAACCCATCGTTTTTTTAATTTTTTAATTTTTTCCAAATCCTCAAAAATGATGAAAAACGGCGTGCTATAGTATGCCGTACGATATAGGCTATAGCCCATGGTCCAAAATGATGAAAAACGAGGATATTATTTTTTTCAAAAAACAAAACAAAACAATGGGTTATAACCCATCGTTTCTTTAATTTTTTAATTTTTTCCAAATCCTCAAAAATGATGAAAAACGGCGTGCTACAGTATAGTATGCCGTACGATATGGGCTATAGCCCATATCCTCGCGGTGTATAGCGGTGTATGAGAATGGGTGTTGCGGAGGATGAGAGCTTTCCTCTCATCCTCCGCAACACAATGCATTCTCTATGGCAATAGCACAAAATTTGGAATGCTACTAGTCCTACATACTTACACCTAGCAACCCCATTCTAGCCTACTTAGGTTCATCTTACGGTGGACATGTTTGCCTGAAAAGGAATCTTTGAAATGTTTCATAGTTTTAGAAATATAGTGCTTTCAAATTTGAGACATTTAACATGGGGCTCAATGGCAGCTCTATAGGCACGTCAAAAGTCACTTTCACCTAGAAACTCCAATCACACTTTTTATTATTCAGCTTACTGTGGAGACACATGCTGGAACTTTTTTTTATTTTTATGTTTTGTAGTTTATGAGTTATTTAACTTAAACGCCCAATGCATTCTCTATGGCAATAGCACAAAATTTGGAATGCTACTAGTCCTACATACTTACACCTAGCAACCCCATTCTAGCCTACTTAGGTTCATCTTACGGTGGACATGTTTGCCTGAAAAGGAATCTTTGAAATGTTTCATAGTTTTAGAAATATAGTGCTTTCAAATTTACAATGGGGCTCAATGGAAAAAATGATGAAAAACGGCGTGCTGTAGTATGCCGTACGATATGGTCCAAAATGATGAAAAACGAGGTTACTTTTTTTTTTTAAACGATGGGCTATAACCCATCGTTTCTTTATTATTATTTTTTTTCAAAACCTCAAAAATGATGAAAAACGGCGTGCTATAGTATGCCGTACGATATTGGCTATAGTCCATGGTCCAATATGATGAAAAACGAGGATATTATTTTTTCAAAAAAAAAAAAAAAAACGATGGGTTATAACCCATCGTTTTTTTTTCATTTTTTCATTTTTTCCAAATCCTCAAAAATGATGAAAAACTGCGTGCTATAGTATGCCGTACTATATAGGCTATAGCCCATGGTCCAAAATGATGAAAAACGAGGATATTATGTTTTTCAAAAATAAAAAAAACAATGGGTTATAACCCATCGTTTTTTTAATTTTTTAATTTTTTCCAAATCCTCAAAAATGATGAAAAACGGCGTGCTACAGTATAGTATGCCGTACGATATGGGCTATAGCCCATATCCTCGCAGTGTATAGCGGTGTATGAGAATGGGTGTTGCGGAGGATGAGAGCTTTCCTCTCATCCTCCGCAACACAATGCATTCTCTATGGCAATAGCACAAAATTTGGCATGCTACTAGTCCTACATACTTACACCTAGCAACCCCATTCTAGCCTACTTAGGTTCATCTTACGGTGGACATGTTTGCCTGAAAAGGAATCTTTGAAATGTTTCATAGTTTTAGAAATATTGTGCTTTCAAATTTGAGACATTTAACATGGGGCTCAATGGCAGCTCTATAGGCACGTCAAAAGTCACTTTCACCTAGAAACTCCATTCACACTTTTTATTATTCAGCTTACTGTGGAAACACATGCTGGAACTTTTTTTTATTTTTATGTTTTGTAGTTTATGAGTTATTTAACTTAAACGCCCAATGCATTCTCTATGGCAATAGCACAAAATTTGGAATGCTACTAGTCCTACATACTTACACCTAGCAACCCCATTCTAGCCTACTTAGGTTCATCTTACGGTGGACATGTTTGCCTGAAAAGGAATCTTTGAAATGTTTCATAGTTTTAGAAATATAGTGCTTTCAAATTTGAGACATTTAACATGGGCTCAATGGCAGCTCTATAGGCACGTCAAAAGTCACTTTCACCTAGAAACTCCATTCACACTTTTTATTATTCAGCTTACTGTGGAGACACATGCTGGAACTTTTTTTTATTTTTATGTTTTGTAGTTTATGAGTTATTTAACTTAAACGCCCAATGCATTCTCTATGGCAATAGCACAAAATTTGGAATGCTACTAGTCCTACATACTTACACCTAGCAACCCCATTCTAGCCTACTTAGGTTCATCTTACGGTGGACATGTTTGCCTGAAAAGGAATCTTTGAAATGTTTCATAGTTTTAGAAATATAGTGCTTTCAAATTTACAATGGGGCTCAATGGAAAAAATGATGAAAAACGGCGTGCTATAGTATGCCGTACGATATGGTCCAAAATGATGAAAAACGAGGTTACATTTTTTTTAAACGATGGGCTATAACCCATCGTTTCTTTATTATTATTATTTTTTCAAAACCTCAAAAATGATGAAAAACGGCGTGCTATAGTATGCCGTACGATATTGGCTATAGCCCATGGTCCAATATGATGAAAAACGAGGATATTATTTTTTCAAAAAAAAAAAAAAAAACGATGGGTTATAACCCATCGTTTTTTTTCATTTTTTCATTTTTTTCAAATCCTCAAAAATGATGAAAAACGGCGTGCTATAGTATGCCGTACGATATAGGCTATAGCCCATGGTCCAAAATGATGAAAAACGAGGATATTATTTTTTTCAAAAATAAAAAAAAACAATGGGTTATAACCCATCTTTTTTTTTATTTTTTATTTTTTTCCAAATCCTCAAAAATGATGAAAAACGGCGTGCTATAGTATGCCGTACGATATAGGCTATAGCCCATGGTCCAAAATGATGAAAAACGAGGATATTATTTTTTTCAAAAATAAAAAAAAACAATGGGTTATAACCCATCGTTTTTTTAATTTTTTAATTTTTTCCAAATCCTCAAAAATGATGAAAAACTGCGTGCTATAGTATGCCGTACGATATAGGCTATAGCCCATGGTCCAAAATGATGAAAAACGAGGATATTATTTTTTTCAAAAATAAAAAAAACAATGGGTTATAACCCATGGTTTTTTTAATTTTTTAATTTTTTCCAAATCCTCAAAAATGATGAAAAACGGCGTGCTACAGTATAGTATGCCGTACGATATGGGCTATAGCCCATATCCTCGCGGTGTATAGCGGTGTATGAGAATGGGTGTTGCGGAGGATGAGAGCTTTCCTCTCATCCTCCGCAACACAATGCATTCTCTATGGCAATAGCACAAAATTTGGCATGCTACTAGTCCTACATACTTACACCTAGCAACCCCATTCTAGCCTACTTAGGTTCATCTTACGGTGGACATGTTTGCCTGAAAAGGAATCTTTGAAATGTTTCATAGTTTTAGAAATATAGTGCTTTCAAATTTGAGACATTTAACATGGGGCTCAATGGCAGCTCTATAGGCACGTCAAAAGTCACTTTCACCTAGAAACTCCATTCACACTTTTTATTATTCAGCTTACTGTGGAGACACATGCTGGAACTTTTTTTTATTTTTATGTTTTGTAGTTTATGAGTTATTTAACTTAAACGCCCAATGCATTCTCTATGGCAATAGCACAACATTTGGCATGCTACTAGTCCTACATACTTACACCTAGCAACCCCATTCTAGCCTACTTAGGTTCATCTTACGGTGGACATGTTTGCCTGAAAAGGAATCTTTGAAATGTTTCATAGTTTTAGAAATATAGTGCTTTCAAATTTGAGACATTTAACATGGGGCTCAATGGCAGCTCTATAGGCACGTCAAAAGTCACTTTCACCTAGAAACTCCATTCACACTTTTTATTATTCAGCTTACTGTGGAGACACATGCTGGAACTTTTTTTTATTTTTATGCTTTGTAGTTTATGAGTTATTTAACTTAAACGCCCAATGCATTCTCTATGGCAATAGCACAAAATTTGGAATGCTACTAGTCCTACATACTTACACCTAGCAACCCCATTCTAGCCTACTTAGGTTCATCTTACGGTGGACATGTTTGCCTGAAAAGGAATCTTTGAAATGTTTCATACTTTTAGAAAAATAGTGCTTTCAAATTTACAATGGGGCTCAATGGCAAAAATGATGAAAAACGGCGTGCTATAGTATGCCGTACGATATGGTCCAAAATGATGAAAAACGAGGTAACATTTTTTTTTAAACGATGGGCTATAACCCATCGTTTCTTTATTATTTTATTTTTTTCAAAACCTCAAAAATGATGAAAAACGGCGTGCTATAGTATGCCGTACGATATAGGCTATAGCCCATGGTCCAAAATGATGAAATACGAGGATATTATTTTTTTCAAAAAAAAACAAAAACAATGGGTTATAACCCATCGTTTTTTTAATTTTTTAATTTTTTCCAAATCCTCAAAAATGATGAAAAACGGCGTGCTATAGTATGCCGTACGATATAGGCTATAGCCCATGGTCCAAAATGATGAAAAACGAGGATATTATTTTTTTCAAAAAACAAAACAAAACAATGGGTTATAACCCATCGTTTCTTTAATTTTTTAATTTTTTCCAAATCCTCAAAAATGATGAAAAACGGCGTGCTACAGTATAGTATGCCGTACGATATGGGCTATAGCCCATATCCTCGCGGTGTATAGCGGTGTATGAGAATGGGTGTTGCGGAGGATGAGAGCTTTCCTCTCATCCTCCGCAACACAATGCATTCTCTATGGCAATAGCACAAAATTTGGAATGCTACTAGTCCTACATACTTACACCTAGCAACCCCATTCTAGCCTACTTAGGTTCATCTTACGGTGGACATGTTTGCCTGAAAAGGAATCTTTGAAATGTTTCATAGTTTTAGAAATATAGTGCTTTCAAATTTGAGACATTTAACATGGGGCTCAATGGCAGCTCTATAGGCACGTCAAAAGTCACTTTCACCTAGAAACTCCAATCACACTTTTTATTATTCAGCTTACTGTGGAGACACATGCTGGAACTTTTTTTTATTTTTATGTTTTGTAGTTTATGAGTTATTTAACTTAAACGCCCAATGCATTCTCTATGGCAATAGCACAAAATTTGGAATGCTACTAGTCCTACATACTTACACCTAGCAACCCCATTCTAGCCTACTTAGGTTCATCTTACGGTGGACATGTTTGCCTGAAAAGGAATCTTTGAAATGTTTCATAGTTTTAGAAATATAGTGCTTTCAAATTTACAATGGGGCTCAATGGAAAAAATGATGAAAAACGGCGTGCTGTAGTATGCCGTACGATATGGTCCAAAATGATGAAAAACGAGGTTACTTTTTTTTTTTAAACGATGGGCTATAACCCATCGTTTCTTTATTATTATTTTTTTTCAAAACCTCAAAAATGATGAAAAACGGCGTGCTATAGTATGCCGTACGATATTGGCTATAGTCCATGGTCCAATATGATGAAAAACGAGGATATTATTTTTTCAAAAAAAAAAAAAAAAACGATGGGTTATAACCCATCGTTTTTTTTTCATTTTTTCATTTTTTCCAAATCCTCAAAAATGATGAAAAACTGCGTGCTATAGTATGCCGTACTATATAGGCTATAGCCCATGGTCCAAAATGATGAAAAACGAGGATATTATTTTTTTCAAAAATAAAAAAAACAATGGGTTATAACCCATCGTTTTTTTAATTTTTTAATTTTTTCCAAATCCTCAAAAATGATGAAAAACGGCGTGCTACAGTATAGTATGCCGTACGATATGGGCTATAGCCCATATCCTCGCAGTGTATAGCGGTGTATGAGAATGGGTGTTGCGGAGGATGAGAGCTTTCCTCTCATCCTCCGCAACACAATGCATTCTCTATGGCAATAGCACAAAATTTGGCATGCTACTAGTCCTACATACTTACACCTAGCAACCCCATTCTAGCCTACTTAGGTTCATCTTACGGTGGACATGTTTGCCTGAAAAGGAATCTTTGAAATGTTTCATAGTTTTAGAAATATTGTGCTTTCAAATTTGAGACATTTAACATGGGGCTCAATGGCAGCTCTATAGGCACGTCAAAAGTCACTTTCACCTAGAAACTCCATTCACACTTTTTATTATTCAGCTTACTGTGGAAACACATGCTGGAACTTTTTTTTATTTTTATGTTTTGTAGTTTATGAGTTATTTAACTTAAACGCCCAATGCATTCTCTATGGCAATAGCACAAAATTTGGAATGCTACTAGTCCTACATACTTACACCTAGCAACCCCATTCTAGCCTACTTAGGTTCATCTTACGGTGGACATGTTTGCCTGAAAAGGAATCTTTGAAATGTTTCATAGTTTTAGAAATATAGTGCTTTCAAATTTGAGACATTTAACATGGGCTCAATGGCAGCTCTATAGGCACGTCAAAAGTCACTTTCACCTAGAAACTCCATTCACACTTTTTATTATTCAGCTTACTGTGGAGACACATGCTGGAACTTTTTTTTATTTTTATGTTTTGTAGTTTATGAGTTATTTAACTTAAACGCCCAATGCATTCTCTATGGCAATAGCACAAAATTTGGAATGCTACTAGTCCTACATACTTACACCTAGCAACCCCATTCTAGCCTACTTAGGTTCATCTTACGGTGGACATGTTTGCCTGAAAAGGAATCTTTGAAATGTTTCATAGTTTTAGAAATATAGTGCTTTCAAATTTACAATGGGGCTCAATGGAAAAAATGATGAAAAACGGCGTGCTATAGTATGCCGTACGATATGGTCCAAAATGATGAAAAACGAGGTTACATTTTTTTTAAACGATGGGCTATAACCCATCGTTTCTTTATTATTATTATTTTTTCAAAACCTCAAAAATGATGAAAAACGGCGTGCTATAGTATGCCGTACGATATTGGCTATAGCCCATGGTCCAATATGATGAAAAACGAGGATATTATTTTTTCAAAAAAAAAAAAAAAAACGATGGGTTATAACCCATCGTTTTTTTTCATTTTTTCATTTTTTTCAAATCCTCAAAAATGATGAAAAACGGCGTGCTATAGTATGCCGTACGATATAGGCTATAGCCCATGGTCCAAAATGATGAAAAACGAGGATATTATTTTTTTCAAAAATAAAAAAAAACAATGGGTTATAACCCATCTTTTTTTTTATTTTTTATTTTTTTCCAAATCCTCAAAAATGATGAAAAACGGCGTGCTATAGTATGCCGTACGATATAGGCTATAGCCCATGGTCCAAAATGATGAAAAACGAGGATATTATTTTTTTCAAAAATAAAAAAAAACAATGGGTTATAACCCATCGTTTTTTTAATTTTTTAATTTTTTCCAAATCCTCAAAAATGATGAAAAACTGCGTGCTATAGTATGCCGTACGATATAGGCTATAGCCCATGGTCCAAAATGATGAAAAACGAGGATATTATTTTTTTCAAAAATAAAAAAAACAATGGGTTATAACCCATGGTTTTTTTAATTTTTTAATTTTTTCCAAATCCTCAAAAATGATGAAAAACGGCGTGCTACAGTATAGTATGCCGTACGATATGGGCTATAGCCCATATCCTCGCGGTGTATAGCGGTGTATGAGAATGGGTGTTGCGGAGGATGAGAGCTTTCCTCTCATCCTCCGCAACACAATGCATTCTCTATGGCAATAGCACAAAATTTGGCATGCTACTAGTCCTACATACTTACACCTAGCAACCCCATTCTAGCCTACTTAGGTTCATCTTACGGTGGACATGTTTGCCTGAAAAGGAATCTTTGAAATGTTTCATAGTTTTAGAAATATAGTGCTTTCAAATTTGAGACATTTAACATGGGGCTCAATGGCAGCTCTATAGGCACGTCAAAAGTCACTTTCACCTAGAAACTCCATTCACACTTTTTATTATTCAGCTTACTGTGGAGACACATGCTGGAACTTTTTTTTATTTTTATGTTTTGTAGTTTATGAGTTATTTAACTTAAACGCCCAATGCATTCTCTATGGCAATAGCACAAAATTTGGAATGCTACTAGTCCTACATACTTACACCTAGCAACCCCATTCTAGCCTACTTAGGTTCATCTTACGGTGGACATGTTTGCCTGAAAAGGAATCTTTGAAATGTTTCATAGTTTTAGAAATATAGTGCTTTCAAATTTGAGACATTTAACATGGGCTCAATGGCAGCTCTATAGGCACGTCAAAAGTCACTTTCACCTAG
This sequence comes from Protomyctophum parallelum, assembly GCF_964188405.1. Lineage (NCBI taxonomy): Eukaryota > Metazoa > Chordata > Actinopteri > Myctophiformes > Myctophidae > Protomyctophum > Protomyctophum parallelum. The sequence continues at coordinate 10,536,840 of NC_139703.1, read as the reverse complement.
AAACTCCATTCACTCTTTTTATTATTCAGCTTACTGTGGAGACACATGCTGGAACTTTTTTTTATTTTTATGTTTTGTAGTTTATGAGTTATTTAACTTAAACGCCCAATGCATTCTCTATGGCAATAGCACAAAATTTGGAATGCTACTAGTCCTACATACTTACACCTAGCAACCCCATTCTAGCCTACTTAGGTTCATCTTACGGTGGACATGTTTGCCTGAAAAGGAATCTTTGAAATGTTTCATAGTTTTAGAAATATAGTGCTTTCAAATTTACAATGGGGCTCAATGGAAAAAATGATGAAAAACGGCGTGCTATAGTATGCCGTACGATATGGTCCAAAATGATGAAAAACGAGGTTACATTTTTTTTTAAACGATGGGCTATAACCCACCGTTTCTTTATTATTATTATTTTTTCAAAACCTCAAAAATGATGAAAAACGGCGTGCTATAGTATGCCGTACGATATTGGCTATAGCCCATGGTCCAATATGATGAAAAACGAGGATATTATAAAAAAAAAAAAAAAAAAAAAAAAACGATGGGTTATAACCCATCGTTTTTTTTCATTTTTTCATTTTTTTCAAATCCTCAAAAATGATGAAAAACGGCGTGCTATAGTATGCCGTACGATATAGGCTATAGCCCATGGTCCAAAATGATGAAAAACGAGGATATTATTTTTTTCAAAAATAAAAAAAACAATGGGTTATAACCCATCTTTTTTTTTTTTTTTTTTTTTTTTCCAAATCCTCAAAAATGATGAAAAACGGCGTGCTATAGTATGCCGTACGATATAGGCTATAGCCCATGGTCCAAAATGATGAAAAACGAGGATATTATTTTTTTCAAAAATAAAAAAAACAATGGGTTATAACCCATGGTTTTTTTAATTTTTTAATTTTTTCCAAATCCTCAAAAATGATGAAAAACGGCGTGCTACAGTATAGTATGCCGTACGATATGGGCTATAGCCCATATCCTCGCGGTGTATAGCGGTGTATGAGAATGGGTGTTGCGGAGGATGAGAGCTTTCCTCTCATCCTCCGCAACACAATGCATTCTCTATGGCAATAGCACAAAATTTGGCATGCTACTAGTCCTACATACTTACACCTAGCAACCCCATTCTAGCCTACTTAGGTTCATCTTACGGTGGACATGTTTGCCTGAAAAGGAATCTTTGAAATGTTTCATAGTTTTAGAAATATAGTGCTTTCAAATTTGAGACATTTAACATGGGGCTCAATGGCAGCTCTATAGGCACGTCAAAAGTCACTTTCACCTAGAAACTCCATTCACTCTTTTTATTATTCAGCTTACTGTGGAGACACATGCTGGAACTTTTTTTTATTTTTATGTTTTGTAGTTTATGAGTTATTTAACTTAAACGCCCAATGCATTCTCTATGGCAATAGCACAAAATTTGGAATGCTACTAGTCCTACATACTTACACCTAGCAACCCCATTCTAGCCTACTTAGGTTCATCTTACGGTGGACATGTTTGCCTGAAAAGGAATCTTTGAAATGTTTCATAGTTTTAGAAATATAGTGCTTTCAAATTTACAATGGGGCTCAATGGAAAAAATGATGAAAAACGGCGTGCTATAGTATGCCGTACGATATGGTCCAAAATGATGAAAAACGAGGTTACATTTTTTTTTAAACGATGGGCTATAACCCACCGTTTCTTTATTATTATTATTTTTTCAAAACCTCAAAAATGATGAAAAACGGCGTGCTATAGTATGCCGTACGATATTGGCTATAGCCCATGGTCCAATATGATGAAAAACGAGGATATTATTAAAAAAAAAAAAAAAAAAAAAAAACGATGGGTTATAACCCATCGTTTTTTTTCATTTTTTCATTTTTTTTCAAATCCTCAAAAATGATGAAAAACGGTGTGCTATAGTATGCCGTACGATATAGGCTATAGCCCATGGTCCAAAATGATGAAAAACGAGGATATTATTTTTTTCAAAAATAAAAAAAACAATGGGTTATAACCCATCTTTTTTTTTATTTTATTTTTTTTTCCAAATCCTCAAAAATGATGAAAAACGGCGTGCTATAGTATGCCGTACGATATAGGCTATAGCCCATGGTCCAAAATGATGAAAAACGAGGATATTATTTTTTTCAAAAATAAAAAAAACAATGGGTTATAACCCATCGTTTTTTTAATTTTTTAATTTTTTCCAAATCCTCAAAAATGATGAAAAACTGCGTGCTATAGTATGCCGTACTATATAGGCTATAGCCCATGGTCCAAAATGATGAAAAACGAGGATATTATTTTTTTCAAAAATAAAAAAAACAATGGGTTATAACCCATCGTTTTTTTAATTTTTTAATTTTTTCCAAATCCTCAAAAATGATGAAAAACGGCGTGCTACAGTATAGTATGCCGTACGATATGGGCTATAGCCCATATCCTCGCGGTGTATAGCGGTGTATGAGAATGGGTGTTGCGGAGGATGAGAGCTTTCCTCTCATCCTCCGCAACACAATGCATTCTCTATGGCAATAGCACAACATTTGGCATGCTACTAGTCCTACATACTTACACCTAGCAACCCCATTCTAGCCTACTTAGGTTCATCTTACGGTGGACATGTTTGCCTGAAAAGGAATCTTTGAAATGTTTCATAGTTTTAGAAATATAGTGCTTTCAAATTTGAGACATTTAACATGGGGCTCAATGGCAGCTCTATAGGCACGTCAAAAGTCACTTTCACCTAGAAACTCCATTCACACTTTTTATTATTCAGCTTACTGTGGAAACACATGCTGGAACTTTTTTTTATTTTTATGTTTTGTAGTTTATGAGTTATTTAACTTAAATGCCCAATGCATTCTCTATGGCAATAGCACAAAATTTGGAATGCTACTAGTCCTACATGCTTACACCTAGCAACCCCATTCTAGCCTACTTAGGTTCATCTTACGGTGGACATGTTTGCCTGAAAAGGAATCTTTGAAATGTTTCATAGTTTTAGAAATATAGTGCTTTCAAATTTGAGACATTTAACATGGGGCTCAATGGCAGCTCTATAGGCACGTCAAAAGTCACTTTCACCTAGAAACTCCATTCACACTTTTTATTATTCAGCTTACTGTGGAGACACATGCTGGAACTTTTTTTTATTTTTATGTTTTGTAGTTTATGAGTTATTTAACTTAAACGCCCAATGCATTCTCTATGGCAATAGCACAAAATTTGGCATGCTACTAGTCCTACATACTTACACCTAGCAACCCCATTCTAGCCTACTTAGGTTCATCTTACGGTGGACATGTTTGCCTGAAAAGGAATCTTTGAAATGTTTCATAGTTTTAGAAATATAGTGCTTTCAAATTTGAGACATTTAACATGGGGCTCAATGGCAGCTCTATAGGCACGTCAAAAGTCACTTTCACCTAGAACCATTCACACTTTTTATTATTCAGCTTACTGTGGAAACACATGCTGGAACTTTTTTTATTTTTATGTTTTGTAGTTTATGAGTTATTTAACTTAAACGCCCAATGCATTCTCTATGGCAATAGCACAAAATTTGGCATGCTACTAGTCCTACATACTTACACCTAGCAACCCCATTCTAGCCTACTTAGGTTCATCTTACGGTGGACATGTTTGCCTGAAAAGGAATCTTTGAAATGTTTCATACTTTTAGAAAAATAGTGCTTTCAAATTTACAATGGGGCTCAATGGCAAAAATGATGAAAAACGGCGTGCTATAGTATGCCGTACGATATGGTCCAAAATGATGAAAAACGAGGTAACATTTTTTTTTTAAACGATGGGCTATAACCCATCGTTTCTTTATTATTTTATTTTTTTCAAAACCTCAAAAATGATGAAAAACGGCGTGCTATAGTATGCCGTACGATATAGGCTATAGCCCATGGTCCAAAATGATGAAAAACGAGGATATTATTTTTTTCAAAAAAAAAAAAAAACAATGGGTTATAACCCATCGTTTTTTTTAATTTTTTAATTTCTTCCAAATCCTCAAAAATGATGAAAAACGGCGTGCTATAGTATGCCGTACGATATAGGCTATAGCCCATGGTCCAAAATGATGAAAAACAAGGATATTATTTTTTTCAAAAAAAACAAAAAAAACAATGGGTTATAACCCATCGTTTTTTTAATTTTTTAATTTTTTCCAAATCCTCAAAAATGATGAAAAACGGCGTGCTATAGTATGCCGTACGATATAGGCTATAGCCCATGGTCCAAAATGATGAAAAACGAGGATATTATTTTTTTCAAAAAACAAAACAAAACAATGGGTTATTACCCATCGTTTTTTAAATTTTTAATTTTTTTCCAAATCCTCAAAAATGATGAAAAACGGCGTGCTACAGTATAGTATGCCGTACGATATGGGCTATAGCCCATATCCTCGCGGTGTATAGCGGTGTATGAGAATGGGTGTTGCGGAGGATGAGAGCTTTCCTCTCATCCTCCGCAACACAATGCATTCTCTATGGCAATAGCACAAAATTTGGCATGCTACTAGTCCTACATACTTACACCTAGCAACCCCATTCTAGCCTACTTAGGTTCATCTTACGGTGGACATGTTTGCCTGAAAAGGAATCTTTGAAATGTTTCATAGTTTTAGAAATATAGTGCTTTCAAATTTGAGACATTTAACATGGGGCTCAATGGCAGCTCTATAGGCACGTCAAAAGTCACTTTCACCTAGAAACTCCATTCACACTTTTTATTATTCAGCTTACTGTGGAGACACATGCTGGAACTTTTTTTTATTTTTATGTTTTGTAGTTTATGAGTTATTTAACTTAAACGCCCAATGCATTCTCTATGGCAATAGCACAAAATTTGGAATGCTACTAGTCCTACATACTTACACCTAGCAACCCCATTCTAGCCTACTTAGGTTCATCTTACGGTGGACATGTTTGCCTGAAAAGGAATCTTTGAAATGTTTCATAGTTTTAGAAATATAGTGCTTTCAAATTTGAGACATTTAACATGGGCTCAATGGCAGCTCTATAGGCACGTCAAAAGTCACTTTCACCTAGAAACTCCATTCACTCTTTTTATTATTCAGCTTACTGTGGAGACACATGCTGGAACTTTTTTTTATTTTTATGTTTTGTAGTTTATGAGTTATTTAACTTAAACGCCCAATGCATTCTCTATGGCAATAGCACAAAATTTGGAATGCTACTAGTCCTACATACTTACACCTAGCAACCCCATTCTAGCCTACTTAGGTTCATCTTACGGTGGACATGTTTGCCTGAAAAGGAATCTTTGAAATGTTTCATAGTTTTAGAAATATAGTGCTTTCAAATTTACAATGGGGCTCAATGGAAAAAATGATGAAAAACGGCGTGCTATAGTATGCCGTACGATATGGTCCAAAATGATGAAAAACGAGGTTACATTTTTTTTTAAACGATGGGCTATAACCCACCGTTTCTTTATTATTATTATTTTTTCAAAACCTCAAAAATGATGAAAAACGGCGTGCTATAGTATGCCGTACGATATTGGCTATAGCCCATGGTCCAATATGATGAAAAACGAGGATATTATAAAAAAAAAAAAAAAAAAAAAAAAACGATGGGTTATAACCCATCGTTTTTTTTCATTTTTTCATTTTTTTCAAATCCTCAAAAATGATGAAAAACGGCGTGCTATAGTATGCCGTACGATATAGGCTATAGCCCATGGTCCAAAATGATGAAAAACGAGGATATTATTTTTTTCAAAAATAAAAAAAACAATGGGTTATAACCCATCTTTTTTTTTTTTTTTTTTTTTTTTCCAAATCCTCAAAAATGATGAAAAACGGCGTGCTATAGTATGCCGTACGATATAGGCTATAGCCCATGGTCCAAAATGATGAAAAACGAGGATATTATTTTTTTCAAAAATAAAAAAAACAATGGGTTATAACCCATGGTTTTTTTAATTTTTTAATTTTTTCCAAATCCTCAAAAATGATGAAAAACGGCGTGCTACAGTATAGTATGCCGTACGATATGGGCTATAGCCCATATCCTCGCGGTGTATAGCGGTGTATGAGAATGGGTGTTGCGGAGGATGAGAGCTTTCCTCTCATCCTCCGCAACACAATGCATTCTCTATGGCAATAGCACAAAATTTGGCATGCTACTAGTCCTACATACTTACACCTAGCAACCCCATTCTAGCCTACTTAGGTTCATCTTACGGTGGACATGTTTGCCTGAAAAGGAATCTTTGAAATGTTTCATAGTTTTAGAAATATAGTGCTTTCAAATTTGAGACATTTAACATGGGGCTCAATGGCAGCTCTATAGGCACGTCAAAAGTCACTTTCACCTAGAAACTCCATTCACTCTTTTTATTATTCAGCTTACTGTGGAGACACATGCTGGAACTTTTTTTTATTTTTATGTTTTGTAGTTTATGAGTTATTTAACTTAAACGCCCAATGCATTCTCTATGGCAATAGCACAAAATTTGGAATGCTACTAGTCCTACATACTTACACCTAGCAACCCCATTCTAGCCTACTTAGGTTCATCTTACGGTGGACATGTTTGCCTGAAAAGGAATCTTTGAAATGTTTCATAGTTTTAGAAATATAGTGCTTTCAAATTTACAATGGGGCTCAATGGAAAAAATGATGAAAAACGGCGTGCTATAGTATGCCGTACGATATGGTCCAAAATGATGAAAAACGAGGTTACATTTTTTTTTAAACGATGGGCTATAACCCACCGTTTCTTTATTATTATTATTTTTTCAAAACCTCAAAAATGATGAAAAACGGCGTGCTATAGTATGCCGTACGATATTGGCTATAGCCCATGGTCCAATATGATGAAAAACGAGGATATTATTAAAAAAAAAAAAAAAAAAAAAAACGATGGGTTATAACCCATCGTTTTTTTTCATTTTTTCATTTTTTTTCAAATCCTCAAAAATGATGAAAAACGGTGTGCTATAGTATGCCGTACGATATAGGCTATAGCCCATGGTCCAAAATGATGAAAAACGAGGATATTATTTTTTTCAAAAATAAAAAAAACAATGGGTTATAACCCATCTTTTTTTTTATTTTATTTTTTTTTCCAAATCCTCAAAAATGATGAAAAACGGCGTGCTATAGTATGCCGTACGATATAGGCTATAGCCCATGGTCCAAAATGATGAAAAACGAGGATATTATTTTTTTCAAAAATAAAAAAAACAATGGGTTATAACCCATCGTTTTTTTAATTTTTTAATTTTTTCCAAATCCTCAAAAATGATGAAAAACTGCGTGCTATAGTATGCCGTACTATATAGGCTATAGCCCATGGTCCAAAATGATGAAAAACGAGGATATTATTTTTTTCAAAAATAAAAAAAACAATGGGTTATAACCCATCGTTTTTTTAATTTTTTAATTTTTTCCAAATCCTCAAAAATGATGAAAAACGGCGTGCTACAGTATAGTATGCCGTACGATATGGGCTATAGCCCATATCCTCGCGGTGTATAGCGGTGTATGAGAATGGGTGTTGCGGAGGATGAGAGCTTTCCTCTCATCCTCCGCAACACAATGCATTCTCTATGGCAATAGCACAACATTTGGCATGCTACTAGTCCTACATACTTACACCTAGCAACCCCATTCTAGCCTACTTAGGTTCATCTTACGGTGGACATGTTTGCCTGAAAAGGAATCTTTGAAATGTTTCATAGTTTTAGAAATATAGTGCTTTCAAATTTGAGACATTTAACATGGGGCTCAATGGCAGCTCTATAGGCACGTCAAAAGTCACTTTCACCTAGAAACTCCATTCACACTTTTTATTATTCAGCTTACTGTGGAAACACATGCTGGAACTTTTTTTTATTTTTATGTTTTGTAGTTTATGAGTTATTTAACTTAAATGCCCAATGCATTCTCTATGGCAATAGCACAAAATTTGGAATGCTACTAGTCCTACATGCTTACACCTAGCAACCCCATTCTAGCCTACTTAGGTTCATCTTACGGTGGACATGTTTGCCTGAAAAGGAATCTTTGAAATGTTTCATAGTTTTAGAAATATAGTGCTTTCAAATTTGAGACATTTAACATGGGGCTCAATGGCAGCTCTATAGGCACGTCAAAAGTCACTTTCACCTAGAAACTCCATTCACACTTTTTATTATTCAGCTTACTGTGGAGACACATGCTGGAACTTTTTTTTATTTTTATGTTTTGTAGTTTATGAGTTATTTAACTTAAACGCCCAATGCATTCTCTATGGCAATAGCACAAAATTTGGCATGCTACTAGTCCTACATACTTACACCTAGCAACCCCATTCTAGCCTACTTAGGTTCATCTTACGGTGGACATGTTTGCCTGAAAAGGAATCTTTGAAATGTTTCATAGTTTTAGAAATATAGTGCTTTCAAATTTGAGACATTTAACATGGGGCTCAATGGCAGCTCTATAGGCACGTCAAAAGTCACTTTCACCTAGAACCATTCACACTTTTTATTATTCAGCTTACTGTGGAAACACATGCTGGAACTTTTTTTATTTTTATGTTTTGTAGTTTATGAGTTATTTAACTTAAACGCCCAATGCATTCTCTATGGCAATAGCACAAAATTTGGCATGCTACTAGTCCTACATACTTACACCTAGCAACCCCATTCTAGCCTACTTAGGTTCATCTTACGGTGGACATGTTTGCCTGAAAAGGAATCTTTGAAATGTTTCATACTTTTAGAAAAATAGTGCTTTCAAATTTACAATGGGGCTCAATGGCAAAAATGATGAAAAACGGCGTGCTATAGTATGCCGTACGATATGGTCCAAAATGATGAAAAACGAGGTAACATTTTTTTTTTAAACGATGGGCTATAACCCATCGTTTCTTTATTATTTTATTTTTTTCAAAACCTCAAAAATGATGAAAAACGGCGTGCTATAGTATGCCGTACGATATAGGCTATAGCCCATGGTCCAAAATGATGAAAAACGAGGATATTATTTTTTTCAAAAAAAAAAAAAAACAATGGGTTATAACCCATCGTTTTTTTTAATTTTTAAATTTCTTCCAAATCCTCAAAAATGATGAAAAACGGCGTGCTATAGTATGCCGTACGATATAGGCTATAGCCCATGGTCCAAAATGATGAAAAACAAGGATATTATTTTTTTCAAAAAAAACAAAAAAAACAATGGGTTATAACCCATCGTTTTTTTAATTTTTTAATTTTTTCCAAATCCTCAAAAATGATGAAAAACGGCGTGCTATAGTATGCCGTACGATATAGGCTATAGCCCATGGTCCAAAATGATGAAAAACGAGGATATTATTTTTTTCAAAAAACAAAACAAAACAATGGGTTATTACCCATCGTTTTTTAAATTTTTAATTTTTTTCCAAATCCTCAAAAATGATGAAAAACGGCGTGCTACAGTATAGTATGCCGTACGATATGGGCTATAGCCCATATCCTCGCGGTGTATAGCGGTGTATGAGAATGGGTGTTGCGGAGGATGAGAGCTTTCCTCTCATCCTCCGCAACACAATGCATTCTCTATGGCAATAGCACAAAATTTGGCATGCTACTAGTCCTACATACTTACACCTAGCAACCCCATTCTAGCCTACTTAGGTTCATCTTACGGTGGACATGTTTGCCTGAAAAGGAATCTTTGAAATGTTTCATAGTTTTAGAAATATAGTGCTTTCAAATTTGAGACATTTAACATGGGGCTCAATGGCAGCTCTATAGGCACGTCAAAAGTCACTTTCACCTAGAAACTCCATTCACACTTTTTATTATTCAGATTACTGTGGAAACACATGCTGGAACTTTTTTTTATTTTTATGTTTTGTAGTTTATGAGTTATTTAACTTAAACGCCCAATGCATTCTCTATGGCAATAGCACAAAATTTGGAATGCTACTAGTCCTACATGCTTACACCTAGCAACCCCATTCTAGCCTACTTAGGTTCATCTTACGGTGGACATGTTTGCCTGAAAAGGAATCTTTGAAATGTTTCATACTTTTAGAAATATAGTGCTTTCAAATTTACAATGGGGCTCAATGGCAAAAATGATGAAAAACGGCGTGCTATAGTATGCCGTACGATATGGTCCAAAATGATGAAAAACGAGGTTAAATTTTTTTTTAAACGATGGGCTATAACCCATCGTTTCTTTATTATTTTATTTTTTTCAAAACCTCAAAAATGATGAAAAACGGCGTGCTATAGTATGCCGTACGATATAGGCAATAGCCCATGGTCCAAAATGATGAAAAACGAGGATATTATTTTTTTCAAAAAAAAAAAAAAACAATGGGTTATAACCCATCGTTTTTTTAATTTTTTCCAAATCCTCAAAAATGATGAAAAACGGCGTGCTACAGTATAAGTACGATATGGGCTATAGCCCATATCCTCGCGGTGTATAGCGGTGTATGAGAATGGGTGTTGCGGAGGATGAGAGCTTTCCTCTCATCCTCCGCAACACAATGCATTCTCTATGGCAATAGCACAAAATTTGGCATGCTACTAGTCCTACATACTTACACCTAGCAACCCCATTCTAGCCTACTTAGGTTCATCTTACGGTGGACATGTTTGCCTGAAAAGGAATCTTTGAAATGTTTCATACTTTTAGAAATATAGTGCTTTCAAATTTACAATGGGGCTCAATGGCAAAAATGATGAAAAACGGCGTGCTATAGTATGCCGTACGATATGGTCCAAAATGATGAAAAACGAGGTTAAATTTTTTTTTAAACGATGGGCTATAACCCATCGTTTCTTTATTATTTTATTTTTTTCAAAACCTCAAAAATGATGAAAAACGGCGTGCTATAGTATGCCGTACGATATAGGCAATAGCCCATGGTCCAAAATGATGAAAAACGAGGATATTATTTTTTTCAAAAAAAAAAAAAAACAATGGGTTATAACCCATCGTTTTTTTAATTTTTTCCAAATCCTCAAAAATGATGAAAAACGGCGTGCTACAGTATAAGTACGATATGGGCTATAGCCCATATCCTCGCGGTGTATAGCGGTGTATGAGAATGGGTGTTGCGGAGGATGAGAGCTTTCCTCTCATCCTCCGCAACACAATGCATTCTCTATGGCAATAGCACAAAATTTGGCATGCTACTAGTCCTACATACTTACACCTAGCAACCCCATTCTAGCCTACTTAGGTTCATCTTACGGTGGACATGTTTGCCTGAAAAGGAATCTTTGAAATGTTTCATAGTTTTAGAAATATAGTGCTTTCAAATTTGAGACATTTAACATGGGGCTCAATGGCAGCTCTATAGGCACGTCAAAAGTCACTTTCACCTAGAAACTCCATTCACACTTTTTATTATTCAGCTTACTGTGGAAACACATGCTGGAACTTTTTTTTATTTTTATGTTTTGTAGTTTATGAGTTATTTAACTTAAACGCCCAATGCATTCTCTATGGCAATAGCACAAAATTTGGAATGCTACTAGTCCTACATGCTTACACCTAGCAACCCCATTCTAGCCTACTTAGGTTCATCTTACGGTGGACATGTTTGCCTGAAAAGGAATCTTTGAAATGTTTCATAGTTTTAGAAATATAGTGCTTTCAAATTTACAATGGGGCTCAATGGCAAAAATGATGAAAAACGGCGTGCTATAGTATGCCGTACGATATGGTCCAAAATGATGAAAAACGAGGTTAAATTTTTTTTTTTAACGATGGGCTATAACCCATCGTTTCTTTATTATTTTATTTTTTTCAAAACCTCAAAAATGATGAAAAACGGCGTGCTATAGTATGCCGTACGATATTGGCTATAGCCCATGGTCCAATATGATGAAAAACGAGGATATAAAAAAAAAAAAAAAACGATGGGTTATAACCCAGCGTTTTTTTTCTTCATTTTTTCATTTTTTTCAAATCCTCAAAAATGATGAAAAACGGCGTGCTATAGTATGCCGTACGATATAGGCTATAGCCCATGGTCCAAAATGATGAAAAACGAGGATATTATAAAAAAAAAAAAAAAAAAAAAAACAATGGGTTATAACCCATCGTTTTTAAAAATTAAATTTTTTTTCCAAATCCTCAAAAATGATGAAAAACGGCGTGCTATAGTATGCCGTACGATATAGGCTATAGCCCATGGTCCAAAATGATGAAAAACGAGGATATTATTTTTTTCAAAAAAAACAAAAAACAATGGGTTATAACCCATCGTTTTTTTAATTTTTTCCAAATCCTCAAAAATGATGAAAAACGGCGTGCTACAGTATAAGTACGATATGGGCTATAGCCCATATCCTCGCGGTGTATAGCGGTGTATGAGAATGGGTTTTGCGGAGGATGAGAGCTTTCCTCTCATCCTCCGCAACACAATGCATTCTCTATGGCAATAGCACAAAATTTGGCATGCTACTAGTCCTACATACTTACACCTAGCAACCCCATTCTAGCCTACTTAGGTTCATCTTACGGTGGACATGTTTGCCTGAAAAGGAATCTTTGAAATGTTTCATAGTTTTAGAAATATAGTGCTTTCAAATTTGAGACATTTAACATGGGGCTCAATGGCAGCTCTATAGGCACGTCAAAAGTCACTTTCACCTAGAAACTCCATTCACACTTTTTATTATTCAGCTTACTGTGGAGACACATGCTGGAACTTTTTTTTATTTTTATGTTTTGTAGTTTATGAGTTATTTAACTTAAACGCCCAATGCATTCTCTATGGCAATAGCACAAAATTTGGAATGCTACTAGTCCTACATACTTACACCTAGCAACCCCATTCTAGCCTACTTAGGTTCATCTTACGGTGGACATGTTTGCCTGAAAAGGAATCTTTGAAATGTTTCATAGTTTTAGAAATATAGTGCTTTCAAATTTGAGACATTTAACATGGGGCTCAATGGCAGCTCTATAGGCACGTCAAAAGTCACTTTCACCTAGAAACTCTATTCACACTTTTTATTATTCAGCTTACTGTGGAGACACATGCTGGAACTTTTTTTTATTTTTATGTTTTGTAGTTTATGAGTTATTTAACTTAAACGCCCAATGCATTCTCTATGGCAATAGCACAAAATTTGGAATGCTACTAGTCCTACATACTTACACCTAGCAACCCCATTCTAGCCTACTTAGGTTCATCTTACGGTGGACATGTTTGCCTGAAAAGGAATCTTTGAAATGTTTCATAGTTTTAGAAATATAGTGCTTTCAAATTTGAGACATTTAACATGGGGCTCAATGGCAGCTCTATAGGCACGTCAAAAGTCACTTTCACCTAGAAACTCCATTCACACTTTTTATTATTCAGCTTACTGTGGAGACACATGCTGGAACTTTTTTTTATTTTTATGTTTTGTAGTTTATGAGTTATTTAACTTAAACGCCCAATGCATTCTCTATGGCAATAGCACAAAATTTGGCATGCTACTAGTCCTACATACTTACACCTAGCAACCCCATTCTAGCCTACTTAGGTTCATCTTACGGTGGACATGTTTGCCTGAAAAGGAATCTTTGACATGTTTCATAGTTTTAGAAATATAGTGCTTTCAAATTTGAGACATTTAACATGGGGCTCAATGGCAGCTCTATAGGCACGTCAAAAGTCACTTTCACCTAGAAACTCCATTCACACTTTTTATTATTCAGCTTACTGTGGAGACACATGCTGGAACTTTTTTTTATTTTTATGTTTTGTAGTTTATGAGTTATTTAACTTAAACGCCCAATGCATTCTCTATGGCAATAGCACAAATTTGGAATGCTACTAGTCCTACATACTTACACCTAGCAACCCCATTCTAGCCTACTTAGGTTCATCTTACGGTGGACATGTTTGCCTGAAAAGGAATCTTTGAAATGTTTCATAGTTTTAGAAATATAGTGCTTTCAAATTTACAATGGGGCTCAATGGCAAAAATGATGAAAAACGGCGTGCTATAGTATGCCGTACGATATGGTCCAAAATGATGAAAAACGAGGTTAACTTTTTTTTTTAAACGATGGGCTATAACCCATCGTTTCTTTATTATTTTATTTTTTTCAAAACCTCAAAAATGATGAAAAACGGCGTGCTATAGTATGCCGTACGATATTGGCTATAGCCCATGGTCCAATATGATGAAAAACGAGGGTATTATTTATTTCAAAAAAAAAAAAAAATCGATGAGTTATAACCCATCGTTTTTTTTCATTTTTTCATTTTTTTCAAATCCTCAAAAATGATGAAAAACGGCGTGCTATAGTAGGCTATGCCGTACGATATAGGCTATAGCCCATGGTCCAAAATGATGAAAAACGAGGATATTATTTTTTTCAAAAAAAAAAAAAAACAATGGGTTATAACCCATCGTTTTTAAAATTTTTACATTTTTTCCAAATCCTCAAAAATGATGAAAAACGGCGTGCTATAGTATGCCGTACGATATAGGCTATAGCCCATGGTCCAAAATGATGAAAAACGAGGATATTATTTTTTTCAAAAATAAAAAAAACAATGGGTTATAACCCATCGTTTTTTTAATTTTTTCCAAATCCTAAAAAATGATGAAAAACGCGTGCTACAGTATAAGTACGATATGGGCTATAGCCCATATCCTCGCGGTGTATAGCGGTGTATGAGAATGGGTGTTGCGGAGGATGAGAGCTTTCCTCTCATCCTCCGCAACACAATGCATTCTCTATGGCAATAGCACAAAATTTGGCATGCTACTAGTCCTACATACTTACACCTAGCAACCCCATTCTAGCCTACTTAGGTTCATCTTACGGTGGACATGTTTGCCTGAAAAGGAATCTTTGAAATGTTTCATAGTTTTAGAAATATAGTGCTTTCAAATTTGAGACATTTAACATGGGGCTCAATGGCAGCTCTATAGGCACGTCAAAAGTCACTTTCACCTAGAAACTCCATTCACACTTTTTATTATTCAGCTTACTGTGGAAACACATGCTGGAACTTTTTTTTATTTTTATGTTTTGTAGTTTATGAGTTATTTAACTTAAACGCCCAATGCATTCTCTATGGCAATAGCACAAAATTTGGAATGCTACTAGTCCTACATGCTTACACCTAGCAACCCCATTCTAGCCTACTTAGGTTCATCTTACGGTGGACATGTTTGCCTGAAAAGGAATCTTTGAAATGTTTCATAGTTTTAGAAATATAGTGCTTTCAAATTTGAGACATTTAACATGGGGCTCAATGGCAGCTCTATAGGCACGTCAAAAGTCACTTTCACCTAGAAACTCCATTCACACTTTTTATTATTCAGCTTACTGTGGAGACACATGCTGGAACTTTTTTTTATTTTTATGTTTTGTAGTTTATGAGTTATTTAACTTAAACGCCCAATGCATTCTCTATGGCAATAGCACAAAATTTGGCATGCAACTAGTCCTACATACTTACACCTAGCAACCCCATTCTAGCCTACTTAGGTTCATCTTACGGTGGACATGTTTGCCTGAAAAGGAATCTTTGACATGTTTCATAGTTTTAGAAATATAGTGCTTTCAAATTTGAGACATTTAACATGGGGCTCAATGGCAGCTCTATAGGCACGTCAAAAGTCACTTTCACCTAGAAACTCCATTCACACTTTTTATTATTCAGCTTACTGTGGAGACACATGCTGGAACTTTTTTTTATTTTTATGTTTTGTAGTTTATGAGTTATTTAACTTAAACGCCCAATGCATTCTCTATGGCAATAGCACAAAATTTGGAATGCTACTAGTCCTACATACTTACACCTAGCAACCCCATTCTAGCCTACTTAGGTTCATCTTACGGTGGACATGTTTGCCTGAAAAGGAATCTTTGACATGTTTCATAGTTTTAGAAATATAGTGCTTTCAAATTTGAGACATTTAACATGGGGCTCAATGGCAGCTCTATAGGCACGTCAAAAGTCACTTTCACCTAGAAACTCCATTCACACTTTTTATTATTCAGCTTACTGTGGAGACACATGCTGGAACTTTTTTTTATTTTTATGTTTTGTAGTTTATGAGTTATTTAACTTAAACGCCCAATGCATTCTCTATGGCAATAGCACAAATTTGGAATGCTACTAGTCCTACATACTTACACCTAGCAACCCCATTCTAGCCTACTTAGGTTCATCTTACGGTGGACATGTTTGCCTGAAAAGGAATCTTTGAAATGTTTCATAGTTTTAGAAATATAGTGCTTTCAAATTTACAATGGGGCTCAATGGCAAAAATGATGAAAAACGGCGTGCTATAGTATGCCGTACGATATGGTCCAAAATGATGAAAAACGAGGTTAACTTTTTTTTTAAACGATGGGCTATAACCCATCGTTTCTTTATTATTTTATTTTTTTCAAAACCTCAAAAATGATGAAAAACGGCGTGCTATAGTATGCCGTACGATATTGGCTATAGCCCATGGTCCAATATGATGAAAAACGAGGGTATTATTTATTTCAAAAAAAAAAAAAAATCGATGAGTTATAACCCATCGTTTTTTTTCATTTTTTCATTTTTTTCAAATCCTCAAAAATGATGAAAAACGGCGTGCTATAGTAGGCTATGCCGTACGATATAGGCTATAGCCCATGGTCCAAAATGATGAAAAACGAGGATATTATTTTTTTCAAAAAAAAAAAAAACAATGGGTTATAACCCATCGTTTTTAAAATTTTTACATTTTTTCCAAATCCTCAAAAATGATGAAAAACGGCGTGCTATAGTATGCCGTACGATATAGGCTATAGCCCATGGTCCAAAATGATGAAAAACGAGGATATTATTTTTTTCAAAAATAAAAAAAACAATGGGTTATAACCCATCGTTTTTTTAATTTTTTCCAAATCCTAAAAAATGATGAAAAACGCGTGCTACAGTATAAGTACGATATGGGCTATAGCCCATATCCTCGCGGTGTATAGCGGTGTATGAGAATGGGTGTTGCGGAGGATGAGAGCTTTCCTCTCATCCTCCGCAACACAATGCATTCTCTATGGCAATAGCACAAAATTTGGCATGCTACTAGTCCTACATACTTACACCTAGCAACCCCATTCTAGCCTACTTAGGTTCATCTTACGGTGGACATGTTTGCCTGAAAAGGAATCTTTGAAATGTTTCATAGTTTTAGAAATATAGTGCTTTCAAATTTGAGACATTTAACATGGGGCTCAATGGCAGCTCTATAGGCACGTCAAAAGTCACTTTCACCTAGAAACTCCATTCACACTTTGTATTATTCAGCTTACTGTGGAAACACATGCTGGAACTTTTTTTTATTTTTATGTTTTGTAGTTTATGAGTTATTTAACTTAAACGCCCAATGCATTCTCTATGGCAATAGCACAAAATTTGGAATGCTACTAGTCCTACATGCTTACACCTAGCAACCCCATTCTAGCCTACTTAGGTTCATCTTACGGTGGACATGTTTGCCTGAAAAGGAATCTTTGAAATGTTTCATAGTTTTAGAAATATAGTGCTTTCAAATTTGAGACATTTAACATGGGGCTCAATGGCAGCTCTATAGGCACGTCAAAAGTCACTTTCACCTAGAAACTCCATTCACACTTTTTATTATTCAGCTTACTGTGGAGACACATGCTGGAACTTTTTTTTATTTTTATGTTTTGTAGTTTATGAGTTATTTAACTTAAACGCCCAATGCATTCTCTATGGCAATAGCACAAAATTTGGCATGCTACTAGTCCTACATACTTACACCTAGCAACCCCATTCTAGCCTACTTAGGTTCATCTTACGGTGGACATGTTTGCCTGAAAAGGAATCTTTGACATGTTTCATAGTTTTAGAAATATAGTGCTTTCAAATTTGAGACATTTAACATGGGGCTCAATGGCAGCTCTATAGGCACGTCAAAAGTCACTTTCACCTAGAAACTCCATTCACACTTTTTATTATTCAGCTTACTGTGGAGACACATGCTGGAACTTTTTTTTATTTTTATGTTTTGTAGTTTATGAGTTATTTAACTTAAACGCCCAATGCATTCTCTATGGCAATAGCACAAAATTTGGAATGCTACTAGTCCTACATACTTACACCTAGCAACCCCATTCTAGCCTACTTAGGTTCATCTTACGGTGGACATGTTTGCCTGAAAAGGAATCTTTGAAATGTTTCATAGTTTTAGAAATATAGTGCTTTCAAATTTACAATGGGGCTCAATGGCAAAAATGATGAAAAACGGCGTGCTATAGTATGCCGTACGATATGGTCCAAAATGATGAAAAACGAGGTTAATTTTTTTTTTTAAACAATGGGCTATAACCCATCGTTTCTTTATTATTTTATTTTTTTCAAAACCTCAAAAATGATGAAAAACGGCGTGCTATAGTATGCCGTACGATATTGGCTATAGCCCATGGTCCAATATGATGAAAAACGAGGGTGTTATTTATTTCAAAAAAAAAAAAAAATCGATGAGTTATAACCCATCGTTTTTTTTTTTTTTTTCATTTTTTTCAAATCCTCAAAAATGATGAAAAACGGCGTGCTATAGTAGGCTATGCCGTACGATATAGGCTATAGCCCATGGTCCAAAATGATGAAAAACGAGGATATTATTTTTTTCAAAAAAAAAAAAAAACAATGGGTTATAACCCATCGTTTTTAAAATTTTTACATTTTTTCCAAATCCTCAAAAATGATGAAAAACGGCGTGCTATAGTATGCCGTACGATATAGGCTATAGCCCATGGTCCAAAATGATGAAAAACGAGGATATTATTTTTTTCAAAAATAAAAAAAACAATGGGTTATAACCCATCGTTTTTTTTATTTTTTCCAAATCCTCAAAAATGATGAAAAACGGCGTGCTACAGTATAAGTACGATATGGGTTATAGCCCATATCCTCGCGGTGTATAGCGGTGTATGAGAATGGGTGTTGCGGAGGATGAGAGCTTTCCTCTCATCCTCCGCAACACAATGCATTCTCTATGGCAATAGCACAAAATTTGGCATGCTACTAGTCCTACATACTTACACCTAGCAACCCCATTCTAGCCTACTTAGGTTCATCTTACGGTGGACATGTTTGCCTGAAAAGGAATCTTTGAAATGTTTCATAGTTTTAGAAATATAGTGCTTTCAAATTTGAGACATTTAACATGGGGCTCAATGGCAGCTCTATAGGCACGTCAAAAGTCACTTTCACCTAGAAACTCCATTCACACTTTTTATTATTCAGCTTACTGTGGAAACACATGCTGGAACTTTTTTTTATTTTTATGTTTTGTAGTTTATGAGTTATTTAACTTAAACGCCCAATGCATTCTCTATGGCAATAGCACAAAATTTGGAATGCTACTAGTCCTACATGCTTACACCTAGCAACCCCATTCTAGCCTACTTAGGTTCATCTTACGGTGGACATGTTTGCCTGAAAAGGAATCTTTGAAATGTTTCATAGTTTTAGAAATATAGTGCTTTCAAATTTGAGACATTTAACATGGGGCTCAATGGCAGCTCTATAGGCACGTCAAAAGTCACTTTCACCTAGAAACTCCATTCACACTTTTTATTATTCAGCTTACTGTGGAGACACATGCTGGAACTTTTTTTTATTTTTATGTTTTGTAGTTTATGAGTTATTTAACTTAAACGCCCAATGCATTCTCTATGGCAATAGCACAAAATTTGGAATGCTACTAGTCCTACATACTTACACCTAGCAACCCCATTCTAGCCTACTTAGGTTCATCTTACGGTGGACATGTTTGCCTGAAAAGGAATCTTTGAAATGTTTCATAGTTTTAGAAATATAGTGCTTTCAAATTTGAGACATTTAACATGGGGCTCAATGGCAGCTCTATAGGCACGTCAAAAGTCACTTTCACCTAGAAACTCCATTCACACTTTTTATTATTCAGCTTACTGTGGAGACACATGCTGGAACTTTTTTTTATTTTTATGTTTTGTAGTTTATGAGTTATTTAACTTAAACGCCCAATGCATTCTCTATGGCAATAGCACAAAATTTGGAATGCTACTAGTCCTACATACTTACACCTAGCAACCCCATTCTAGCCTACTTAGGTTCATCTTACGGTGGACATGTTTGCCTGAAAAGGAATCTTTGAAATGTTTCATAGTTTTAGAAATATAGTGCTTTCAAATTTACAATGGGGCTCAATGGAAAAAATTATGAAAAACGGCGTGCTATAGTATGCCGTACGATATGGTCCAAAATGATGAAAAACGAGGTTACATTTTTTTTAAACGATGGGCTATAACCCATCGTTTCTTTATTATTATTTTTTTTTCAAAACCTCAAAAATGATGAAAAACGGCGTGCTATAGTATGCCGTACGATATTGGCTATAGCCCATGGTCCAATATGATGAAAAACGAGGATATTATTTAAAAAAAAAAAAAAAAAAAAAACGATGGGTTATAACCCATCGTTTTTTTTCATTTTTTCATTTTTTTCAAATCCTCAAAAATGATGAAAAACGGCGTGCTATAGTATGCCGTACGATATAGGCTATAGCCCATGGTCCAAAATGATGAAAAACGAGGATATTATTTTTTTCAAAAACAAAAAAAAAACAATGGGTTATAACCCATCTTTTTTTTAATTTTTTAATTTTTTCCAAATCCTCAAAAATGATGAAAAACGGCGTGCTATAGTATGCCGTACGATATAGGCTATAGCCCATGGTCCAAAATGATGAAAAACGAGGATATTATTTTTTTCAAAAATAAAAAAAAACAATGGGTTATAACCCATCGTTTTTTTTAATTTTTTAATTTTTTCCAAATCCTCAAAAATGATGAAAAACTGCGTGCTATAGTATGCCGTACGATATAGGCTATAGCCCATGGTCCAAAATGATGAAAAACGAGGATATTATTTTTTTCAAAAAAAAAAAAACAATGGGTTATAACCCATGGTTTTTTTAATTTTTTAATTTTTTCCAAATCCTCAAAAATGATGAAAAACGGCGTGCTATAGTATGCCGTACGATATAGGCTATAGCCCATGGTCCAAAATGATGAAAAACGAGGATATTATTTTTTTCAAAAATAAAAAAAACAATGGGTTATAACCCATCGTTTTTTTAATTTTTTAATTTTTTCCAAATCCTCAAAAATGATGAAAAACTGCGTGCTATAGTATGCCGTACGATATGGGCTATAGCCCATATCCTCGCGGTGTATAGCGGTGTATGAGAATGGGTGTTGCGGAGGATGAGAGCTTTCCTCTCATCCTCCGCAACACAATGCATTCTCTATGGCAATAGCACAAAATTTGGCATGCTACTAGTCCTACATACTTACACCTAGCAACCCCATTCTAGCCTACTTAGGTTCATCTTACGGTGGACATGTTTGCCTGAAAAGGAATCTTTGAAATGTTTCATAGTTTTAGAAATATAGTGCTTTCAAATTTGAGACATTTAACATGGGGCTCAATGGCAGCTCTATAGGCACGTCAAAAGTCACTTTCACCTAGAAACTCCATTCACACTTTTTATTATTCAGCTTACTGTGGAGACACATGCTGGAACTTTTTTTTATTTTTATGTTTTGTAGTTTATGAGTTATTTAACTTAAACGCCCAATGCATTCTCTATGGCAATAGCACAAAATTTGGAATGCTACTAGTCCTACATACTTACACCTAGCAACCCCATTCTAGCCTACTTAGGTTCATCTTACGGTGGACATGTTTGCCTGAAAAGGAATCTTTGAAATGTTTCATAGTTTTAGAAATATAGTGCTTTCAAATTTACAATGGGGCTCAATGGAAAAAATGATGAAAAACGGCGTGCTATAGTATGCCGTACGATATGGTCCAAAATGATGAAAAACGAGGTTACTTTTTTTTTTAAACGATGGGCTATAACCCATCGTTTCTTTTTTTTTCTTTTTTTTTCAAAACCTCAAAAATGATGAAAAACGGCGTGCTATAGTATGCCGTACGATATTGGCTATAGCCCATGGTCCAATATGATGAAAAACGAGGATATTATTAAAAAAAAAAAAAAAAAAAAAAACGATGGGTTATAACCCATCGTTTTTTTTCATTTTTTCATTTTTTTCAAATCCTCAAAAATGATGAAAAACGGCGTGCTATAGTATGCCGTACGATATAGGCTATAGCCCATGGTCCAAAATGATGAAAAACGAGGATATTATTTTTTTCAAAAAAAAAAAAAAAAAGGGTTATAACCCATCTTTTTTTTTATTTTTTAATTTTTTCCAAATCCTCAAAAATGATGAAAAACGGCGTGCTATAGTATGCCGTACGATATTGGCTATAGCCCATGGTCCAATATGATGAAAAACGAGGATATAAAAAATAAAAAAAAACGATGGGTTATAACCCAGCGTTTTTTTTCTTCATTTTTTCATTTTTTTCAAATCCTCAAAAATGATGAAAAACGGCGTGCTATAGTATGCCGTACGATATAGGCTATAGCCCATGGTCCAAAATGATGAAAAACGAGGATATTATTTTTTTCAAAAAAAACAAAAAACAATGGGTTATAACCCATCGTTTTTTTAATTTTTTCCAAATCCTCAAAAATGATGAAAAACGGCGTGCTACAGTATAAGTACGATATGGGCTATAGCCCATATCCTCGCGGTGTATAGCGGTGTATGAGAATGGGTGTTGCGGAGGATGAGAGCTTTCCTCTCATCCTCCGCAACACAATGCATTCTCTATGGCAATAGCACAAAATTTGGCATGCTACTAGTCCTACATACTTACACCTAGCAACCCCATTCTAGCCTACTTAGGTTCATCTTACGGTGGACATGTTTGCCTGAAAAGGAATCTTTGAAATGTTTCATAGTTTTAGAAATATAGTGCTTTCAAATTTGAGACATTTAACATGGGGCTCAATGGCAGCTCTATAGGCACGTCAAAAGTCACTTTCACCTAGAAACTCCATTCACACTTTTTATTATTCAGCTTACTGTGGAGACACATGCTGGAACTTTTTTTTATTTTTATGTTTTGTAGTTTATGAGTTATTTAACTTAAACGCCCAATGCATTCTCTATGGCAATAGCACAAAATTTGGAATGCTACTAGTCCTACATACTTACACCTAGCAACCCCATTCTAGCCTACTTAGGTTCATCTTACGGTGGACATGTTTGCCTGAAAAGGAATCTTTGAAATGTTTCATAGTTTTAGAAATATAGTGCTTTCAAATTTACAATGGGGCTCAATGGAAAAAATGATGAAAAACGGCGTGCTATAGTATGCCGTACGATATGGTCCAAAATGATGAAAAACGAGGTTACTTTTTTTTTTAAACGATGGGCTATAACCCATCGTTTCTTTTTTTTTCTTTTTTTTTCAAAACCTCAAAAATGATGAAAAACGGCGTGCTATAGTATGCCGTACGATATTGGCTATAGCCCATGGTCCAATATGATGAAAAACGAGGATATTATTAAAAAAAAAAAAAAAAAAAAAACGATGGGTTATAACCCATCGTTTTTTTTTCATTTTTTCATTTTTTTCAAATCCTCAAAAATGATGAAAAACGGCGTGCTATAGTATGCCGTACGATATAGGCTATAGCCCATGGTCCAAAATGATGAAAAACGAGGATATTATTTTTTTCAAAAAAAAAAAAGAAATGGGTTATAACCCATCTTTTTTTTTATTTTTTAATTTTTTCCAAATCCTCAAAAATGATGAAAAACGGCGTGCTATAGTATGCCGTACGATATTGGCTATAGCCCATGGTCCAATATGATGAAAAACGAGGATATAAAAAAAAAAAAAAAACGATGGGTTATAACCCAGCGTTTTTTTTCTTCATTTTTTCATTTTTTTCAAATCCTCAAAAATGATGAAAAACGGCGTGCTATAGTATGCCGTACGATATAGGCTATAGCCCATGGTCCAAAATGATGAAAAACGAGGATATTATTTTTTTCAAAAAAAACAAAAAACAATGGGTTATAACCCATCGTTTTTTTAATTTTTTCCAAATCCTCAAAAATGATGAAAAACGGCGTGCTACAGTATAAGTACGATATGGGCTATAGCCCATATCCTCGCGGTGTATAGCGGTGTATGAGAATGGGTGTTGCGGAGGATGAGAGCTTTCCTCTCATCCTCCGCAACACAATGCATTCTCTATGGCAATAGCACAAAATTTGGCATGCTACTAGTCCTACATACTTACACCTAGCAACCCCATTCTAGCCTACTTAGGTTCATCTTACGGTGGACATGTTTGCCTGAAAAGGAATCTTTGAAATGTTTCATAGTTTTAGAAATATAGTGCTTTCAAATTTGAGACATTTAACATGGGGCTCAATGGCAGCTCTATAGGCACGTCAAAAGTCACTTTCACCTAGAAACTCCATTCACACTTTTTATTATTCAGCTTACTGTGGAGACACATGCTGGAACTTTTTTTTATTTTTATGTTTTGTAGTTTATGAGTTATTTAACTTAAACGCCCAATGCATTCTCTATGGCAATAGCACAAAATTTGGAATGCTACTAGTCCTACATACTTACACCTAGCAACCCCATTCTAGCCTACTTAGGTTCATCTTACGGTGGACATGTTTGCCTGAAAAGGAATCTTTGAAATGTTTCATAGTTTTAGAAATATAGTGCTTTCAAATTTGAGACATTTAACATGGGGCTCAATGGCAGCTCTATAGGCACGTCAAAAGTCACTTTCACCTAGAAACTCTATTCACACTTTTTATTATTCAGCTTACTGTGGAGACACATGCTGGAACTTTTTTTTATTTTTATGTTTTGTAGTTTATGAGTTATTTAACTTAAACGCCCAATGCATTCTCTATGGCAATAGCACAAAATTTGGAATGCTACTAGTCCTACATACTTACACCTAGCAACCCCATTCTAGCCTACTTAGGTTCATCTTACGGTGGACATGTTTGCCTGAAAAGGAATCTTTGAAATGTTTCATAGTTTTAGAAATATAGTGCTTTCAAATTTGAGACATTTAACATGGGGCTCAATGGCAGCTCTATAGGCACGTCAAAAGTCACTTTCACCTAGAAACTCCATTCACACTTTTTATTATTCAGCTTACTGTGGAGACACATGCTGGAACTTTTTTTTATTTTTATGTTTTGTAGTTTATGAGTTATTTAACTTAAACGCCCAATGCATTCTCTATGGCAATAGCACAAAATTTGGCATGCTACTAGTCCTACATACTTACACCTAGCAACCCCATTCTAGCCTACTTAGGTTCATCTTACGGTGGACATGTTTGCCTGAAAAGGAATCTTTGACATGTTTCATAGTTTTAGAAATATAGTGCTTTCAAATTTGAGACATTTAACATGGGGCTCAATGGCAGCTCTATAGGCACGTCAAAAGTCACTTTCACCTAGAAACTCCATTCACACTTTTTATTATTCAGCTTACTGTGGAGACACATGCTGGAACTTTTTTTTATTTTTATGTTTTGTAGTTTATGAGTTATTTAACTTAAACGCCCAATGCATTCTCTATGGCAATAGCACAAATTTGGAATGCTACTAGTCCTACATACTTACACCTAGCAACCCCATTCTAGCCTACTTAGGTTCATCTTACGGTGGACATGTTTGCCTGAAAAGGAATCTTTGAAATGTTTCATAGTTTTAGAAATATAGTGCTTTCAAATTTACAATGGGGCTCAATGGCAAAAATGATGAAAAACGGCGTGCTATAGTATGCCGTACGATATGGTCCAAAATGATGAAAAACGAGGTTAACTTTTTTTTTTAAACGATGGGCTATAACCCATCGTTTCTTTATTATTTTATTTTTTTCAAAACCTCAAAAATGATGAAAAACGGCGTGCTATAGTATGCCGTACGATATTGGCTATAGCCCATGGTCCAATATGATGAAAAACGAGGGTATTATTTATTTCAAAAAAAAATAAAAATCGATGAGTTATAACCCATCGTTTTTTTTCATTTTTTCATTTTTTTCAAATCCTCAAAAATGATGAAAAACGGCGTGCTATAGTAGGCTATGCCGTACGATATAGGCTATAGCCCATGGTCCAAAATGATGAAAAACGAGGATATTATTTTTTTCAAAAAAAAAAAAAAACAATGGGTTATAACCCATCGTTTTTAAAATTTTTACATTTTTTCCAAATCCTCAAAAATGATGAAAAACGGCGTGCTATAGTATGCCGTACGATATAGGCTATAGCCCATGGTCCAAAATGATGAAAAACGAGGATATTATTTTTTTCAAAAATAAAAAAAACAATGGGTTATAACCCATCGTTTTTTTAATTTTTTCCAAATCCTCAAAAATGATGAAAAACGGCGTGCTACAGTATAAGTACGATATGGGCTATAGCCCATATCCTCGCGGTGTATAGCGGTGTATGAGAATGGGTGTTGCGGAGGATGAGAGCTTTCCTCTCATCCTCCGCAACACAATGCATTCTCTATGGCAATAGCACAAAATTTGGCATGCTACTAGTCCTACATACTTACACCTAGCAACCCCATTCTAGCCTACTTAGGTTCATCTTACGGTGGACATGTTTGCCTGAAAAGGAATCTTTGAAATGTTTCATAGTTTTAGAAATATAGTGCTTTCAAATTTGAGACATTTAACATGGGGCTCAATGGCAGCTCTATAGGCACGTCAAAAGTCACTTTCACCTAGAAACTCCATTCACACTTTTTATTATTCAGCTTACTGTGGAAACACATGCTGGAACTTTTTTTTATTTTTATGTTTTGTAGTTTATGAGTTATTTAACTTAAACGCCCAATGCATTCTCTATGGCAATAGCACAAAATTTGGAATGCTACTAGTCCTACATGCTTACACCTAGCAACCCCATTCTAGCCTACTTAGGTTCATCTTACGGTGGACATGTTTGCCTGAAAAGGAATCTTTGAAATGTTTCATAGTTTTAGAAATATAGTGCTTTCAAATTTGAGACATTTAACATGGGGCTCAATGGCAGCTCTATAGGCACGTCAAAAGTCACTTTCACCTAGAAACTCCATTCACACTTTTTATTATTCAGCTTACTGTGGAGACACATGCTGGAACTTTTTTTTATTTTTATGTTTTGTAGTTTATGAGTTATTTAACTTAAACGCCCAATGCATTCTCTATGGCAATAGCACAACATTTGGCATGCTACTAGTCCTACATACTTACACCTAGCAACCCCATTCTAGCCTACTTAGGTTCATCTTACGGTGGACATGTTTGCCTGAAAAGGAATCTTTGACATGTTTCATAGTTTTAGAAATATAGTGCTTTCAAATTTGAGACATTTAACATGGGGCTCAATGGCAGCTCTATAGGCACGTCAAAAGTCACTTTCACCTAGAAACTCCATTCACACTTTTTATTATTCAGCTTACTGTGGAGACACATGCTGGAACTTTTTTTTATTTTTATGTTTTGTAGTTTATGAGTTATTTAACTTAAACGCCCAATGCATTCTCTATGGCAATAGCACAAAATTTGGAATGCTACTAGTCCTACATACTTACACCTAGCAACCCCATTCTAGCCTACTTAGGTTCATCTTACGGTGGACATGTTTGCCTGAAAAGGAATCTTTGAAATGTTTCATAGTTTTAGAAATATAGTGCTTTCAAATTTACAATGGGGCTCAATGGCAAAAATGATGAAAAACGGCGTGCTATAGTATGCCGTACGATATGGTCCAAAATGATGAAAAACGAGGTTAATTTTTTTTTTTAAACAATGGGCTATAACCCATCGTTTCTTTATTATTTTATTTTTTTCAAAACCTCAAAAATGATGAAAAACGGCGTGCTATAGTATGCCGTACGATATTGGCTATAGCCCATGGTCCAATATGATGAAAAACGAGGGTGTTATTTATTTCAAAAAAAAAAAAAAATCGATGAGTTATAACCCATCGTTTTTTTTTTTTTTTTCATTTTTTTCAAATCCTCAAAAATGATGAAAAACGGCGTGCTATAGTAGGCTATGCCGTACGATATAGGCTATAGCCCATGGTCCAAAATGATGAAAAACGAGGATATTATTTTTTTCAAAAAAAAAAAAAAACAATGGGTTATAACCCATCGTTTTTAAAATTTTTACATTTTTTCCAAATCCTCAAAAATGATGAAAAACGGCGTGCTATAGTATGCTATGCCGTACGATATAGGCTATAGCCCATGGTCCAAAATGATGAAAAACGAGGATATTATTTTTTTCAAAAAAAAAAAAAAACAATGGGTTATAACCCATCGTTTTTAAAATTTTTACATTTTTTCCAAATCCTCAAAAATGATGAAAAACGGCGTGCTATAGTATGCCGTACGATATAGGCTATAGCCCATGGTCCAAAATGATGAAAAACGAGGATATTATTTTTTTCAAAAATAAAAAAAACAATGGGTTATAACCCATCGTTTTTTTTATTTTTTCCAAATCCTCAAAAATGATGAAAAACGGCGTGCTACAGTATAAGTACGATATGGGTTATAGCCCATATCCTCGCGGTGTATAGCGGTGTATGAGAATGGGTGTTGCGGAGGATGAGAGCTTTCCTCTCATCCTCCGCAACACAATGCATTCTCTATGGCAATAGCACAAAATTTGGCATGCTACTAGTCCTACATACTTACACCTAGCAACCCCATTCTAGCCTACTTAGGTTCATCTTACGGTGGACATGTTTGCCTGAAAAGGAATCTTTGAAATGTTTCATAGTTTTAGAAATATAGTGCTTTCAAATTTGAGACATTTAACATGGGGCTCAATGGCAGCTCTATAGGCACGTCAAAAGTCACTTTCACCTAGAAACTCCATTCACACTTTTTATTATTCAGCTTACTGTGGAAACACATGCTGGAACTTTTTTTTATTTTTATGTTTTGTAGTTTATGAGTTATTTAACTTAAACGCCCAATGCATTCTCTATGGCAATAGCACAAAATTTGGAATGCTACTAGTCCTACATGCTTACACCTAGCAACCCCATTCTAGCCTACTTAGGTTCATCTTACGGTGGACATGTTTGCCTGAAAAGGAATCTTTGAAATGTTTCATAGTTTTAGAAATATAGTGCTTTCAAATTTACAATGGGGCTCAATGGCAAAAATGATGAAAAACGGCGTGCTATAGTATGCCGTACGATATGGTCCAAAATGATGAAAAACGAGGTTAATTTTTTTTTTTAAACAATGGGCTATAACCCATCGTTTCTTTATTATTTTATTTTTTTCAAAACCTCAAAAATGATGAAAAACGGCGTGCTATAGTATGCCGTACGATATTGGCTATAGCCCATGGTCCAATATGATGAAAAACGAGGGTGTTATTTATTTCAAAAAAAAAAAAAAATCGATGAGTTATAACCCATCGTTTTTTTTTTTTTTTTCATTTTTTTCAAATCCTCAAAAATGATGAAAAACGGCGTGCTATAGTAGGCTATGCCGTACGATATAGGCTATAGCCCATGGTCCAAAATGATGAAAAACGAGGATATTATTTTTTTCAAAAAAAAAAAAAAACAATGGGTTATAACCCATCGTTTTTAAAATTTTTACATTTTTTCCAAATCCTCAAAAATGATGAAAAACGGCGTGCTATAGTATGCTATGCCGTACGATATAGGCTATAGCCCATGGTCCAAAATGATGAAAAACGAGGATATTATTTTTTTCAAAAAAAAAAAAAAACAATGGGTTATAACCCATCGTTTTTAAAATTTTTACATTTTTTCCAAATCCTCAAAAATGATGAAAAACGGCGTGCTATAGTATGCCGTACGATATAGGCTATAGCCCATGGTCCAAAATGATGAAAAACGAGGATATTATTTTTTTCAAAAATAAAAAAAACAATGGGTTATAACCCATCGTTTTTTTTATTTTTTCCAAATCCTCAAAAATGATGAAAAACGGCGTGCTACAGTATAAGTACGATATGGGTTATAGCCCATATCCTCGCGGTGTATAGCGGTGTATGAGAATGGGTGTTGCGGAGGATGAGAGCTTTCCTCTCATCCTCCGCAACACAATGCATTCTCTATGGCAATAGCACAAAATTTGGCATGCTACTAGTCCTACATACTTACACCTAGCAACCCCATTCTAGCCTACTTAGGTTCATCTTACGGTGGACATGTTTGCCTGAAAAGGAATCTTTGAAATGTTTCATAGTTTTAGAAATATAGTGCTTTCAAATTTGAGACATTTAACATGGGGCTCAATGGCAGCTCTATAGGCACGTCAAAAGTCACTTTCACCTAGAAACTCCATTCACACTTTTTATTATTCAGCTTACTGTGGAAACACATGCTGGAACTTTTTTTTATTTTTATGTTTTGTAGTTTATGAGTTATTTAACTTAAACGCCCAATGCATTCTCTATGGCAATAGCACAAAATTTGGAATGCTACTAGTCCTACATGCTTACACCTAGCAACCCCATTCTAGCCTACTTAGGTTCATCTTACGGTGGACATGTTTGCCTGAAAAGGAATCTTTGAAATGTTTCATAGTTTTAGAAATATAGTGCTTTCAAATTTACAATGGGGCTCAATGGAAAAAATGATGAAAAACGGCGTGCTATAGTATGCCGTACGATATGGTCCAAAATGATGAAAAACGAGGTTACATTTTTTTTTAAACGATGGGCTATAACCCATCGTTTCTTTATTATTATTTTTTTTCAAAACCTCAAAAATGATGAAAAACGGCGTGCTATAGTATGCCGTACGATATAGGCTATAGCCCATGGTCCAAAATGATGAAAAACGAGGATATTATTTTTTTCAAAAATAAAAAAAACAATGGGTTATAACCCATCGTTTTTTTTATTTTTTCCAAATCCTCAAAAATGATGAAAAACGGCGTGCTACAGTATAAGTACGATATGGGTTATAGCCCATATCCTCGCGGTGTATAGCGGTGTATGAGAATGGGTGTTGCGGAGGATGAGAGCTTTCCTCTCATCCTCCGCAACACAATGCATTCTCTATGGCAATAGCACAAAATTTGGCATGCTACTAGTCCTACATACTTACACCTAGCAACCCCATTCTAGCCTACTTAGGTTCATCTTACGGTGGACATGTTTGCCTGAAAAGGAATCTTTGAAATGTTTCATAGTTTTAGAAATATAGTGCTTTCAAATTTGAGACATTTAACATGGGGCTCAATGGCAGCTCTATAGGCACGTCAAAAGTCACTTTCACCTAGAAACTCCATTCACACTTTTTATTATTCAGCTTACTGTGGAAACACATGCTGGAACTTTTTTTTATTTTTATGTTTTGTAGTTTATGAGTTATTTAACTTAAACGCCCAATGCATTCTCTATGGCAATAGCACAAAATTTGGAATGCTACTAGTCCTACATGCTTACACCTAGCAACCCCATTCTAGCCTACTTAGGTTCATCTTACGGTGGACATGTTTGCCTGAAAAGGAATCTTTGAAATGTTTCATAGTTTTAGAAATATAGTGCTTTCAAATTTACAATGGGGCTCAATGGAAAAAATGATGAAAAACGGCGTGCTATAGTATGCCGTACGATATGGTCCAAAATGATGAAAAACGAGGTTACATTTTTTTTTAAACGATGGGCTATAACCCATCGTTTCTTTATTATTATTTTTTTTCAAAACCTCAAAAATGATGAAAAACGGCGTGCTATAGTATGCCGTACGATATTGGCTATAGCCCATGGTCCAATATGATGAAAAACGAGGATATTATTTTTTCAAAAAAAAAAAAAAAAACGATGGGTTATAACCCATCGTTTTTTTCATTTTTTCATTTTTTTCAAATCCTCAAAAATGATGAAAAACGGCGTGCTATAGTATGCCGTACGATATAGGCTATAGCCCATGGTCCAAAATGATGAAAAACGAGGATATTATTTTTTTCAAAAATAAAAAAAAACAATGGGTTATAACCCATCTTTTTTAATTTTTTAATTTTTTCCAAATCCTCAAAAATGATGAAAAACGGCGTGCTATAGTATGCCGTACGATATAGGCTATAGCCCATGGTCCAAAATGATGAAAAACGAGGATATTATTTTTTTCAAAAATAAAAAAAAACAATGGGTTATAACCCATGTTTTTTTTAATTTTTTAATTTTTTCCAAATCCTCAAAAATGATGAAAAACGGCGTGCTATAGTATGCCGTACGATATAGGCTATAGCCCATGGTCCAAAATGATGAAAAACAAGGATATTATTTTTTTCAAAAATAAAAAAAAACAATGGGTTATAACCCATCGTTTTTTTAATTTTTTAATTTTTTCCAAATCCTCAAAAATGATGAAAGACTGCGTGCTATAGTATGCCGTACTATATAGGCTATAGCCCATGGTCCAAAATGATGAAAAACGAGGATATTATTTTTTTCAAAAATAAAAATAAAACAATGGGTTATAACCCATCTTTTTTTTAATTTTTTAATTTTTTCCAAATCCTCAAAAATGATGAAAAACGGCGTGCTATAGTATGCCGTACGATATAGGCTATAGCCCATGGTCCAAAATGATGAAAAACGAGGATATTATTTTTTTCAAAAATAAAAAAAACAATGGGTTATAACCCATCGTTTTTTTTAATTTTTTAATTTTTTCCAAATCCTCAAAAATGATGAAAGACTGCGTGCTATAGTATGCCGTACTATATAGGCTATAGCCCATGGTCCAAAATGATGAAAAACGAGGATATTATTTTTTTCAAAAATAAAAAAAAACAATGGGTTATAACCCATCTTTTTTTTAATTTTTTAATTTTTTCCAAATCCTCAAAAATGATGAAAAACGGCGTGCTATAGTATGCCGTACGATATAGGCTATAGCCCATGGTCCAAAATGATGAAAAACGAGGATATTATTTTTTTCAAAAATAAAAAAAAACAATGGGTTATAACCCATCGTTTTTTTAATTTTTTAATTTTTTCCAAATCCTCAAAAATGATGAAAAACTGCGTGCTATAGTATGCCGTACTATATAGGCTATAGCCCATGGTCCAAAATGATGATAAACGAGGATATTATTTTTTTCAAAAATAAAAAAAACAATGGGTTATAACCCATCGTTTTTTTAATTTTTTAATTTTTTCCAAATCCTCAAAAATGATGAAAAACGGCTTGCTACAGTATAGTATGCCGTACGATATGGGCTATAGCCCATATCCTCGCGGTGTATAGCGGTGTATGAGAATGGGTGTTGCGGAGGATGAGAGCTTTCCTCTCATCCTCCGCAACACAATGCATTCTCTATGGCAATAGCACAAAATTTGGCATGCTACTAGTCCTACATACTTACACCTAGCAACCCCATTCTAGCCTACTTAGGTTCATCTTACGGTGGACATGTTTGCCTGAAAAGGAATCTTTGAAATGTTTCATAGTTTTAGAAATATAGTGCTTTCAAATTTGAGACATTTAACATGGGGCTCAATGGCAGCTCTATAGGCACGTCAAAAGTCACTTTCACCTAGAAACTCCATTCACACTTTTTATTATTCAGCTTACTGTGGAAACACATGCTGGAACTTTTTTTTATTTTTATGTTTTGTAGTTTATGAGTTATTTAACTTAAACGCCCAATGCATTCTCTATGGCAATAGCACAAAATTTGGAATGCTACTAGTCCTACATGCTTACACCTAGCAACCCCATTCTAGCCTACTTAGGTTCATCTTACGGTGGACATGTTTGCCTGAAAAGGAATCTTTGAAATGTTTCATAGTTTTAGAAATATAGTGCTTTCAAATTTGAGACATTTAACATGGGGCTCAATGGCAGCTCTATAGGCACGTCAAAAGTCACTTTCACCTAGAAACTCCATTCACACTTTTTATTATTCAGCTTACTGTGGAGACACATGCTGGAACTTTTTTTATTTTTATGTTTTGTAGTTTATGAGTTATTTAACTTAAACGCCCAATGCATTCTCTATGGCAATAGCACAAAATTTGGCATGCTACTAGTCCTACATACTTACACCTAGCAACCCCATTCTAGCCTACTTAGGTTCATCTTACGGTGGACATGTTTGCCTGAAAAGGAATCTTTGAAATGTTTCATAGTTTTAGAAATATAGTGCTTTCAAATTTGAGACATTTAACATGGGGCTCAATGGCAGCTCTATAGGCACGTCAAAAGTCACTTTCACCTAGAAACTCCATTCACACTTTTTATTATTCAGCTTACTGTGGAGACACATGCTGGAACTTTTTTTTTTTTTTATGCTTTGTAGTTTATGAGTTATTTAACTTAAACGCCCAATGCATTCTCTATGGCAATAGCACAAAATTTGGAATGCTACTAGTCCTACATACTTACACCTAGCAACCCCATTCTAGCCTACTTAGGTTCATCTTACGGTGGACATGTTTGCCTGAAAAGGAATCTTTGAAATGTTTCATACTTTTAGAAAAATAGTGCTTTCAAATTTACAATGGGGCTCAATGGCAAAAATGATGAAAAACGGCGTGCTATAGTATGCCGTACGATATGGTCCAAAATGATGAAAAACGAGGTAACATTTTTTTTTAAACGATGGGCTATAACCCATCGTTTCTTTATTTTTTTATTTTTTTCAAAACCTCAAAAATGATGAAAAACGGCGTGCTATAGTATGCCGTACGATATAGGCTATAGCCCATGGTCCAAAATGATGAAAAACGAGGATATTATTTTTTTCAAAAAAAAAACAAAACAATGGGTTATAACCCATCGTTTTTTTAATTTTTAAATTTTTTCCAAATCCTCAAAAATGATGAAAAACGGCGTGCTATAGTATGCCGTACGATATAGGCTATAGCCCATGGTCCAAAATGATGAAAAACGAGGATATTATTTTTTTCAAAAAAACAAACAAAACAATGGGTTATAACCCATCGTTTTTTTAATTTTTTCCAAATCCTCAAAAATGATGAAAAACGGCGTGCTATAGTATGCCGTACGATATAGGCTATAGCCCATGGTCCAAAATGATGAAAAACGAGGATATTATTATTTTCAAAAATAAAAAAAACAATGGGTTATAACCCATCGTTTTTTTAATTTTTAAATTTTTTTCAAATCCTCAAAAATGATGAAAAACGGCATGCTACAGTATAGTATGCCGTACGATATGGGCTATAGCCCATATCCTCGCGGTGTATAGCGGTGTATGAGAATGGGTGTTGCGGAGGATGAGAGCATTCCTCTCATCCTCAACACAATGCATTCTCTATGGCAATAGCACAAAATTTGGCATGCTACTAGTCCTACATACTTACACCTAGCAACCCCATTCTAGCCTACTTAGGTTCATCTTACGGTGGACATGTTTGCCTGAAAAGGAATCTTTGAAATGTTTCATAGTTTTAGAAATATAGTGCTTTCAAATTTGAGACATTTAACATGGGGCTCAATGGCAGCTCTATAGGCACGTCAAAAGTCACTTTCACCTAGAAACTCCATTCACACTTTTTATTATTCAGCTTACTGTGGAGACACATGCTGGAACTTTTTTTTATTTTTATGTTTTGTAGTTTATGAGTTATTTAACTTAAACGCCCAATGCATTCTCTATGGCAATAGCACAAAATTTGGAATGCTACTAGTCCTACATACTTACACCTAGCAACCCCATTCTAGCCTACTTAGGTTCATCTTACGGTGGACATGTTTGCCTGAAAAGGAATCTTTGAAATGTTTCATAGTTTTAGAAATATAGTGCTTTCAAATTTACAATGGGGCTCAATGGCAAAAATGATGAAAAACGGCGTGCTATAGTATGCCGTACGATATGGTCCAAAATGATGAAAGACAAGGTTAATTTCTTTTTTAAACGATGGGCTATAACCCATCGTTTCTTTATTTTTTTATTTTTTTCAAAACCTCAAAAATGATGAAAAACGGCGTGCTATAGTATGCCGTACGATATTGGCTATAGCCCATGGTCCAATATGATGAAAAACGAGGATATTATTTTTTTCAAAAAAAAAAAAAAAACGATGGGTTATAACCCATCGTTTTTTTGTTTTTTTGTTTTTTTTCAAATCCTCAAAAATGATGAAAAACGGCGTGCTACAGTATAGTATGCCGTACGATATGGGCTATAGCCCATATCCTCGCGGTGTATAGCGGTGTATGAGAATGGGTGTTGCGGAGGATGAGAGCATTCCTCTCATCCTCAACACAATGCATTCTCTATGGCAATACCACAAAATTTGGCATGCTACTAGTCCTACATACTTACACCTAGCAACCCCATTCTAGCCTACTTAGGTTCATCTTACGGTGGACATGTTTGCCTGAAAAGGAATCTTTGAAATGTTTCATAGTTTTAGAAATATAGTGCTTTCAAATTTGAGACATTTAACATGGGGCTCAATGGCAGCTCTATAGGCACGTCAAAAGTCACTTTCACCTAGAAACTCCATTCACACTTTTTATTATTCAGCTTACTGTGGAGACACATGCTGGAACTTTTTTTTATTTTTATGTTTTGTAGTTTATGAGTTATTTAACTTAAACGCCCAATGCATTCTCTATGGCAATAGCACAAAATTTGGCATGCTACTAGTCCTACATACTTACACCTAGCAACCCCATTCTAGCCTACTAAGGTTCATCTTACGGTGGACATGTTTGCCTGAAAAGGAATCTTTGAAATGTTTCATAGTTTTAGAAATATAGTGCTTTCAAATTTGAGACATTTAACATGGGGCTCAATGGCAGCTCTATAGGCACGTCAAAAGTCACTTTCACCTAGAAACTCCATTCACACTTTTTATTATTCAGCTTACTGTGGAGACACATGCTGGAACTTTTTTTATTTTTATGTTTTGTAGTTTATGAGTTATTTAACTTAAACGCCCAATGCATTCTCTATGGCAATAGCACAAAATTTGGAATGCTACTAGTCCTACATACTTACACCTAGCAACCCCATTCTAGCCTACTTAGGTTCATCTTACGGTGGACATGTTTGCCTGGAAAGGAATCTTTGAAATGTTTCATAGTTTTAGAAATATAGTGCTTTCAAATTTGAGACATTTAACATGGGGCTCAATGGCAGCTCTATAGGCACGTCAAAAGTCACTTTCACCTAGAAACTCCATTCACACTTTTTATTATTCAGCTTACTGTGGAGACACATGCTGGAACTTTTTTTTATTTTTATGTTTTGTAGTTTATGAGTTATTTAACTTAAACGCCCAATGCATTCTCTATGGCAATAGCACAAAATTTGGAATGCTACTAGTCCTACATACTTACACCTAGCAACCCCATTCTAGCCTACTTAGGTTCATCTTACGGTGGACATGTTTGCCTGGAAAGGAATCTTTGAAATGTTTCATAGTTTTAGAAATATAGTGCTTTCAAATTTGAGACATTTAACATGGGGCTCAATGGCAGCTCTATAGGCACGTCAAAAGTCACTTTCACCTAGAAACTCCATTCACACTTTTTATTATTCAGCTTACTGTGGAGACACATGCTGGAACTTTTTTTTATTTTTATGTTTTGTAGTTTATGAGTTATTTAACTTAAACGCCCAATGCATTCTCTATGGCAATAGCACAAAATTTGGCATGCTACTAGTCCTACATACTTACACCTAGCAACCCCATTCTAGCCTACTTAGGTTCATCTTACGGTGGACATGTTTGCCTGAAAAGGAATCTTTGAAATGTTTCATAGTTTTAGAAATATAGTGCTTTCAAATTTGAGACATTTAACATGGGGCTCAATGGCAGCTCTATAGGCACGTCAAAAGTCACTTTCACCTAGAAACTCCATTCACACTTTTTATTATTCAGCTTACTGTGGAGACACATGCTGGAACTTTTTTTTATTTTTATGTTTTGTAGTTTATGAGTTATTTAACTTAAATGCCCAATGCATTCTCTATGGCAATAGCACAAAATTTGGCATGCTACTAGTCCTACATACTTACACCTAGCAACCCCATTCTAGCCTACTTAGGTTCATCTTACGGTGGACATGTTTGCCTGAAAAGGAATCTTTGACATGTTTCATAGTTTTAGAAATATAGTGCTTTCAAATTTGAGACATTTAACATGGGGCTCAATGGCAGCTCTATAGGCACGTCAAAAGTCACTTTCACCTAGAAACTCCATTCACACTTTTTATTATTCAGCTTACTGTGGAGACACATGCTGGAACTTTTTTTTATTTTTATGTTTTGTAGTTTATGAGTTATTTAACTTAAATGCCCAATGCATTCTCTATGGCAATAGCACAAAATTTGGCATGCTACTAGTCCTACATACTTACACCTAGCAACCCCATTCTAGCCTACTTAGGTTCATCTTACGGTGGACATGTTTGCCTGAAAAGGAATCTTTGAAATGTTTCATAGTTTTAGAAATATAGTGCTTTCAAATTTGAGACATTTAACATAGGGCTCAATGGCAGCTCTATAGGCACGTCAAAAGTCACTTTCACCTAGAAACTCCATTCACACTTTTTATTATTCAGCTTACTGTGGAGACACATGCTGGAACTTTTTTTTATTTTTATGTTTTGTAGTTTATGAGTTATTTAACTTAAACGCCCAATGCATTCTCTATGGCAATAGCACAAAATTTGGCATGCTACTAGTCCTACATACTTACACCTAGCAACCCCATTCTAGCCTACTAAGGTTCATCTTACGGTGGACATGTTTGCCTGAAAAGGAATCTTTGAAATGTTTCATAGTTTTAGAAATATAGTGCTTTCAAATTTGAGACATTTAACATGGGGCTCAATGGCAGCTCTATAGGCACGTCAAAAGTCACTTTCACCTAGAAACTCCATTCACACTTTTTATTATTCAGCTTACTGTGGAGACACATGCTGGAACTTTTTTTATTTTTATGTTTTGTAGTTTATGAGTTATTTAACTTAAACGCCCAATGCATTCTCTATGGCAATAGCACAAAATTTGGCATGCTACTAGTCCTACATACTTACACCTAGCAACCCCATTCTAGCCTACTTAGGTTCATCTTACGGTGGACATGTTTGCCTGAAAAGGAATCTTTGAAATGTTTCATAGTTTTAGAAATATAGTGCTTTCAAATTTGAGACATTTAACATGGGGCTCAATGGCAGCTCTATAGGCACGTCAAAAGTCACTTTCACCTAGAAACTCCATTCACACTTTTTATTATTCAGCTTACTGTGGAGACACATGCTGGAACTTTTTTTTATTTTTATGTTTTGTAGTTTATGAGTTATTTAACTTAAATGCCCAATGCATTCTCTATGGCAATAGCACAAAATTTGGCATGCTACTAGTCCTACATACTTACACCTAGCAACCCCATTCTAGCCTACTTAGGTTCATCTTACGGTGGACATGTTTGCCTGAAAAGGAATCTTTGACATGTTTCATAGTTTTAGAAATATAGTGCTTTCAAATTTGAGACATTTAACATGGGGCTCAATGGCAGCTCTATAGGCACGTCAAAAGTCACTTTCACCTAGAAACTCCATTCACACTTTTTATTATTCAGCTTACTGTGGAGACACATGCTGGAACTTTTTTTTATTTTTATGTTTTGTAGTTTATGAGTTATTTAACTTAAATGCCCAATGCATTCTCTATGGCAATAGCACAAAATTTGGCATGCTACTAGTCCTACATACTTACACCTAGCAACCCCATTCTAGCCTACTTAGGTTCATCTTACGGTGGACATGTTTGCCTGAAAAGGAATCTTTGAAATGTTTCATAGTTTTAGAAATATAGTGCTTTCAAATTTGAGACATTTAACATAGGGCTCAATGGCAGCTCTATAGGCACCTCAAAAGTCACTTTCACCTAGAAACTCCATTCACACTTTTTATTATTCAGCTTACTGTGGAGACACATGCTGGAACTTTTTTTTATTTTTATGTTTTGTAGTTTATGAGTTATTTAACTTAAACGCCCAATGCATTCTCTATGGCAATAGCACAAAATTTGGCATGCTACTAGTCCTACATACTTACACCTAGCAACCCCATTCTAGCCTACTAAGGTTCATCTTACGGTGGACATGTTTGCCTGAAAAGGAATCTTTGAAATGTTTCATAGTTTTAGAAATATAGTGCTTTCAAATTTGAGACATTTAACATGGGGCTCAATGGCAGCTCTATAGGCACGTCAAAAGTCACTTTCACCTAGAAACTCCATTCACACTTTTTATTATTCAGCTTACTGTGGAGACACATGCTGGAACTTTTTTTATTTTTATGTTTTGTAGTTTATGAGTTATTTAACTTAAACGCCCAATGCATTCTCTATGGCAATAGCACAAAATTTGGAATGCTACTAGTCCTACATACTTACACCTAGCAACCCCATTCTAGCCTACTTAGGTTCATCTTACGGTGGACATGTTTGCCTGGAAAGGAATCTTTGAAATGTTTCATAGTTTTAGAAATATAGTGCTTTCAAATTTGAGACATTTAACATGGGGCTCAATGGCAGCTCTATAGGCACGTCAAAAGTCACTTTCACCTAGAAACTCCATTCACACTTTTTATTATTCAGCTTACTGTGGAGACACATGCTGGAACTTTTTTTTATTTTTATGTTTTGTAGTTTATGAGTTATTTAACTTAAACGCCCAATGCATTCTCTATGGCAATAGCACAAAATTTGGAATGCTACTAGTCGTACATACTTACACCTAGCAACCCCATTCTAGCCTACTTAGGTTCATCTTACGGTGGACATGTTTGCCTGAAAAGGAATCTTTGAAATGTTTCATAGTTTTAGAAATATAGTGCTTTCAAATTTGAGACATTTAACATGGGGCTCAATGGCAGCTCTATAGGCACGTCAAAAGTCACTTTCACCTAGAAACTCCATTCACACTTTTTATTATTCAGCTTACTGTGGAGACACATGCTGGAACTTTTTTTTATTTTTATGTTTTGTAGTTTATGAGTTATTTAACTTAAACGCCCAATGCATTCTCTATGGCAATAGCACAAAATTTGGCATGCTACTAGTCCTACATACTTACACCTAGCAACCCCATTCTAGCCTACTAAGGTTCATCTTACGGTGGACATGTTTGCCTGAAAAGGAATCTTTGAAATGTTTCATAGTTTTAGAAATATAGTGCTTTCAAATTTGAGACATTTAACATGGGGCTCAATGGCAGCTCTATAGGCACGTCAAAAGTCACTTTCACCTAGAAACTCCATTCACACTTTTTATTATTCAGCTTACTGTGGAGACACATGCTGGAACTTTTTTTATTTTTATGTTTTGTAGTTTATGAGTTATTTAACTTAAACGCCCAATGCATTCTCTATGGCAATAGCACAAAATTTGGAATGCTACTAGTCCTACATACTTACACCTAGCAACCCCATTCTAGCCTACTTAGGTTCATCTTACGGTGGACATGTTTGCCTGGAAAGGAATCTTTGAAATGTTTCATAGTTTTAGAAATATAGTGCTTTCAAATTTGAGACATTTAACATGGGGCTCAATGGCAGCTCTATAGGCACGTCAAAAGTCACTTTCACCTAGAAACTCCATTCACACTTTTTATTATTCAGCTTACTGTGGAGACACATGCTGGAACTTTTTTTTATTTTTATGTTTTGTAGTTTATGAGTTATTTAACTTAAACGCCCAATGCATTCTCTATGGCAATAGCACAAAATTTGGAATGCTACTAGTCGTACATACTTACACCTAGCAACCCCATTCTAGCCTACTTAGGTTCATCTTACGGTGGACATGTTTGCCTGGAAAGGAATCTTTGAAATGTTTCATAGTTTTAGAAATATAGTGCTTTCAAATTTGAGACATTTAACATGGGGCTCAATGGCAGCTCTATAGGCACGTCAAAAGTCACTTTCACCTAGAAACTCCATTCACACTTTTTATTATTCAGCTTACTGTGGAGACACATGCTGGAACTTTTTTTTATTTTTATGTTTTGTAGTTTATGAGTTATTTAACTTAAACGCCCAATGCATTCTCTATGGCAATAGCACAAAATTTGGCATGCTACTAGTCCTACATACTTACACCTAGCAACCCCATTCTAGCCTACTTAGGTTCATCTTACGGTGGACATGTTTGCCTGAAAAGGAATCTTTGAAATGTTTCATAGTTTTAGAAATATAGTGCTTTCAAATTTGAGACATTTAACATGGGGCTCAATGGCAGCTCTATAGGCACGTCAAAAGTCACTTTCACCTAGAAACTCCATTCACACTTTTTATTATTCAGCTTACTGTGGAGACACATGCTGGAACTTTTTTTTATTTTTATGTTTTGTAGTTTATGAGTTATTTAACTTAAATGCCCAATGCATTCTCTATGGCAATAGCACAAAATTTGGCATGCTACTAGTCCTACATACTTACACCTAGCAACCCCATTCTAGCCTACTTAGGTTCATCTTACGGTGGACATGTTTGCCTGAAAAGGAATCTTTGACATGTTTCATAGTTTTAGAAATATAGTGCTTTCAAATTTGAGACATTTAACATGGGGCTCAATGGCAGCTCTATAGGCACGTCAAAAGTCACTTTCACCTAGAAACTCCATTCACACTTTTTATTATTCAGCTTACTGTGGAGACACATGCTGGAACTTTTTTTTATTTTTATGTTTTGTAGTTTATGAGTTATTTAACTTAAATGCCCAATGCATTCTCTATGGCAATAGCACAAAATTTGGCATGCTACTAGTCCTACATACTTACACCTAGCAACCCCATTCTAGCCTACTTAGGTTCATCTTACGGTGGACATGTTTGCCTGAAAAGGAATCTTTGAAATGTTTCATAGTTTTAGAAATATAGTGCTTTCAAATTTGAGACATTTAACATGGGGCTCAATGGCAGCTCTATAGGCACGTCAAAAGTCACTTTCACCTAGAAACTCCATTCACACTTTTTATTATTCAGCTTACTGTGGAGACACATGCTGGAACTTTTTTTTATTTTTATGTTTTGTAGTTTATGAGTTATTTAACTTAAACGCCCAATGCATTCTCTATGGCAATAGCACAAAATTTGGAATGCTACTAGTCCTACATACTTACACCTAGCAACCCCATTCTAGCCTACTTAGGTTCATCTTACGGTGGACATGTTTGCCTGGAAAGGAATCTTTGAAATGTTTCATAGTTTTAGAAATATAGTGCTTTCAAATTTGAGACATTTAACATGGGGCTCAATGGCAGCTCTAGGCACGTCAAAAGTCACTTTCACCTAGAAACTCCATTCACACTTTTTATTATTCAGCTTACTGTGGAGACACATGCTGGAACTTTTTTTTATTTTTATGTTTTGTAGTTTATGAGTTATTTAACTTAAACGCCCAATGCATTCTCTATGGCAATAGCACAAAATTTGGCATGCTACTAGTCCTACATACTTACACCTAGCAACCCCATTCTAGCCTACTTAGGTTCATCTTACGGTGGACATGTTTGCCTGGAAAGGAATCTTTGAAATGTTTCATAGTTTTAGAAATATAGTGCTTTCAAATTTGAGACATTTAACATGGGGCTCAATGGCAGCTCTATAGGCACGTCAAAAGTCACTTTCACCTAGAAACTCCATTCACACTTTTTATTATTCAGCTTACTGTGGAGACACATGCTGGAACTTTTTTTTATTTTTATGTTTTGTAGTTTATGAGTTATTTAACTTAAACGCCCAATGCATTCTCTATGGCAATAGCACAAAATTTGGAATGCTACTAGTCGTACATACTTACACCTAGCAACCCCATTCTAGCCTACTTAGGTTCATCTTACGGTGGACATGTTTGCCT
The DNA here is from genome assembly GCF_964188405.1 of Protomyctophum parallelum. Classification (NCBI taxonomy): domain Eukaryota; kingdom Metazoa; phylum Chordata; class Actinopteri; order Myctophiformes; family Myctophidae; genus Protomyctophum; species Protomyctophum parallelum. Next base: position 10,493,025 of record NC_139703.1, on the reverse strand, counting down.
GAAAAGGAATCTTTGACATGTTTCATAGTTTTAGAAATATAGTGCTTTCAAATTTGAGACATTTAACATGGGGCTCAATGGCAGCTCTATAGGCACGTCAAAAGTCACTTTCACCTAGAAACTCCATTCACACTTTTTATTATTCAGCTTACTGTGGAGACACATGCTGGAACTTTTTTTAATTTTTATGTTTTGTAGTTTATGAGTTATTTAACTTAAATGCCCAATGCATTCTCTATGGCAATAGCACAAAATTTGGCATGCTACTAGTCCTACATACTTACACCTAGCAACCCCATTCTAGCCTACTTAGGTTCATCTTACGGTGGACATGTTTGCCTGAAAAGGAATCTTTGAAATGTTTCATAGTTTTAGAAATATAGTGCTTTCAAATTTGAGACATTTAACATGGGGCTCAATGGCAGCTCTATAGGCACGTCAAAAGTCACTTTCACCTAGAAACTCCATTCACACTTTTTATTATTCAGCTTACTGTGGAGACACATGCTGGAACTTTTTTTTTTTTTTATGTTTTGTAGTTTATGAGTTATTTAACTTAAACGCCCAATGCATTCTCTATGGCAATAGCACAAAATTTGGAATGCTACTAGTCCTACATACTTACACCTAGCAACCCCATTCTAGCCTACTTAGGTTCATCTTACGGTGGACATGTTTGCCTGGAAAGGAATCTTTGAAATGTTTCATAGTTTTAGAAATATAGTGCTTTCAAATTTGAGACATTTAACATGGGGCTCAATGGCAGCTCTAGGCACGTCAAAAGTCACTTTCACCTAGAAACTCCATTCACACTTTTTATTATTCAGCTTACTGTGGAGACACATGCTGGAACTTTTTTTTATTTTTATGTTTTGTAGTTTATGAGTTATTTAACTTAAACGCCCAATGCATTCTCTATGGCAATAGCACAAAATTTGGCATGCTACTAGTCCTACATACTTACACCTAGCAACCCCATTCTAGCCTACTTAGGTTCATCTTACGGTGGACATGTTTGCCTGAAAAGGAATCTTTGACATGTTTCATAGTTTTAGAAATATAGTGCTTTCAAATTTGAGACATTTAACATGGGGCTCAATGGCAGCTCTATAGGCACGTCAAAAGTCACTTTCACCTAGAAACTCCATTCACACTTTTTATTATTCAGCTTACTGTGGAGACACATGTTGGAACTTTTTTTTATTTTTATGTTTTGTAGTTTATGAGTTATTTAACTTAAACACCCAATGCATTCTCTATGGCAATAGCACAAAATTTGGCATGCTACTAGTCCTACATACTTACACCTAGCAACCCCATTCTAGCCTACTTAGGTTCATCTTACGGTGGACATGTTTGCCTGGAAAGGAATCTTTGAAATGTTTCATAGTTTTAGAAATATAGTGCTTTCAAATTTGAGACATTTAACATGGGGCTCAATGGCATCTCTATAGGCACGTCAAAAGTCACTTTCACCTAGAAACTCCATTCACACTTTTTATTATTCAGCTTACTGTGGAGACACATGCTGGAACTTTTTTATATTTTTATGTTTTGTAGTTTATGAGTTATTTAACTTAAACGCCCAATGCATTCTCTATGGCAATAGCACAAAATTTGGCATGCTACTAGTCCTACATACTTACACCTAGCAACCCCATTCTAGCCTACTTAGGTTCATCTTACGGTGGACATGTTTGCCTGAAAAGGAATCTTTGAAATGTTCCATAGTTTTAGAAATATAGTGCTTTCAAATTTGAGACATTTAACATGGGGCTCAATGGCAGCTCTATAGGCACGTCAAAAGTCACTTTCACCTAGAAACTCCATTCACACTTTTTATTATTCAGCTTACTGTGGAGACACATGCTGGAACTTTTTTTTATTTTTATGTTTTGTAGTTTATGAGTTATTTAACTTAAACGCCCAATGCATTCTCTATGGCAATAGCACAAAATTTGGCATGCTACTAGTCCTACATACTTACACCTAGCAACCCCATTCTAGCCTACTTAGGTTCATCTTACGGTGGACATGTTTGCCTGAAAAGGAATCTTTGAAATGTTTCATAGTTTTAGAAATATAGTGCTTTCAAATTTGAGACATTTAACATGGGGCTCAATGGCAGCTCTATAGGCACGTCAAAAGTCACTTTCACCTAGAAACTCCATTCACACTTTTTATTATTCAGCTTACTGTGGAGACACATGCTGGAACTTTTTTATATTTTCATGTTTTGTAGTTTATGAGTTATTTAACTTAAACGCCCAATGCATTCTCTATGGCAATAGCACAAAATTTGGCATGCTACTAGTCCTACATACTTACACCTAGCAACCCCATTCTAGCCTACTTAGGTTCATCTTACGGTGGACATGTTTGCCTAAAAAGGAATCTTTGAAATGTTTCATAGTTTTAGAAATATAGTGCTTTCAAATTTGAGACATTTAACATGGGGCTCAATGGCAGCTCTATAGGCACGTCAAAAGTCACTTTCACCTAGAAACTCCATTCACACTTTTTATTATTCAGCTTACTGTGGAGACACATGCTGGAACTTTTTTTTATTTTTATGTTTTGTAGTTTATGAGTTATTTAACTTAAACGCCCAATGCATTCTCTATGGCAATAGCACAAAATTTGGCATGCTACTAGTCCTACATACTTACACCTAGCAACCCCATTCTAGCCTACTTAGGTTCATCTTACGGTGGACATGTTTGCCTGAAAAGGAATCTTTGAAATGTTTCATAGTTTTAGAAATATAGTGCTTTCAAATTTGAGACATTTAACATGGGGCTCAATGGCAGCTCTATAGGCACGTCAAAAGTCACTTTCACCTAGAAACTCCATTCACACTTTTTATTATTCAGCTTACTGTGGAGACACATGCTGGAACTTTTTTTTATTTTTATGTTTTGTAGTTTATGAGTTATTTAACTTAAACGCCCAATGCATTCTCTATGGCAATAGCACAAAATTTGGCATGCTACTAGTCCTACATACTTACACCTAGCAACCCCATTCTAGCCTACTTAGGTTCATCTTACGGTGGACATGTTTGCCTGAAAAGGAATCTTTGAAATGTTTCATAGTTTTAGAAATATAGTGCTTTCAAATTTGAGACATTTAACATGGGGCTCAATGGCAGCTCTATAGGCACGTCAAAAGTCACTTTCACCTAGAAACTCCATTCACACTTTTTATTATTCAGCTTACTGTGGAGACACATGCTGGAACTTTTTTTTATTTTTATGTTTTGTAGTTTATGAGTTATTTAACTTAAATGCCCAATGCATTCTCTATGGCAATAGCACAAAATTTGGCATGCTACTAGTCCTACATACTTACACCTAGCAACCCCATTCTAGCCTACTTAGGTTCATCTTACGGTGGACATGTTTGCCTGAAAAGGAATCTTTGACATGTTTCATAGTTTTAGAAATATAGTGCTTTAAAATTTGAGACATTTAACATGGGGCTCAATGGCAGCTCTATAGGCACGTCAAAAGTCACTTTCACCTAGAAACTCCATTCACACTTTTTATTATTCAGCTTACTGTGGAGACACATGCTGGAACTTTTTTTTATTTTTATGTTTTGTAGTTTATGAGTTATTTAACTTAAATGCCCAATGCATTCTCTATGGCAATAGCACAAAATTTGGCATGCTACTAGTCCTACATACTTACACCTAGCAACCCCATTCTAGCCTACTTAGGTTCATCTTACGGTGGACATGTTTGCCTGAAAAGGAATCTTTGAAATGTTTCATAGTTTTAGAAATATAGTGCTTTCAAATTTGAGACATTTAACATGGGGCTCAATGGCAGCTCTATAGGCACGTCAAAAGTCACTTTCACCTAGAAACTCCATTCACACTTTTTATTATTCAGCTTACTGTGGAGACACATGCTGGAACTTTTTTTTATTTTTATGTTTTGTAGTTTATGAGTTATTTAACTTAAACGCCCAATGCATTCTCTATGGCAATAGCACAAAATTTGGAATGCTACTAGTCCTACATACTTACACCTAGCAACCCCATTCTAGCCTACTTAGGTTCATCTTACGGTGGACATGTTTGCCTGGAAAGGAATCTTTGAAATGTTTCATAGTTTTAGAAATATAGTGCTTTCAAATTTGAGACATTTAACATGGGGCTCAATGGCAGCTCTAGGCACGTCAAAAGTCACTTTCACCTAGAAACTCCATTCACACTTTTTATTATTCAGCTTACTGTGGAGACACATGCTGGAACTTTTTTTTATTTTTATGTTTTGTAGTTTATGAGTTATTTAACTTAAACGCCCAATGCATTCTCTATGGCAATAGCACAAAATTTGGCATGCTACTAGTCCTACATACTTACACCTAGCAACCCCATTCTAGCCTACTTAGGTTCATCTTACGGTGGACATGTTTGCCTGGAAAGGAATCTTTGAAATGTTTCATAGTTTTAGAAATATAGTGCTTTCAAATTTGAGACATTTAACATGGGGCTCAATGGCAGCTCTATAGGCACGTCAAAAGTCACTTTCACCTAGAAACTCCATTCACACTTTTTATTATTCAGCTTACTGTGGAGACACATGCTGGAACTTTTTTTTATTTTTATGTTTTGTAGTTTATGAGTTATTTAACTTAAACGCCCAATGCATTCTCTATGGCAATAGCACAAAATTTGGAATGCTACTAGTCGTACATACTTACACCTAGCAACCCCATTCTAGCCTACTTAGGTTCATCTTACGGTGGACATGTTTGCCTGAAAAGGAATCTTTGACATGTTTCATAGTTTTAGAAATATAGTGCTTTCAAATTTGAGACATTTAACATGGGGCTCAATGGCAGCTCTATAGGCACGTCAAAAGTCACTTTCACCTAGAAACTCCATTCACACTTTTTATTATTCAGCTTACTGTGGAGACACATGCTGGAACTTTTTTTAATTTTTATGTTTTGTAGTTTATGAGTTATTTAACTTAAATGCCCAATGCATTCTCTATGGCAATAGCACAAAATTTGGCATGCTACTAGTCCTACATACTTACACCTAGCAACCCCATTCTAGCCTACTTAGGTTCATCTTACGGTGGACATGTTTGCCTGAAAAGGAATCTTTGAAATGTTTCATAGTTTTAGAAATATAGTGCTTTCAAATTTGAGACATTTAACATGGGGCTCAATGGCAGCTCTATAGGCACGTCAAAAGTCACTTTCACCTAGAAACTCCATTCACACTTTTTATTATTCAGCTTACTGTGGAGACACATGCTGGAACTTTTTTTTTTTTTTATGTTTTGTAGTTTATGAGTTATTTAACTTAAACGCCCAATGCATTCTCTATGGCAATAGCACAAAATTTGGAATGCTACTAGTCCTACATACTTACACCTAGCAACCCCATTCTAGCCTACTTAGGTTCATCTTACGGTGGACATGTTTGCCTGGAAAGGAATCTTTGAAATGTTTCATAGTTTTAGAAATATAGTGCTTTCAAATTTGAGACATTTAACATGGGGCTCAATGGCAGCTCTAGGCACGTCAAAAGTCACTTTCACCTAGAAACTCCATTCACACTTTTTATTATTCAGCTTACTGTGGAGACACATGCTGGAACTTTTTTTTATTTTTATGTTTTGTAGTTTATGAGTTATTTAACTTAAACGCCCAATGCATTCTCTATGGCAATAGCACAAAATTTGGCATGCTACTAGTCCTACATACTTACACCTAGCAACCCCATTCTAGCCTACTTAGGTTCATCTTACGGTGGACATGTTTGCCTGAAAAGGAATCTTTGACATGTTTCATAGTTTTAGAAATATAGTGCTTTCAAATTTGAGACATTTAACATGGGGCTCAATGGCAGCTCTATAGGCACGTCAAAAGTCACTTTCACCTAGAAACTCCATTCACACTTTTTATTATTCAGCTTACTGTGGAGACACATGTTGGAACTTTTTTTTATTTTCATGTTTTGTAGTTTATGAGTTATTTAACTTAAACACCCAATGCATTCTCTATGGCAATAGCACAAAATTTGGCATGCTACTAGTCCTACATACTTACACCTAGCAACCCCATTCTAGCCTACTTAGGTTCATCTTACGGTGGACATGTTTGCCTGGAAAGGAATCTTTGAAATGTTTCATAGTTTTAGAAATATAGTGCTTTCAAATTTGAGACATTTAACATGGGGCTCAATGGCATCTCTATAGGCACGTCAAAAGTCACTTTCACCTAGAAACTCCATTCACACTTTTTATTATTCAGCTTACTGTGGAGACACATGCTGGAACTTTTTTATATTTTTATGTTTTGTAGTTTATGAGTTATTTAACTTAAACGCCCAATGCATTCTCTATGGCAATAGCACAAAATTTGGCATGCTACTAGTCCTACATACTTACACCTAGCAACCCCATTCTAGCCTACTTAGGTTCATCTTACGGTGGACATGTTTGCCTGAAAAGGAATCTTTGAAATGTTCCATAGTTTTAGAAATATAGTGCTTTCAAATTTGAGACATTTAACATGGGGCTCAATGGCAGCTCTATAGGCACGTCAAAAGTCACTTTCACCTAGAAACTCCATTCACACTTTTTATTATTCAGCTTACTGTGGAGACACATGCTGGAACTTTTTTTTATTTTTATGTTTTGTAGTTTATGAGTTATTTAACTTAAACGCCCAATGCATTCTCTATGGCAATAGCACAAAATTTGGCATGCTACTAGTCCTACATACTTACACCTAGCAACCCCATTCTAGCCTACTTAGGTTCATCTTACGGTGGACATGTTTGCCTGAAAAGGAATCTTTGAAATGTTTCATAGTTTTAGAAATATAGTGCTTTCAAATTTGAGACATTTAACATGGGGCTCAATGGCAGCTCTATAGGCACGTCAAAAGTCACTTTCACCTAGAAACTCCATTCACACTTTTTATTATTCAGCTTACTGTGGAGACACATGCTGGAACTTTTTTATATTTTCATGTTTTGTAGTTTATGAGTTATTTAACTTAAACGCCCAATGCATTCTCTATGGCAATAGCACAAAATTTGGCATGCTACTAGTCCTACATACTTACACCTAGCAACCCCATTCTAGCCTACTTAGGTTCATCTTACGGTGGACATGTTTGCCTAAAAAGGAATCTTTGAAATGTTTCATAGTTTTAGAAATATAGTGCTTTCAAATTTGAGACATTTAACATGGGGCTCAATGGCAGCTCTATAGGCACGTCAAAAGTCACTTTCACCTAGAAACTCCATTCACACTTTTTATTATTCAGCTTACTGTGGAGACACATGCTGGAACTTTTTTTTATTTTTATGTTTTGTAGTTTATGAGTTATTTAACTTAAACGCCCAATGCATTCTCTATGGCAATAGCACAAAATTTGGCATGCTACTAGTCCTACATACTTACACCTAGCAACCCCATTCTAGCCTACTTAGGTTCATCTTACGGTGGACATGTTTGCCTGAAAAGGAATCTTTGAAATGTTTCATAGTTTTAGAAATATAGTGCTTTCAAATTTGAGACATTTAACATGGGGCTCAATGGCAGCTCTATAGGCACGTCAAAAGTCACTTTCACCTAGAAACTCCATTCACACTTTTTATTATTCAGCTTACTGTGGAGACACATGCTGGCATTTTTTTTTTTTTCATGTTTTGTAGTTTATGAGTTATTTAACTTAAACGCCCAATGCATTCTCTATGGCAATAGCACAAAATTTGGCATGCTACTAGTCCTACATACTTACACCTAGCAACCCCATTCTAGCCTACTTAGGTTCATCTTACGGTGGACATGTTTGCCTAAAAAGGAATCTTTGAAATGTTTCATAGTTTTAGAAATATAGTGCTTTCAAATTTGAGACATTTAACATGGGGCTCAATGGCAGCTCTATAGGCACGTCAAAAGTCACTTTCACCTAGAAACTCCATTCACACTTTTTATTATTCAGCTTACTGTGGAGACACATGCTGGAACTTTTTTTTATTTTTATGTTTTGTAGTTTATGAGTTATTTAACTTAAACGCCCAATGCATTCTCTATGGCAATAGCACAAAATTTGGCATGCTACTAGTCCTACATACTTACACCTAGCAACCCCATTCTAGCCTACTTAGGTTCATCTTACGGTGGACATGTTTGCCTGAAAAGGAATCTTTGAAATGTTTCATAGTTTTAGAAATATAGTGCTTTCAAATTTGAGACATTTAACATGGGGCTCAATGGCAGCTCTATAGGCACGTCAAAAGTCACTTTCACCTAGAAACTCCATTCACACTTTTTATTATTCAGCTTACTGTGGAGACACATGCTGGCATTTTTTTTTTTTTCATGTTTTGTAGTTTATGAGTTATTTAACTTAAACGCCCAATGCATTCTCTATGGCAATAGCACAAAATTTGGCATGCTACTAGTCCTACATACTTACACCTAGCAACCCCATTCTAGCCTACTTAGGTTCATCTTACGGTGGACATGTTTGCCTAAAAAGGAATCTTTGAAATGTTTCATAGTTTTAGAAATATAGTGCTTTCAAATTTGAGACATTTAACATGGGGCTCAATGGCAGCTCTATAGGCACGTCAAAAGTCACTTTCACCTAGAAACTCCATTCACACTTTTTATTATTCAGCTTACTGTGGAGACACATGCTGGAACTTTTTTTTATTTTTATGTTTTGTAGTTTATGAGTTATTTAACTTAAACGCCCAATGCATTCTCTATGGCAATAGCACAAAATTTGGCATGCTACTAGTCCTACATACTTACACCTAGCAACCCCATTCTAGCCTACTTAGGTTCATCTTACGGTGGACATGTTTGCCTGAAAAGGAATCTTTGAAATGTTTCATAGTTTTAGAAATATAGTGCTTTCAAATTTGAGACATTTAAGTTTAAAAAAAAGTTAAAGTTTTTTTTTTTTTTTTTTATGTTTTTAAAAAAAAATCAATTTTTTTTCAAATTTTTTTTCCAATTGTTTTCCCAATTTTTCCATTCTTTTTTTTTTCTTTTTTTTTAATTTTAATTATTATTATTATATATTCTTTTTTGAAAGTATTTTTTTTATAAACGTGTGTGCGTGTGTGCGTGCGTGCGTGCGTGTGTGCGTGCGTGCGTGCGTGCATGCGTGCGTGCGTGCGTGCACTTGCGAGAGCTGTGTAAAGGCCAGCCAATAGGAAGACAGGGTGTGTGTGTGCGTGCGTGCGTGCGTGCGTGCGTGCTCTTGCGAGAGCTGTGTAAAGGCCATCCAATTGCACAAATAGCAGACCTACAAGCCCACAAGGTATCGCAGAGCAACTCATTGAGATCTTGTAACTTTAATTTCAGCCCTGTAATTAAGCCCTTATATGTCTCAGCTGTGGAAGTGTAAAAGACTGCCAGCACTATGACTGGGAGTGGCGCGCTATGAACTTGAAGGTCGGCTATTTTACAATGGTCCTGAATGGGGGGAAACTATGCCCGAACAAATTGCTCTATCGCAAAAAGTAAAAGTCGAATGCAAATATTTTTTTCGCTGTGAGTGGCCTGAGATATTGAGGTACACCATGTGCGATTGTGGTGTTGGTACGATCGAAAATGTGGTTATAAGAGCGAGTTAAGAATTGTCATCGCGATAATTTCCTCGTAAGAATTTTACAATGGAGGTCAATGAGCAGCTTGACTGTATTTGTGTCACTTAAAAGGCCGTAGTTCACATTCTGTATGTCTCTGTAATTTGGTGGTCACATTGTGTGAAAGAGGACATGTGTGGCTACAAAATGACCAAAGAACATGCGTGTAAAATGAATATCTTGGCCGGGACGACAATTTGTTTGGTAAAATTTCAAGGAAAACAATTCAGTTCCCACACTCTGATCAAAGAAGCCCCGCAATCTAAGTTGGCACTAATTAGGCGAAACGGCCTGCGATTGAACTGACGATTGAAAAAACGTTTAACGTATTCGAATACGGTTTGAACCACGAAAAAGTCCAGAGTCGTGTGAGCTTTCTAAAGTTTAAATCACGTTTCTACGACAAAGTATGCCAGAGTAATGAGGCTGCAAAAGTGAGGTTGATTTAGAGATAAATCCCATACATTGTCGATGGGAGGAAAAAACTATAAATAAAGTTAAATATTTTAAAAAGTATAACATTTTTCAAAACAACTTTTTCACCAATGAAAGTTCAAAGATAGATGAACATTATAAAGTTTGAATGAAGTTTCAAAGTGAAAGTATGACGGAGTAATAAGAGCTCAAAAAAACTGAAAAATGGGACCTTTCTTCCATCGACTCTCACTATAAAGAATGTAAAAAAAAGTTAAAAAGTATAAAAAGTATAAAACTTTGTAAAAATTCAAATGTTAGCATAAATAACTGCAAAGAGCTGAACAGTTTGAAGTTTGAACTACATTTCTAGTATAAAGTATGCGGAAGTAGTTGGGTGCCAAAAAAAGGGTGGAATAAAGAATAAATAAATATAGACTGGCAATAACTATTGTGTGCTCGCTGTGGCGAGCCCACAATAATAATAATAATAATACATTTTATTTATAAGGCGCCTTTCAGTCCACTCAAGGTCGCCATACAGGTTAAAAACAGTACAAGAACACAGTTAAAAGCAGATGAAATATGCATATGTAATAAATAGACTTGGTAACCTTGGGAGTACTAACACAGTAGAGAAAATGGGGGTTATCATCTATGAAAAGGCAACACAATGAGCAGAAGATTTAAATAAACCATGTAAATACGACAAATTGAGCATAGCACTGCAGGGACTCGAACCCCGTTCTGGTAAACCAGGAGTACCACACCAGTGCCTTGGTTTGTTTTGTTGTAATTTACAGGTGCATTATTTTCATCTTTTTCTCAAATCCTGCAAAATTATGAAAAACTGCATGCGGTCCGAAACCATGGACTATAGTAGATAGTATAGTAAACGTTTTTTTTTTTTTTCAAATCATGAAAATCACACCCGTGTTTCCTCAGTGATAGAATTAATAAGTTACAGCTAGCCTATATCTTTAATGGATTTAACAGATGGAATGAATTATTACAACTAGACCTAGTTGTTATGATACTATACTAAATCACACCCGTGCAAGTAAGTGGCCCCCTGGGTCGAGAAAGGAAAGTTACCGTGTGGGGGTCCCTCTACTCAGTCTACTGTACTGAACTGTCACACCTGAAATCATCATATGTGACTAAATGTGACTGAGGGACTGCCATTGGATTTCTTTTGTTTTTTCACGTCATATGAAAACAACACTATAGTCTTTAGTGGATTTATTTGATACAATTAAGCGATGGAATTAATAATTATAACTAAATGTCTTTAGTAAAGAAGTCAAATGTAAATAAACATTTATATAAAAATAGCTTAAAACGTGACAAATGTATTTGTCTGTGCTCGTTGATTTTAGGTTTGGTTTTCATCAGGTCTGGCTCTTTAGTCCACTGGTAATGTATATGCGCCTGTTGATATGAGGTCGGGGTTCGCCTCGAGGTTACACTTTGAACCAGTGTTTCCTTCTACAGTAGCTACATTGGTTTTTCTATCACCGAGTGGAATCAAACCAAGAAGGATCTCTCACACTTAAAGACTTGAGGTAGACCACTGTTAATGAACTCAATTAGAACTTTTAATGATTTGCGAGTTCAAGGTTTAAAGTTAAAGTTAAATGTTATCTAAAATGCCTAACACCAACGACGCAAACATCTAGCTGCCCTCTGAACACTAGCCGCTTTACACAGCGAGTGAGCTGTAGTAGGCCCTACATAAGAAATGCATGCATTCGTTAATTTGATCCCTGCGATTAAATCCAACTGGTGTCATCGTCATAGCCTACATTATTACAGTCACCAGGGGGCGCTCTGTACCAAGACGATCTGACGACGAACTGGAAGAAAATGTATGGTGTGTGGTCCTGCTGATTGAGCTGAGCAGGAGCCTGGAGGACTTTTTTTTTTGATTGATTGAAATATTTATTAACAGTTTGTAGATTTACAGTACATTTTAAGCACAAACTCAATACAAAGACTGTCAACTGTGAGTGGACGACCCAATTAAGCATTACACTTGTTTACAACAGGGTCCACATTGTTCAATTCATCAAAACATTTAAAGACATACAGACATTTAGAGACATACAAATAGACATTTCTATGTAGCTAAAGTACAGAACAGGAATTCATCTTATGGGAAGCAAAAAAGGGAAAAGAAACAATATACAGTGAGGGAAAATGGGGGGGGGGGGGGGGGGGATTCAGATTTTACAGAGGCCAGTTTCGAATTGCAGCCATCCGTAGGTGCCCTTTGAGAGCGGTTTTGAAGGAGTCAAGGGATTCACATGTCTTAATGACTGTTGATAGGGCGTTCCACATTTTGGTGGCATAGGAGCGAAAATAATTTAGTCCCTTGTTTGTGCCGAATCTGGGTTGTACATGGTTTGTTGCACTCCCTCTGGTGTTGTGGGTGTGGACTTCGTTTACATTAAGGAAGTATTTAGACAGGTACATGGGTATCTTGGTGGTGTATCGAATCATCAATCCATCCATGCATGGGTAGGTCAGAAGGTGAAAAGGAGGAGGAAGCAGCCATGGCGTCCCCTCAGCTGTATGGATGTATTGTGACAATGCACTCTCTGGAGTCTGGAGGTGATGGAAGGAACCCATCATCAGCCACACTCAGCAACAGATACAGGTCCAGGCGATCCAGTGGACACCTCAATGTTAAATTAGCATCCCCAAAACGTAAGTCTAGGCTTTGGGAAATGGTTTGGAATAATAAATGTAAAGTATATGATTTGAACATGCCCAGTACACCTTTAAAACAACTTTATTGTCATTGTTTATCCCTGAAATGACTGCACATCACAGGTTTTGTATTTTGTAGAAATATAGGGCCATAAAATTAATTAAAAAAAATCAGGTGCCCACTGTACCGTTATCCATCATCTAACTGTAAGACACATGCAATCAACATGCTTCCTATGCTTATATGTGGCACGAGCTAAAAACACCAAAGCACTAAAACATGTATACTTATAGATTTACCAATAAAATACAGTGATAATTGTAATAAAGTGCAGAGGTGCTTAGCTTAAAAATTTAATCAGCCAACCACGCCACCTTTTTGAGAGGTCTGGTCCTCTATTAAATAATACTAATATAAAAACAAGGCAACACAGGTTCGTGGACAACGTCAAATATAAAAAGGCAAACTTAAAACAGAGGCCGATTTGAATGAACAAATACTTTTATTATACTAAAATAAACAACTCTTAAAATGTCCTTATCAAAAAATGTGCAAATTGGGCCAACAGGGGGGAATTCAGTCCATGAGGGGATCTCCATGGACTTCTTTCTTCTTGGTTCACTGTGAATATACAAAGCCGCCAGTACATCTGTTCACAGTAACTTGACTTCAATGATGGTTACACAGGTGGAGTACGTTGCCAAATCCCAGAGAACGTTACTTACAACAAGCCCAGACAGATGGCGCTGCTGTGGTCGGGGGTCTGGTATTGGGTTCTGCCGTCTCTCTGCTTCGTCTCTGTTCCGTCCATCACCCTTTCGCCTCCCATTGTACACATTCAACTGCCGTCTCTCTCGACCGGTCTCTGGGCAGCCCCGTCCTCACAGGCAAGGCCAGGCCAGGCACACACCAGCCGGGGCTGTGGTCGTGGTCGGGCTACAGTTGTCGAAGGCATGGCTCTCGTGGCACTTATAGCCCATCTACAGTCGGCAATCATGGCTACCACTGACCCCCGGCCTGGGGTGTCCCGGCCCCGTCCTGGGCACAGCCTGTGGGAGCTGCCCTTTTTCCTCCTTCTCCCAACACAGCCTTCTCCTTCCTCTGTTTCTCTCTCCTCTAAACACCCTGTCTTCTCTTATATAGGGCTCCTGGTCGACCACACCCAACCCAGGTGCATGTCCTTAAATCTGCAGGGCCTTGATTAGTCAGTGGGTTAGTCCAACGCTGGAGGAAACCATGCAAGGCACCAACCTGCACATCCGGAACAATTAGAGGTTCAGAGTCTTGCTCAAGGCCGCTTCAAGACTAACTCTGGGGGAGCCCGGGGTTTGAACTGGGAACCTTGCGGTTGCAATCCGGTCACTCTACCCCTGAGCCACCACCGCCTGCCAGTACACCTAGTACGCCTGTGTTGCAGGCAATATATAAAACTATATTTGTCCATAGCTTCAGAACCTAAAAAGCATGAGGCGAGCATTCTGACAGCATTCTGTTGGATTCATATGATGCAGTAAAATTGCAATGACCTGTGTACTCCACTAGAATGCAGCACAGGATCACAGCTCCCATCACATAAACACTGCTTTCACTGTGCCCTGCATCCATACCTAGATTGCTGGTACTTTAAATTCACTAGACTGTATCTATACGATTTAATTCCTAGATGTTCACAAAAGAGCTTTTATATTCAACATCTACGAAGTCTAATCTGCATTTTCCTGGGACAACATTATCCCGGCTGCATTGCAGAAAATGTACAGTCGGCCCAAAGAAATGTTTGTCAACTCAAATCATGGTTGCACTGTTCGAATACTGTGAAACTTCAGATTGGCTAACTACTAAACAGACCAAAGCACCATATATGGGTGCATATGTCATCAATAAGTAGTGACGAATAAGATCTCTATAGCATCCCGCCATATTTAAGTAAGGTGAGTGAAAACAAACTTGTCAGTTTATAATTACTCAGTGAAAGTAAATTTGCAAAGTGTAGCTGGAGGCAGGGTGAGAATATGGCCAAAATGCAGCTTACCCTAAGAACACTTACAAGTGTTAAGTTTAACATAGACGTAGATTTAGAGGAGACGGTGAAGACATTGAAAGAAAAGATTGAACATGCAAGGGGGAAGGAAGGTTATCCAGCTGATGGACAGAAACTGATATGTCAAGGTAAAATCCTGAGTGATGACAAAACTCTCAAAGAGTACAATATAGATGAGAAGAGCTTTGTTGTGGTTATGGTGGCAAAGCCTAAACCAACCCCAGCAATCATCCAGACTTCGTCAGCCTCAGCTCCCACAGCCCCATCTACATCGGGTTCTGCCCCACTAGAAGGTGCACCTAAAGAGGACAAGCCAACATCAACCACTACTACAAGTAGGCCTACCTGTGAAACTGGAGCAAACGCAAATTTGTTTGATGAAAGCAGTTCAGCCCTTGTGACAGGCCCCTCTTATGAAGCCACGGTGAATGAGCTGATGTTGTTGGGGAATGGCGGGTATGAGAGAGAGCAAGTGGTGGCTGCTCTCAGAGCCAGTTACAACAATCCAGACAGAGCTGTGGAGTATCTGATGACAGGCATCCCAAGCACGGAGGAGGAACACAGTACAGAAGAGGCTGAACCAGTGACCCCTCAAATAGGAGTAATGCCACCAGTTTCCACAGGCGGTGCTATAAATGTTCCCACATCTACCGGCTCTTCACAAAGTGATGGTGGAGGCAACCCCCTGAGCTACCTGGCCAGCCAACCCCAGTTCCAGATGATAAGAACACTAATCCAGCAGAATCCCAACATTCTTCCAGGTCTGCTGCATGAGATAAGTAGAGAGAACCCAGAGCTCCTTCATGAGATCAATAACCATCAGGAACAATTCATCCAAATGTTAAACGAGCCAAATCCAGAGGGGGTACAAGAGAGCAGCAGAGGTGGGGACAGTGCAGGTGGAGCAGGTGATGCCCCTAGCGGAAATAATATGAACTATATCCAAGTAACGCACCAGGAGAAAGAAGCCATTGAGAGGCTAAAAGCCCTTGGATTCCCAGAGGGATTGGTTATACAAGCCTACTTTGCTTGTGAAAAGAACGAGAACATGGCTGCGAACTTCCTTTTACAACAGAACTTTGAAGATGATTAATAATAAGTTCCGTTCTGAACTCGACTGAAATGGGGAACAGGAGAAATGGCAGTGAAGGGGAGATTTGCTGTGGCGTGGGAGTTGCCAAGTAAGAAAGCACTTCAGGATGGAAATTGTGCCTGGAAGGTGATTTACACTGGCAAACACCCCAAAAGGGTTTTTCTTAATATTTTTTTTTCCCCCAACAGAGGGTTATGAACAGTGGTCCATATGCCCAATGACTTTCATGCTCTCTCACCACCAATTGTCTGTGCTAGACAATTTCTTTTATTTTTTAAATACTTTCTACATTTTTTTTCATTGTCTCCTTTATTCAGATAGGACAGTAGTGGAGTAGAGTAGGTAGGAAAACGAGGGCCGAGATAGAGGATTTGAACCCTGGTCCTCAACTAACAAGGAAGGAGCAATGTGGTAGCTACCAGCCACAATTTTCTTTTATTTATGTTTTCTACTATACTATGTAGATATATTTCTACATAGTATAGTATGTAGACACCCCCCTCCCAGATGGCCGCCCACCCTAGTCGGGTTCTGCTTGACGTACGTTTCTTCCTAAGGGGGAGTTTTTCGTTACCACTGCTCTAGGTGGGATCTCTGTCGGTTTTCAGCTCTATATGTAAAGTGTCTTAGACAACTTGTTGTGATTTTACACTTTAATAAAATTGAATTGAATTTAATTGAATTGAGACAGGAAGCCGATGGCACAGAGAGGATTCAAACCCGGGTCATCTCACTTTACAAGGAGCCTGTGATTGAGCCAGGCACTCACAATTATTTTTTAATGGTGTGCCTCCGTAGGAGTCGAGCTAGAAGAGTGCGTGTTTGAGGATAATCTCGTAAAGCACCACACAGATCATTCAAATTCCCTGTACAAGGAAATACTGTACTTCCATGCATTACAGTAAACCAGGAAAGCACCCATGCAATTTTTGGTTTTTGCGTTGGCTATTCAAAAATAGCAAGCTCACACTACATCTGCTATTTTTGAAATATCTTGAAACATTTTTGATTAATTTTGAATTACAAAAAAGTTTGAGAACTACTGATGTAGAAGGCATTAGTAGAATCGACCTCAGGTCTTATGGTTAAGCAAATGGAACCGTCTGAACTATGCCAGATATGAGTGTTATGTACTGATGATGTAGTAGGCAGAATTTCTATTGAGATATTTAGATCCTGTTTCTGATTTGAACAGATTTCAGCACTTTCACAGGTTCAAATCCAGGGTAGAAAAGAACAGTTACATAGAGTGGCTAAAGTGCTGAATTCAAATATGTTGTATGCCCAGCTCAAAAATGGCTGGTAATTCCTCAAAATGGATCATTAAAAGATGGCGCCCACCACTATGCTGAAATATATTAAAACATTATCTTTTTGACTAAACAAGGTAGAAACTTTGAATAGTAACTACTAACTAGAAATAATAACTAGTTTTAAGTGGGGAATCCAGTGTCCTATTCTGATTTGAGATCAAATGAGGACACTGTTCAGAAACTCATTGTGAGAATTCTCATTTATAATTAGGGATATTGCAAAAATCCTGGAACAAATGCTTTAGACATGTCTTCATCAATGTGTTTATTAATGTGTCTAGTAGCCTAACTAATTGAAATCCAACTCCCCTAAGCCTTGCAGGCCTAAAGGATCCTGTGACAGCTGCTTAAAAGGATCCCTGACTAATAAGACATGGTTAAAACATTATATTTGCCCTAAAAACACGTTTAATATTTTATTTATTTCATAAATAGAGAATTTTCTCACATAATAGGAACTGCTCCCGTCGCAAGTTGATGATGTCATATGCCCATATGTGGTCTAGCCCTATGGAATGTATGGATGCATTTTTGAGGGGTGCTAGCCCTTCCTATATACAGGTTTAATGTTTGTTTTTAGTTCAATGTTTGTTTTAAAAACGCCATTGACAATGAAAGGAAAATGTACGCCATATTGTCCCTCATTATGTCATATTGTCTCTTTATTGTTAATGGCATTTAATGTATGCGTTGGCACAGTTTGTTTTACATCACTATTACATCACCTAATCAACATGAGTTAGACTTTAATATATTAGAGCCCCTCACTTCACACGGGTGTAATTTCTATTATGCTAATAAAAAAATCACACCCGCATTTGTCATCGTACATCAATTTATGTTAGCGGACATTTGACATTGCGGTCCCTTAGTGGCCAAGCACTCGCACCAACATGTGATCGATTAGTCGATTTGCTCGTTTACATGTGACGTAAGTTTTCCCTGGCGTTTAATGTTTTGATGTTTAATTTACGTAATATTTAGCAGAATTATCAGCTCTTATCATCGTACATCATCATGCATATCTCATACTGGCCAATCAGAATGGTGTTTTAATGTTTAATTTACGTCATATTTAGCAAAATTCTGATGTCATTTCTCTGTTCATTGTCAATGGCAAATATTGAGACGGTGGGGACAAAAGCTGTTTATAGATGGGGCTAGCACCCCTTAAAAACAAGTTAATACTTCTTAAGGTTAATATGAGCATCAAAGCAATATTTTAGTATTAGCACGTGTATTCTATAGTCATATATAGTGACGTCCCGATCACGTTTTTTTGCTCCTGATCCGATTCCGATCATTAGATTTTTAGCATCTGCCGATACCGATTTTTCCCGATCTGATATTTATATTTATAGAACACGTAGGTGCCCTTTGAGAGCGGTTTTGAAGGAGTCAAGGGATTTGCATGTCTTAATGACTGTTGGTAGGGCGTTCCACATTTTGGTGGCATAGGAGCGAAAATTATTTAGTCCCTTGTATGTGCCGAATCTGGGTTGTACATGGTTCGCTGCACTCCCTCTGGTGTTGTGGGTGTGGACTTCGTTAACATTAAGGAAGTATCTAGACAGGTACATGGGTATCTTGGTGGTGTATCGAATCTTGTGGACCAGACCCATTGCAAGATGCTGTAGCCTACTCTGTCATAGCCTCGATAGCCAGGCTTTCATTTCGTCTGCGCGAAAGATGAAAGCCTGGAAAAAGCCGTGGGCTGAACAAGTCTAAAAGTGGGAGTCAACCCTTCCGGGTGGGCGTCGCTCTAAATGATGTGACGTAGCGCTGCACTAGGGGGGAGAGGAGGGGCCGGGGGTGACGGACAGATCGATGAGATCCAATCAGGGTGCGCGCATTTCTGAGGCGCGACCCGCCCCTCTAGACGAGAAATGTCTCGCTCTGGGTCAGGCTAACTCTGTCATGACCCGGGGGGTGAGGCCAAGTAGGAGCCTGACCAGTTTGTTTTGGGAAGTCTGGAGCCTAGTTTTAAGGGCCTTTGAGGTGCAATTTAACCCAATAGACTTACTAGAAATGCATGTTTTTATTTCCAGGGAGAAAACAAAATAATTAGAAAGTAGGAAAAAAACGGCAGGTTACAACACTTTTTTGTTGTTTTTCTTCTTTGTAATTATTTGATTGATCCAAAATATTGTGTTTGTTGATTTATCAACACTCGAGTTGGCTTCGTACGACGCTTAAAATGTCTTTAAATAAATACTTTTTGAAATGTCTATGGGAAAAATGCATTGGGATTCATTTCCTGGGCCTGGCGTCGTCATGATAGACATAGTGGCAATATAATGGTAGACTAATAATTAATAAATTGTGACGTCAACAGGTCACGTCTGCCCAGGCTACTGGAGTGTAGATCGCCGAATAGCCTACGCCCATTGGATTAACCAATCGTGTCCCTGTTTGGACGAAGTGGCAGCTAGACTCCAGACTTTATACTGTCCAGACAGCTATACCAGACCTTGTGGTGGAAACTAAAGCCTGGTGAGGCGAGGTTCTGGCAGACCGCAAAAATGGCGCTTCTAATGAACTGTTTGGCGTTCTTTTTCAAGGTGTTAACTATACCCTTGCACCTGCTTAAAGCGGTTGGCTTGTACGGTAATGTATACAGGCGAGTTTTCCCATTTCTTTTGTTCAAAATATCTTTAGGATACAACAAAAAAATGCACGACAAAAAGAAGGATCTCTTTAGCAATCTGTCAGAGTTCAAGAAATCCGGTGAAGCCCTCAGTATTTTGGAAATTGGCTGCGGAACCGGGGCAAATTTCAAGTACTACCCGTCGGGATGCAAGGTGATATGCACCGACCCGAACCCCTATTTCGACAAGTACTTGTCAAAGAGCCTGGCCGACAATGACCACCTGTCGTTCGAGAGGTTTGAAGTCGCATCTGGAGAAGATTTGGGGATTATTGAGAGTGAATCCGTGGACACTGTTGTCTGCACACTTGTACTCTGTTCTGTCAACGACATACCACGAACTTTGCAAGAAGCGCATCGTGTACTGCGACCTGTAAGTAGCCTAATAATACAATGTAACACAGCTTGTATGAGCTGTTATGAAAAGTGAACAGTTAGTGTGTGTACTGTGTATATGTATGTATGTATGTATGTATGTATGTATGTATGTATGTATGTATGTATGTGTGTATATATATATATATATATATATATATATATATATATATATATATATATATATATATATATATATATAATGTCATAATCATGACTCAACTTCACCCTGTTTTACACACTTTCTCCATTTACAACGTTAACGTGACGTCTACATAAACGTTCAGATTTCACATAAAGTGCACCTCCGGGGCCCGGGCCACGGATGTTACAATTTAGTTGGGTGCATATTAGTACCCGTGCCTTCCGTATTGTTCAATAAAAAGCATTTAAATCCGATCGCCGGCCATTTTCAGTAATTTTTTTCACCATGCAAACTGACTACGCGACCCTATCGGTTGGAAAGTGTATTGCACTCTTGATACATTATTTAATTTTGTGAGAAAATGGCCACCGATCGGATTAAAATTATTTGTATTGAACAATACGGAAGGCACGGATGCTAATACCCGCCGGAAAAACAATTTAACATCCGTGGCCCGGGGGTGAGCACTTTATATTTGAAATCTGAACGTAAATGTAGACGTTAACGTTGTAAATGGAGCAAGTGCGTAAAACAGGTTGATGTTCCGCATGACGCTCGTCGTCATAGTCATAGACGAACCATGGGCCACCATGGCTAACGGTGCACAGCATCAGCACAACGCAACAGCCTACTTCTCCCTTATGGAGCTATGTGGGTGCCCACCACCCGTGCGCAACCTAACACACACACACACACACGCACATATTAACTGTATATATGATGATTTCGGGTGTGCCAGGCAGCCAGTACAGTACAGTGACAGAGTACAGTACAGTAAAGGGACCCCCACACGGTAACTGTCATTTCTCAACCGTTTCGCCGGAATCGGCCCGGCCCCCTGGGCGCGTTCCGGGGACCTCCCCAGGGACCCTTGGAGACCCCTACATGGTAACTGTCACATGCCCCAGGCCCCCATGTGACACATGCCCCTTGTCCTTTTCGGACATGGGGCAGCTCGCCAGAACCGGGCCGGCACCCTGGCCGTGGTCCTGTGGGTCTGGAACTTCCGGGGACCCCCACACGGCGTTGCACCACTCACTTCACACGGGTGTGATTTTTTTTTTTACTATAAACAGTAGATGTAGGTCTAGGATTAGGAATCTGTAGACTATACTTCTAGAACCGATCCGACCAATATGCCCATGTGGAGCTCTCTGTATCGGTGTGTCGATGCCCCTTTTATACCCATATATGGATATCACCGTCATCAGTATATCTATATGCCCTTATATGTGCATGCACGCCTTTGCTCCCAGCTGAGTGATTTATTTGCACCTGATGCCATGAAGTCAATGCATGAAATTCAATTATTGTCCCAAACCACACCAAAGGGTCAAGATGGTTTTAGCTTTAACTCCTTGCAACCATTTTGACCCAAGGAGTTGCATGGTGACCCTTTGGTGTGGTTAGGGCCACACACTATATTTGGGCGTTAAGTAGCTGCATTGTAGCCTGCCTCCAGCCCTGAATTGGCAAATCTTGAGACATGTGGGGACAAAGGCTGTTTATAGAAGGGGCTAGAGCCCCTTAAAAATCACTCCCGTGTGCTGTGAAGTGAGGGGCACTCTTATCATCGTACATCCATCATTCCAGCCATCACAATTTGCGTCCTCACCTTTGTCATCAATGTTTGTGTTACGCAATGTTTGTGTTTACACACATACTAAAAATTGTCCATTCATTGTCAATGGCATTTAATGTTTTGTGTTGGGACAAAAATTGGTTTACATACACTTCAAGCTGGACAAAAAGAAACCTGGATGAATCACTTTGAATTTTTAATGGATAGACCCGATGTCTGTTGCCCTACACTACAGGGTGGTGCCTTCTACTTCATGGAGCATGTTGTCGCAGACCCCTCAACGTGGACATACTTCTTCCAGCATGTTCTCCAACCCATGTGGTACTACTTTGGTGATGGATGTGAGGTCACCAGGACAACGTGGAAGGACCTGGAGTCAGCTGGATTCTCCAAACTCAATCTTCGACACATTGATGCACCACTCACCTTCATGATACAACCACATATTCTGGGCTATGCTGTCAAATAGGATTGGCAAAGGATGTTTTCCAGTGAATGGCAACATCAGTTAAATTGAAAAATCACACCCAAATATTCCAAATATTGAGACGTGTGGGGACAAAGTTTACATCATATTTGGCAGACATTTGACCTAACTTATCCTTTCATTGTCAATGGCAAATATTGAGATGTGTGGTTAAGCTGTATATGAGGGGCTAGTGCCCCTCAATAAACTATGCACAATACTTACTTTTTTGCACTAGCTAGCTGTTCCATTTCCATAGAATGGATAACAGTGTATGAATGATCTTGGGGCTTGCTATGTAGTTCTAGATCAACACATAAGTAATGACTTAACATTTCCACAAGTATGACACTATAAGGTCAGGTGTAATCAACATGGTCAAGTGACCTTTCCTAAACCATGAAATCTTGAATTCACTTTGCTTGTTTTTGGTGTTTTTGTTGCATTTTCCTAGTAGACCTAGCTAGATACAGTATATAGTTATACGCA
Organism: Protomyctophum parallelum; assembly: GCF_964188405.1. Lineage (NCBI taxonomy): Eukaryota > Metazoa > Chordata > Actinopteri > Myctophiformes > Myctophidae > Protomyctophum > Protomyctophum parallelum. Next base: position 10,470,104 of record NC_139703.1, on the reverse strand, counting down.
ATAGTGTATACAGTATAGGCCTATGCAATAGTGCAACATTCAAATGCCAGCTATGGTTTACAATAGGGATGCACCGACAGGGAAATTCTTGGCCGAAACCGAATACCAAATATAGGAAACAGTTGGCCGAAAACCGAATACCGAATATGGTTAATATTATATATAGTTTTTCCTACCATTGCTGTCATGGCCGTACCTTAAAGCTACCTGATTTATGTCAAAATAAATGGTTATGGCAAAACTTAACTTAAATAATAATCACTATTATGGGTCCATAAAACATTTATTCAGCTCTTTTGAATGCATTAATTGCAAACACTATTCGGCGATATATTTTCTGCCTATTCGGGCCGAAACCGAATAGGCCGAAAATGCATTTTTAGCCATTTTCTGCCGAATATTTTCTGCAGCCGAATATTCGGTGCATCACTAGTTTACAACAATGAAAGCTCCTCTCGTTGACATCAAAATCCTGACAATTCTTAGTTGAAATGTGCATACTTTGGGAACGAGAAGATTCCCTCCTGCTGCAATGTTGTCTGTTTTTCAAAAGAGTGGTCAATTACATGACAGCTTTTCAGTAATATACCATTATTTTCATCATAAATTCACTACTATCCCATCAGCTCGATATTTGCTTAGCTTGTTTAGGTTCTCACTAGATGATGTATCATGTTTTGTTTTTAGATCAAGTGTTTCCCTCACATCCTGAGCCAATCAGGATAATTGCAGCCTTTACAGTATGAAGTGGGGTTGCTGGAACTACATGTAGATTAATATACTGTAGCCTATGCACTGTCTAGATTACATACCAGTAAAACAGGTTATAGAGGCAAGTTTCATGCCAAATATGGGGGACTTATTCACCATGGCCTATATTGTGACACAGCTCTGCAGATACTATATACTAGAGTCCAAAGAATAGCCTTATGTAAGAGCTGGATTGTAGTGTGCTGTGTACTAAAATACCTTACGTCTACCAGGTTTTACAATTTATTTTTCTATATGGGAGAACAGAGGGATCACTAATTGAAACAGAAAGATACATGTGTTCTTATGTGTCAATAAATTAATGGATAATTAAGATGGCTTGTCATTTCAACGCAAATGCGCAGCAGACTGCAGTGATCTATTGGGACCATGCTTATTTGTTTAACCCCAACAAGAATGGTTGTTTGGTATGGTTGTTTTCTATACCAATTGCGCCACCGTGAGGAGAAAATGGAACACAAAATGACTCGCTAGTAGTTGATTTAATCCCATGATCTTCTCAAACTGTAAGCTTTACAGCGTTAATCTCTGTAGATTGCACAACAACCATGACTGCACAGAGATTGGCTAAAATAAATAAGGAAAATGTCGTGTCTCTTGTATTTTTGCAGAATACTTGGTTTGGTGATAGCTTTGCCTTTTCAGATAATGGACATCGTGGGTTTGTATGCTTTTTACAAACGTTTGTTTCCATTATTTGCCTATAATATAACATTTTCATACAACGATAAGATGCATGAAACAAAGAGAGATCTTTTCCGAAATCTATATAAATTTACAGGACCGGACGGTACACTTCGCCTTCTTGAGATTGGCTGTGGTAGCGGAGCAAATTTCAAGTTCTATCCAGATGGCTGTACGGTGATATGCACAGACCCTAACCCGCATTTTGAGAGATACCTTCAAATGAGCATGGAAGCAAGTAAGCACTTGACGTATGAGCGGTTTCTGGTCATGTCTGGAGAAGACATGAAGGAAGTAAGGGATGAGTCTGTTGACGTTGTTGTCTGCACCTTGGTCCTGTGTTCAGTCAGCAACGTGAAACGAGTGCTTGAGGAGGCGAGACGCATTCTCAAAACGGTGAGATGGGCTAAATCAGAGCTCTAGGCCTACTCTAGAGTATTATTTAATTTGAATGTGAATGTGTATTTCTATAATATATATTAATTTACTGTAAAATAATAACACTGAATACCCTGTTCCACCCTAGGGTGGAGCTTTCTACTTTATGGAGCATGTCGTTTCAGAACCTTCCTCCTGGACATACTTCTTCCAGCATGTTCTCCAGCCATTATGGTACTATCTTGGGGATGGATGTACTATAACCAGAACAACATGGAAGGACCTGGAGGGAGCTTGTTTTTCAGAACTTCACCTCAGGCACTTTGAGGCCCCAGGGGTCACCATCACTATAAAGCCACACATCACGGGATATGCCATTAAGTGAACTTGGAAACATACATTGTGAAGCTCGTTGTAACCCACTGTAAAGACAAAATTGTCTTCCCATTCATTTTAAAGGACACTTTCCTATTCACTTCACACTATTGGGGATTACCAAGGCTCTGAATATAATTTCACAGTTGCTATACAAAGTTTAGTTGAGTGAGAAATTAAATATTTTTTATATATATATATATATATATATATATACACACACAGCTCCATCTCAATGAATTAGAATATTTGGTAAAAGTTCATTCTTCTGTAATGTAATTCAAAAAGTGAAACTTTCATATATTCTCCATTCATTGCGCATAAAGTATTTTTTTGTTTTAATCTTGATTATGGCGTACAGCTCATGAAAAAATCAAATAAATTAGAATATTTTACGAGACATTACGAGATATTTTTTTAACGAGAAATGTCGACCATCTGAAAAGTATATTAATGTATGCAGTTAATACTTGGTCTGGGTTACTTTTGAAGAAATTATTTCATCAATGGGGCGTGGCATGGAGGTGATCGGCCTGTGGCACTGTTGAGGTTGAGGTTATGGAAGATGATTTAGGCCATGTTATGTGCATGGTGTTGGTCCACTGACAGTGAAAAGTTAACAACGGTTTCAACACGGTTATCTTTTTTACATTGTGCTTCAGTATGTTGACAAGCTTCATGGAGATGCTAATTTTCCTTTCCAACTCGATTTGGCACCTGCCCACAGAGCCAAAACTACTAGTAACTGGTGTACTGACCATGGTATTACTGTGCTTAACTGACCAGCCAACTGGCCTGACCTGAACCCCACAGAAACTAGGTTGTATTGTCAAGAGGAAGGTGTGAGACATGAGACTGAACAATACAAATTAATTTACGGCTATTATCAAAGCAAACCTGGGCTTCCATAACACCAACAATGCCACAGGCTAATCACCTCCATGCCACGCCCCATTGATGAAATAATTTCTTCAAAAGTAACCCAGACCAAGTATTAACTGCATACATTAATATACTTTTCATATGGTCGACATTTCTCATTTAAAAAATTCATTGACAGGATTTTTTTGATTTTCATGAGCTGTACGCCATTATCAAGATTACAACAAAAAAAGTTTTAAATACTTCACTTTATGCACAATGAATTGAGAATATATTAAAGTTTCACTTTTTGAATTATATTACAGAAGAAAATTAACTTTCACAAAATATTCTAATTCAGTGTTATTTATATATATATATATATATATATATATAGTAGTGAGAAATTAAGGTTTTAGGTTAATCATTATTGCCTCCATTAGTAATTCTTAGTAATTACCTTGTGACGTATGATTTTTACCCCCAGGAAGACAAAACAGTCACATCCTGCTTTCTAGATGCATACACAATTTGGTGATGTGAGACCATTTTATCTGATTCATCTAAAGAAATGTATAAAATAGATTAAAAATATATTTATTTAGTTACAGAATCAGGAACATTTGTTACTTTGTTTGCTCTTCAGTCCCATGCCTTCCCAAAAGATGTACAAAATAAATATTACCTGGACATTGTGCTTTTTTCCCTGATTGTCTGAGTAACAGTCAAGTAACAGCCAAATTAGCGATACACAATGACATCAAATCGAATACCCTTTTTATCCCGTTGCACAAAATTAAGGAATGACAATTGTAACATTTCCTTATGGGGGAATAAGGGAGTTGGGAATTGCTGGTTCACATACGAAAAAGGAATCACTTCTTTGCAGTAATCTTACAATCAGACTGTCAGACGTCTGCAGATGCCGTTTAAAGAAGAAAAAAAGATTCCTACAGCCAACACAAAGTAAAGAAAACAGGCCAGTTCTAACAAGCAAAAACAATGACAATTATAAATTCAATATCAATAAAAACTCACAATTCAATCTTTCTGTGTACTCAAAATATACACAAATATAAACATAGGATAGCATTACCAAATCTACTAGCATGAAAAAACATTGGGTGAAAATACTTTTTTTTAAATGGGTTATGTTTCAATGACATATGTCTTTTTTTAATCAAATATCATTTACAAAAACAATCTCAGGAACATCTGAAATCAGGGTTCTCACAAAGTTTTAACAATGAATTTTCAAAACGCCCCTAGACAGACTCAAGCAATGGTGTCATGTGACAAAAAGAACAGATCTACAAACTAACAATGTATCACGTGTAGTGTGTTAGCTTGTAGATCTATCATTTGTCACGTGGGGTCCTGTACTATACAATAGGCCACACATATTTCACGTAATGCTAGATATGATTTTTATAAACAAAATCAGTAGCCAAAAACCATGTAAATTATATCCAAACATTTTCCAAAAACATTCAGTTCATTCCAAATCTTTTCCAGGCCTGGCCAGAATTTCATGTGGGAACCCTGTGAAATTAAATGTGTTCCCAGATAACCCTACAATGTCCAAATGGCAGAGCTGCGCTGTGGCCATAGCAAGTCTTCAGCTCTCCTCAACTAGCCTATTCTGTTTTAACACAGTAAAGGTCCTTTAATGTTTTGAGCTCTTCGATCAGGGACTTGTTCTGGTTTTCTAGAACACCCACACGGGTTTCCAGACATTTAATATATTCCTTTTTCTTCAGACGACATTCACGGGCTGCCTCTCTGGGAAAACACAAATCAAATCTGGGGATCAGTACACTGAAGGCCAGTCCACATGCAACTTGCAACCAGTTGCAAGAAATTGCAGCGGTCTGGACTGACCAGTTGCAGACCGGTGCCATTTGGGGATAATGGTTGCAAGTAGATGCAAGGAGTTGCAGTTGCAACTAGTTGTGTTGGGAACAAATATTAACAAATTGTTAACTGTAGATTAGAAGGGAGTGGCTCTCTGTTGAAGCATTGCAAAACTATTTTGAAAGACAAATTGTTGTCTTGTTGAGTGCTGAATCTATTGACATAGGGCTGTCCGATATTGACTTTTTTGCCAATATCAGATATCCCGATATAGTCCAACTCCTAATTTCCGATACCGTTTTCAACCTACTGTACATCAACTGATACCGATATATGCAGCAGTTGTGGAATTAACACATGACTAATTTTATTGTGATGCCCGCTGGATGCATTCATAAATGTAAGGTTTTTCAAATAAAAAAAAGATTCATCATAAATTCGGGAGAAGTTTTAATTGATTAAAACCGATTTAAAACGGATAAAGATATTATCCAATATTACAATTTTATGCAAATATCGGCCGATAATATCGGGAGGCTGATAATATCGGACATCCCTAATTAGTAATTGCATAACTGATGGCAGCAACTAGGAAAGACTTGCTGTTGTCATAACAAGTCTTCACCTCTCCTCAGCTAGGCTATTCTGTTTTAACACAGTAAAGGTCCTTTAAAGTTTTGAGTTCTTCAATCAGGGTCTTGTTCTGGTTTTCTAGAACAGCCACACGGTTTTCCAGACATTTAACATAATCCTTTTTCTTCAGACGACATTCACGGGCTGCCACTCTGGGAAAACAAAAATAAAATCTGGGGATCAGTACACTGAAGGCCAGTCCACACATACCGTAACTTGCAACCAGTTGCAGACCGGTGCTATTTGGGAATAATGGTTGCAAGAAGATGCAAGGAGTTGCAGTTAGTTGCGTTGCGAATCATTGGTGTGGATTGGGCTTATTATACAGTGCATCAAACAAATACTAACATATTCTTAACTGTAGATTAGAAGGCAGTGGCTCTCTGTTAAAGCTTTGCAAAACTATTTGGAAAGACGAATTGTTGTCTTGTTGAGTGCTGAATCTATTAACCTAACTGATGGCAGCACCTAGGAAAGAATTGCTGTGGCCATAGCAAGTCTTCACCTCTCCTGAACTAGGCTATCCTGTTTTAACACAGTAAAGGTCCTTTAATGTGTTGAGTTCTTCGATCAGGGTCTTGTTCTGGTTTTCTAGAACAGCCACACGGTTTTCCAGACATTTAATATAAATCTTTTTCTTCCGACGACATTCATGGGCTGCCTCTCTGGGAAAACAAAGATCACATTTGCGAATAAGTACACTGATATACAGTGTATCCTGCATCAAACAAATGTGAACTAATTGTTAACTGTAGATTAGAAGGGAGTCAACTATTGCAAAACTATTTAGAAAATCAAATTATTGAGTGATGAATCATAATTGAAAAATAGCCCTGGTTGAAAACAAAAAGTACTTCATAATGCATCAGAATACAAAGCTGGTATTGTATACAGTAATTATATTTTTGTTACTATGCTGTCAGAGGATCAAGGTGGAATTTATTGTTACATCTTGTGTACAGGTTCAAGAGTAAAATGGCTTCAATTTAGTGACTCAACAATAATCAATAACTCATGTACATGTAGTCAATTAATTTGACTTTATAAAATGTTAACTATCCCAAAATTATACTGATGCCTAAAAAACGCATTTGAAGTCATATTCCACCAAAGTATCTGGTTGGATTTAGATTTTAGATGTGTTAAACACCTGTCTTATGTTTATGGTGTATTGAAAAACTGAAAATGTTGGACACAAAACTCATATAATACTATTACAGTATAATAGTATTACACAACAAGCAGCCCGTCTCTGTGGTACTAATGGCTCTGCCCAAAGTGTAACTTCCATCTTCTCTCCATACATACGTACAAATTAAAAGTCGTACGATTTGTCACACACACGTTACCGCAGTGAAATTTGTTCTCCGCATTTGACCCATCTCTTGGAGCAGTGAGCTGCAGCCGTGCCGCACTCAGGAATCATTTGATTAGTTGATTTGACCCCCAATCCAACTCATTGATCCCGAGTGCCAAGCAGGGAGGCATTGGCATTTACCATTTACAGTGTTTCAGGGCGGACACTCAAAGCACAAGGCTGCACACAGGCCCGGCGCCAGGATGAAATGACAGAGGGGGCAATCGGGGGCAGGTATTGGACATGAAGACAATGCGCCACATTTGCATATCTATAGAGGGCGGAGGCACACGATTTCGTTGGCTTCCTTCCTTTCAATGACTGGAAATGTACCATTGTTTTGTCTGTAACTATTTGATCTAAGGGGGCAAAGAGGTTGATTTAGGGGGGCAAACACCCCCTTTGCCCCCCCGTGGCGCCAGGCCTGGCTGCACAGCACATCTAGTCTTACTCATCAGCTGCATTACAGCTTCTGAGACTCATTTTATAGGTCATATAATATTACTAAACCCATGCGGTAATACAGAATTTGGCCTCGCTCTGCGCCCTTTCGTATTATGGAAGCCGTGTTGAACGCACACATATGGCATACCACGTTCCTGAATATTTTAGCATTGGGGGAGTGTCCATATGTTAATTTTATTCGCTTTGCGCATTCTGCTATTAAGCCCCTTGACCTAAAAACACTCAGAGCATAACGATTCCACCTGGGTCTGACCACCTCTTAAATGCAAAAAGCACTGTTTGATTTTACACTTGAGCGGCTCTGTGGCTGCTCTGGAGTGTTGCCATGTCTGTTTATTATAAGCGACTTTGGGCTTCTTTTTCTCTAAAGTTGCTTGTAAATATTGGTAGTTGTGGTTGCTTTTCTTGTTTCTTAAGTGCTTATTTGGGCTTTTCTCCTAATGTTTAAACCAGTGATCCTCACACAGCGACATTCCCATGTCAAGGACCCCCAGATGAATGCATTTGCCCAACTAAGGACAGCTAATGCAAAAATATTTTGGGCCATGACAGATTTGTGTTTTTAAATGTTTCAATCAAATGTTTCAAAAATATTCCACAATTGTCACTTTTTTCCAAGATTCCTTTTGAAAATAGCATAACAATGTGCAAGAAAATATTTAAAAAGAAGGAAGAACTTTATATTTGTGGACATTCAAAATGTTGGAAATGTTAATGTGGTGTCATTAAAATTAATCTTGATATGGCAGACACACTATCTAGAAAATAAAAACATGGCACTTCATTTAAAATAGGTTGCAGACCCCTGTAATATATGCACTTCTTTTGGGATTATGTTTATAGACCAATTTACTAGTTTCTATGAGACATGGCAACAGCTCACCTGCTGTTGCAACAGAGGGGCGGCTTTCTGTTAAAACGTTGAGATTGGAAAGGGTCATATTTCGCTCATTTCTCAACCTTTTTTCAAAATTAAAACATCTCCATAATCCTTGGGAAGTTTGCTTTCATACGCTGTATCACACCCGACTCAATTCTTCTTCAATAAAATGCTATAACATCGGGCCGCAGCATTACGCATGGTGCACGTAGTAGGTGCCGGTGGCATTTCAACTCATTCCTTCATCGTGACTCGAATGAAATAAAATAAACTACAGCTGTTTTTCCATAGAAACAAATAAGAGTGTGTGTGCAACAGTGCATATGCACGGATGTCGGATTGCCGTCTTGTCTTTCATAAAAGAGTTGAGATTTAGGATGTCCATAATTCTCTCATTTCTCAACCGTTTTTTTTAATGTAAAAGTCTTCATAATCCTTAGGAATCTTGCTTTCATTTGCTGTATGGTACGTACATGGTTCTATTATTATCGAATTAAACAATATCAAACGAACTTGTATGTTCGGGGGTTAGATGATTCTGGGAACATTACGCATGGATTGCAAGCCTATGCTGCGTATCTACTTGCAGTTCCATTCCGATTTGAAAGGTAGGTGCCATTTCAAAGGCTTAGTTATTAATTTATGAATCAAATGAACTAGAATTTTTACAGCTGTTTTTCATGCTTAGAACAGAAAGTGATGTGCGTATATCTCCCTCCCTTGTATAGCCTATGGCTGAGCCGCTGTAATGACTTTCCAATTAACACTGCAAGTTACTTAACAAAATAGAGACATAGGCCTACAAGCTATGCACATCATGGCTGTGACAGCTTGTGGATCTGTTCTTTTGAGGCATAAAGATGAAAGCATGCAGTGCAATAGGAATAATTAACCCAAATGTGACAAAGTCATGTCATGTCTATCTCTTACCCATGTTGTCCCCTTCGTATATGATACAGTGAAGCTGACATTCATTAGTTTACCATTTGTACTGTCATCTACTTTTCATACCTGTTTTTTGCCAGCCTGATTTCCCTCTTCATTGTAGGGTCATCACTCTTTCCCTGAGAGATTCCAACAGGAGAGGTCATGACTACAGTCTGAGGCATGGAGCTGGCGGTGGTCGTGCGTATCTGGTATGTTTGCATCTCTCCTCCTGCACCTAAGAGCGATGACAGTCTGGGCATGAGTGTGCAGGGAACTATAGAAACGTTTGAAAGCCACCTCAATCGGTATGAAATGGAGACATTCGTCAACGGCATATGCACCCTAGAGGATCAAAAGGGCTTCAAGTCAAGTAAGTCAAAGTCAATCAGTATGAGCTTGAATGTGTGACAAGTTCAACACAGCAAAGACGTAGCTCTGATACCAGAGGTACAGAATGTGTGTGTGTGTGTGTGTGTGTGTGTGTGTGTGTGTGTGTGTGTGTGTGTGTGTGTGTGTGTGTGTGTGTGTGTGTGTGTGTGTGTGTGTGTGTGTGTGTGTGTGTGTGTGTGTGTGTGTGTGTGTGTTCAGTGTCCCCTGATGCCTCACCTTGAACAACGACCTGGTTACTAGGCACAAGGATCTGTTGTCCATCAGACGTCTGGGCATACTGCAGGATGGTAGTGCCTTGCTGGGCAGCAGAGTTTGACATGGCGAGAGCCTGAAGACCCTGGATGGCCTCAGGATTGGCCACCTGGATGGTTCCATTGGGGGCTATGGTAACTAGAACAGACACACAGAATGTGGAACGTCATGAAAACAATCTAGCTCAGAAAGAGTTTCCAGGAAACCTGCAGGTTCAAAATCTAATCACTGGTGAACACAACAACATATCAATTGTCTAATAACGTTTTTTAATGCAGTTTAATCACATTCGCTACATACTGTGATACATCACAACACAGAGGTTATATAGGATACAGCGGGTGTGTGTACACCAACGGTGGGCGATATGGTGATAAATATAGTCTCCACGATACAATGTCTCCACGATATACATTTTCAGAGATATTGTATTGTGATAAAGTGAATGCACATTCTATGATTTGCAGTTCTATACCTTAATTTATACTTCTGTAGAGTGACGGTTTCGTCCACCAAAAATAATAAGTATTTTGGTCTAAAGGGTCTCCTTTTTCTTTTTGTTACCTTGTAGGTGGTTGTACTGTTGAGTAACTTAAAAATTAACATACAAACCAACATGAAAAAGAATCGTGATAATATAGTGGATCGTGATATTGCTTGAATAATTATGATCGTGTTATTATTATATTTTTCCATATCAGAGATAACAATACAACTTTAACCACACAATAAAGTATAATAAATAGAGTATAGCAAAAAACAAAGCTTAAATCTAGTAGTAATATATTGTTGGAAAAAGGTTAAACTGAAACGTTGCCCAAATACAGAGATGCCTGATGTCGCAGACTGACATCATAGACTGGCATTTTACAGCCAACCCCTTTCGGTGCCACCAGAGCCATAGTTAGGACATTGACGGGGCAGAAAACAGCCCGGTCGTGTGGTTCATGCAACTCGTTTGTCACTGTAAAGCCTATAGATTCCAATGCATTCAGTGAACTTCCGGTTCAGGCCTTTGTCACTATTCGCCAATAGTCTATGTAGAAGCCATTGGACTGGCCCCATGAAGTGAACAGAGTTATTGAGAATCACAGAGTGTGAAAAGGAGAGGCTCTTACTATACTGGCCGCTGCTGGTCTGGTAGATTTGTGTGGTGTTGGACATGGCGACACCTGTCACTGTGGAGACATCATTGCCTTCACTGTTTGACGTCACTTCCTCCCCCGAGAGCTCATTAAGGATCTTCCTGCAAGATTGGTAAAAAAAAAGGAGATTAGATATCTTGCTTGATAAGGTTTAATGTAAAATCTAATTTAAACATATTGTTAGCATGTGTCCTTGAATTTATGTTGCCGTTGTTATTATCACTATTGTGTGTGTGTGTGTGTGTGTGTGTGTGTGTGTGTGTGTGTGTGTGTGTGTGTGTGTTAGGGTTGGGTGACGATACGAATACATCGTCAATCGCGAATATACGAATCCAATCGCTGAATATTTTTATTAGGCGATTTTTCGGGACGATTTAGCCCAATTAACCTGTAAAGTGAATGTGAATCAATTTGGGCCAGCAAGCGGCCGGGTGGAAATCCTCGCCTCCCGTTATAACGGTATGCTCCCACAGTCCCCGCACTCAGCAGTCAGAAGCATCGGGGAACGGCAGCCGAGGGAGGCTGTAGCCTACATGTTGTTTTAGCTCCGGAGTCCAGACCCATGCAGTTTAATAATATACAGTCACAACAGAATGCACACTGCTGTCTCGTGTCTCATCACAATCCCAATGCTCCAGCCGTGAAGTCGTGGCGGAAAAAATAAAAAACAGGCTGCTAGTGTTAGTATAGGCTTATAGCTTAGCGTTAGCTTAGCGTGTAGCTACTGATTCAACACACTGAACTTCATCTCCGCCTGTAATCCAAGTTATTTTTTTATTGACAACGTGAACAAACCCCGACACCAGCGCTGCAAAAATAGACAGATCTACAAGCTCTCAACGTGTAGCGAACGGTGCTGCAGAAACAGGCAGGACGCTGCGCCTTGAGAGCCTGTGGATCAGCAGCAGCATGTGGGCGCCCCTCTGAGCCTCAGACGCCGGTGCGGGGAGGCAAGACTTCTCCACTGTATAGGCTCGGGGATCATTCGTTAGCTTAGCGCTTAGCTTAGCGTGTAGCCCCTACTGGTGCAACCCACTGATTGAACTTCATCTCCGCCTGTAATCTAAGTTATTTTTATTGACAACGTGAACAAACCCCGACACCAGCGCTGCAAAAATAGACAGATCTACAAGCTCTCAACGCGTAGCGAACATCACTGCAAACAGGCAGGACGCGATGCCTTGAGAGCCTGTGGAACAGCCCGGCCGCAGCCCGGCTCCGCTGCTCCGCTCCGAGCCTCCGATGGACCGGTGCGGGGAGGCAAGGGAGCAAGTTACCCTGGCTGCGCAGCAGAAACAGACTGATCTACAAGTTCTCAATGCCTAGCGAACGGAGCGGCAAAAACAGGCAGGACGCGGCGCCTTGAGAGCTTGTAGATCTGGCTTTTTTGCGACCTGCAGTGAGCTGTTCTCACTTTACTTGTATGACACGAATACATCGTCAATCGCCGATTTTTGGTCAGACGATTGGCGATTGAAAAAAATTGTCATATCGCCCAACCTTAGTGTGTGTGTGTGTAAAGATCAACAGCTATGAATCTGTAATCAATTTTGACTACCGGTACATCAATGCAGACCCCTGGATTGATCCAAATATAACGTGAATTGGACGATGTACGGTTATAAAATTATTAAACGGTTCACTGAAGCTTTGCAGATAATTCTACTCAATTATTAACTAGCCTGCTGAGGAGTTACTGATCTAACCCTTTACAGGTATCTATCAAAATAATTAGGACCGCCTCGTATTCAGCTCGTCTCGCACTGATTTACACAGAAAATATAGGCAACGAGGAAACTAAAGATTATTGTTCCATCCAAAACTCTGCAATGTGTAACAAGTTACATTACAACTCAGCCCATTACGTGTACCATCAATCACAGAATGGCATAATTTACTTAAGCGGACAGCATCATATGAAAGAGTATCCTTCTCTACGAAAGGCAGACTAGTTCAGTTTCACCTGAAGTGGGATAGATTCCTTCTCTATGATAGCCTGCTCACATGCTTTCATCGTGGATAACACAGCCTCCCTCCCTTTTTTTTTTTTTCTGTTTATTTTTGTTGCCCCACCTTGCTTATACCGAGTTGCTACATAGAACTGATATTTTTCTTTTGTCTTTTGTTGTTATGGTCGATTTGGGTTGTTGGTGAAGAAAGAAAAATCCAATAAAAATACTAATCACAAAAAACAACATTATAACTGATTTTCTATGGAAAGGGATGGGATTTTTACTTCTGAAAACGTATAACTATATGGAACGGCAACGCATCCTTCTAGTTTGAGAGTCGGACTTGTACTTGAGGTCACGTTATAATGCACTGCAGCCTTGCTACTCTACCGGACTCTAATCACGCAAAGCTGATTAGTCTCAGCCATGCACGCTTCAGTCAAAGTAGTTGCATGCTCCCAACAATGTTTGTAAACAAGAAACCTGTCCATCAGTCAACGCCCCATTCACGCAACACAACAGTGCCTTGTGGCCGAATTTATAGTAAGTATGACTGCGTGTCATTTTGCCAAAAAGAACAGCTCTACAAGCTAACAACCTTGCAGGCCTTTGTTATCTTCCAGAGACAACTTTTCTATACAATTGATACCTTTTGCAGAATTGGCTTATTTGAACTTGAATCATAACCCATGTACCAGATATATCTTATTTCATTTTATAAGGGAAAGATGTGCACCCCTAATACACTTTGTATATTATACAACTATGTTGTATACGTTAATTTGTTATTACAATACAATTATTACTGATGTGATGTCTGAAGAAGCCCAACAAATATAGATTTTACTGTTATGCATCTTTACAAGAAGATTCAATTTCTTTTCTCTTATTCACTGATTTACGGGGTTTACCTGTAGGAGGGTCGTCTGGCCAGTATTTCTCGTGTCTTTTGGGCTGCCGACCCACTGTCTGTGGAGTCCTGTGAATCGTCACTGTCTGAACCTTGGCTCTACATAAAAGACAAATTCACAATGTAAATATTAATATTACACAGTAAAATCCTCAGTGTTCATTTATCCATTTGTAAATGGCATTCGGTGTGGTCCAACCCAAAAAAAGTGTTTGAATGGCACCATTACATACAGTCAATGCAAAGATGCGAACGAGGCCGAACAGGGTGACACGAAAGAAGCGTTTGCTTTCGCCCCACCAACGCTGACCAGCATTACCAAAGTGGAGCAATTCAAGCTACTAAAATGATATTTTATCTTACGGTGGGAACACATTTACACTACTTCTTTTACCGTTTAAGGCTCAGCTGTTGGATCAGCTCATGTATGTTCGAGTAGAGGTTTGTCTCACCTGTATGGCACTCTGCACCTGCGGGGACTGGATGACTGAGGACTGGGCAGACTGGATCACCCCTGCCTGAAGTTGAAATTGACCTCCTGGAAGCTGCACCACTGTTACAGGAGAACCGCCCAGTGACATCTACAAATATACAGACACAATTTGAAATTCTGATTTTTTTTTTACTTAGCTACTCAAAGGGTATTAGGGTGTTATAAGTATTATAAGTCGTGTTGTGAGGTGAAACATGCATCAAGCCAGGTTGTATAAAGGAAATGGGATTTGGGATATCATGAAATGTATAGTAAAAGGAGTTAGCATGAAGTTTAATGCATGGGTGGAAATATTGGGGCGTGTGTGTGTGTGTGTGTGTCGTGTGTGAATTAAGACCACCTGCACTTGATGGGAATGTTTATTCATGTTACTCCCAGGAACAGTTGCAGAGAACATTTACAGTTTCGACAAGAACCATATCATGTACAGTTTAGACTAGACCCTTTGTGTTAAATCACTTGACACAAGTGGTGCCCATGCGATAAGCAAGCGCAACCCAGCACGCTGTTCACACAGGATGCTACAAAGACAGCACACTTTTAGCCCTGAAGCCTGTCATGTTGTCAGCTGAGATGCCATGGTATAGAGTTTGGATACTGCCTCTTTAGCATCATCAATTAAGGTGAGAGTGGTAAACATATTAACATAAGCCCTTGCCTTTCGTTTCTAACTTTATTCACAAAGACTATGATGAGCTAGCAACAAAGAGGGTGCCACGGTACCATGCCTCAAGCTAAATTCAGGCTGAGTTGGTGCATCTCAGGGGCAGGACCGGTACATTATGAAGATGTATTGACATTGAATCGTTGTAATGGTATATGCCTGCACCCCGTTAATAAAAAGGCTTTGTCTGAGCTTGCACCAGTACCTTCCTTCTTCATTTTCACTCTGCTCTGATAAGCTTTTCCATAAAACCACTTTGTTTTAAATCTTGTTTTAATCACCTCCCCTCGGCTGCAAATCACCATCACATTTTAAAAGATTTTCTTGGCGCTGTATGATGAGAAATAATACAGTAACAGAAATAATAGAATGATGGGATTTTGGTATGTGATAATATCATTTTTATTGAACTGTTTAAATTATCCTTTGCCTTGCAAAATGCTGACAGCAAATGTCTCAGAAAAACATATAAATACTGGTAATAGCGTGTGATGATTTTACACACATCTTGCTTTCACCGATTCTGAAATGTATGAATGTATGAATACACGTTTTGTCTTATACCTGCTGGGCTATCTGTGTGATGTGAGAGGCTGTTAGGGTGGTGGGGATGGTGAAGGCCTGTGCCTCAGTGCCATTGTTGCCCTGCTGCATTTCTTCCATCGTCACTCACTAGGGACAAATAAATCAGTGGTAATATGACGCAATAACCCCCACTTTAGGACAGATACAAACTAGCAGGGGCGCCTGGCTGCATGAATGTTACTTTGTTTCCGTTTGTTTGTGGACAAACACAAACACACACACACACACACACACAAGCTATGGGACTGATACATAAACACACATCATGTTACTAGGCTTAGATCAAACAGCAGGCAAAGAACGGTTAGCGTATGTTTAATCTTTTGTTTTATTAAAATAATCTGGTTAAAAGTCACTAGATAAGTTACTTCCTCTTTAGTTCAACTGGGTCCCTTGTCAGAGCCATCTACAGCAAAGACATCTAATAGCGCCCTGGCTCAGATTCTAGACACAACAATTACCACCAGACTGATAGTGGTAGTAATTCAAAAAGCACTGTACATGTTGTCAAAGATTTGTTCATCACTGGGCTTTCTGTACTCCCAAATTGTATTTTATTTCTATTAAGCATAATGAACCGCTGAGTTAACGGCGTAGCTTCTAGTTTGAACACTAAGCTAACGCCTGTTGTCTGCTGCTAGGTTAACTCAACGTCCTCATAACAGTAACAGGTAGCTAAACCTAACAACAACCATTTCAAAACACAAAAGTTTCTCGCCATCTGGCAAGGCGACGTCGGATAAAGTATACTGGCTCGCAGGATGGATGAGCTTTTGTCTCAAATTGTGTGTAACAGTGTCACTGGCACACGCAAGTACCCGCGTCAATAGACGTCAGCGCTACACGGAGCCATTAGCAGCTAACTACACCCTTGCCTTCGTAAAACGACGAGCCAGTTCGTTCGACGGAGAGCGGCAGCCTCCGCGCCGCCATTATAGCGTCACACACAACACAACGGTCACACTTTAACTTTACAGAGATATTTACCTTTAAACGCCTCGCGGTCGCTCGTGCTCACAGCCTGGACGCAGTGCGTCTATGAAAGTGTGTGTGTGGACGTGTAGAAAACGGAATCGGATGGTTAGCAAATAGCAACAAGCTAATCGCTAAAAACACAGAAACGGCAGCCATAAAAAATAGCTGAGCAGGTTTTTTTCTCTCTTTTTTTTCGAAAAGGAAAAGGGCGGTGCCGAGCAAGAAGAAAGGATGACGTAATTCTTTCCTTTGGGGGTTTGTGATTGGCTGGAAGGATGTTCAGTGAAACCTGATAGGAACAGGAAATAGCCGATCTAGAAGTTCATCGGGTTTTGCAATCTGACGCGCTGAGAGCTTGCAGATCGGTTATTTTAAGACTAGTAGTAAAGGGTATGCAACATTAGGCACGGAACATTGGCACACGAGAGGGTGATCACTGATCACACACTGGCATAAGTGAGAGAAAGGCTTTTTATTTTTAAATAAAATATATTTTTAATGTAGTAATTTAAAATTAAGCCCCCTCACATCTGTATGCAAATCACACCTGGCACATAATTAATTCTACATTCATTCAAACTGAACTAGAACCATATTCCAATCCACACCACCCCTGGGATTGCAGTTCCTGGTGTCGAGTCGGTCAGATACACGGTTGTCCAGAACCACCACAAAAGGCTATTTGATTACTTAAACCAGGGGTGCCCAAAAGGTTGTGATCTTGATCTACCAGTAGATCACAAAGGCTGTGCAGGTAGATCACATGATATGCCCCCCTAAAGAATATTTAATTTATTTTTAAAATATATAAAAATAAAAACTTATTTTTGGCATCTACTTGATTTAAGGTGACTTGATTGATTGATTGACATCAAAAGGGCCTCAGCTCAAACCCACAATGCAATATTTTGTTTTTAAATACAAAAAACCCCTACCTATTCCATTTCTCCACCTCTATTTCCCATTCCAAGTGCATTGTAACACCAGCTCCGCTATTCCAAAGCCCCCTCACTGGCCTCAGCTACATATTTAAACTATTTTCAGCAATGGTATAATATTTTTTTCGGTGGGTAGATCATGTTGAGCTGGTCATTTTGAAAGTAGCTCTCAAGTCAAAAAACTGTGCCCCCCATCCCTGACTTAACCAGTCCACTTTTCACAGTCAGTTTGCACTCTTCAGACACATGCAGGCAGACAGACATATAGAGATCTCCATATATGGAGACAAAAGGGACACAGACAGAAGGTTAAAACGGGTGCTATGAGAATGGGTATTGCATACTAGGTTCCCAACTTGCATCGTTCCCACGTAGGCCAGTGGCTGACGCTGACGGTCACAGGTCTAATTATCCTAAATAATCATTACAATGTTCTGATGTGAAAGGAAATATTTCAAAAGAAGAAAAAAATCAAGGTTGATATGGTCAATCAAAATCTGTTGATATGGCACACTGACACTAGCAAGAAAAAAACCTAAAAACATGGCACTCCGTGTAGGACAAGGGACTGAACAAGTTGCAGTTCTTTTATTCCAAGAATGAAACATTCTAATCCCCCAAACAAACAACGAATAATGTTGCATCATTCCTTAGTTTTATCAATGAGATAACATAAGGAGTCTGTTTTGAACAAAAAACGTTTTATTTATTTTCATTTTACATTACTGCAGCATATAGTATAAAACAGTAAATACAACATATAAAAAAACAGCAAATTAGGGGAGGGTTAACCATCTTCTTTTTTATTATTATTATTATTATTATAATCACTAAAATACCTCCCAAGCACCAGTAGATCATCTCTGTTGACAAACCAGTATGGGTATTCACCAAAGAATGTAGCTATATACAACAACCATGACATGAGCATATACACAACACATTGATTGAGAACAGTTCAAAAGAGATGAGTACTGTGACTGTCACATGTACTCCACTGGTAAAATATTAGTCAATCTTCATTCAATCTTTTGTTCAGTTATTATAAAATGTATAAGCACAATATATTTTTGGGCTGTGCAAGCACTAAGTTAAACTGCACTGTCAATGATTGCATAGTGTGGAAGAAATGTTTAGGAGAGACCAAGTGGAAACCATAGGAAGCCCTTATTGACCTCCCAGTAGAAGTAAACTGGTTTGTCAATGTGATTTTCTTAAATTTGCAATATCTGCCGTAACAGCAAATTAATTCCTTGACAAATATTAACAGTTCCAGGAGTATAATATTCACAGATTGCACCAAGGGACCATCCAGTCCTTCCCTGTGTTATGAGAGTATTGTTTTCCCTGAATATATTTTTTTATTCAAAACAAAAATAACGAGAAAGAAAGAAAAACGTTGCTTGTGCCTAAAGCTGGTTTCTTCATGTGCTTGGCATCTGAGTCATGCAAACATTCAGCTGTGAACTTTGGATGTAAACTCGGGATATGATGGTACAAAAAAAAATCCTATGGATATTATAACTAGGTAAAATCAAGTGCCATTTTGTTCTCTAAACATTTAATGAAAGCAATTGTGTAAGGTCACAGGTCAGTTAAATCATTACTCAACATCGCTGGACATCATCCTCAGTCTCAACGTAAACCTAGAGCATGGTTCTAATTCAAAGATAACATTCTTGTTTTATTAATATAGAATGTTTCTCTTCAGATCAAACATATTAATGATATTGTGTAATGTGTAATAGCCTGACTGTTACACTGGGACTAGCCTCGTAGACCGCAGGCGTTTTGTTTACACTGGGACAAATACAATTAATACCTCTCATTCATGAGGAGACAGACCAAAAACTAACAATCAAACCAACCAATGTATTTACATGTTATCAGTAATGATTCATCATGGGCAAATAACCCACTAAAATAAACCTCTAAAAATATTGAAAGGAGCACAAAGAAAGCATAACATTTAACGTAGCACATGAAACAAATGTGAAAACATCTTGACCAACGGTATATGAAGTACCAACCCCCCGTTACGTACTTTATGCAAGAGAGAGAATTAGGTCACCTTGAATGACTCATTCATAGCCCTCCTGCAGTAAACCACTAGTATTAAATGTCATATGTGGCTCAGATTTGCAATTGCATTTACAAAGGCAAATAATTCCAGTGATTCAATCTAGAAAACAATTCAGAAAGAACTCTTCCCGTAGTGTTAAAAGTAATGCAGTACAAAATTGCACAAAGACAGACAGAACTATGGACAGAAATTGGAACGTTTCTGAAGTCGCAAACCAAATCCAAGAGTGTGCGACTATATGCAATGCAACCTACAATGTCAGAAATGGAATGGACCATAGTTGTAAGCCAATACTTTAATTACCCTCAACATAACCCGACAGAGTGAAAAAGGAAAGAAAATAAAAATAAAGAAAAGTCACATTGTCACATTGCTTTTAGCAATCTAAATCCTTTTCCATGACCTACAGGAAAATAATTATAATGGAACTAATTGTATGGCCCTCCTGGTAATGTCTTGTGAGCTCTTCAAGCAGGATTCACTCATAAATAATCTATATTCCTGAACCATTAGGTATAATGCCTCATTATTAGATAATAAAATAGACCATTTTTAGAGAAAGTGCAATATCATAAGTACATTTATTTTGGCTAATGGTACTTCAAAACTAATTGATACCTTGCTGTTAAAATCTTATTTACAATGCTCTTTCTGTTACCACTATCAGCTCACATCTAGGTTAATTATCCAGAAATCATCGCTTGAGTGTTTATACATTTATACAGTTTAAAAATATCTACAGTGAAAACAGCATATTTAAAATACAAAGAGGCCTTTAGGTACAGTACAGAATATGGCCTCTATTATCATCCTGTTCCCTTTCCATCGCTATTCACAACATCAAGAGGGAGTGGATGAACAGTCACAAGGATAATTAAAGACAGGAATGTGTGACTAAAGTGTTTTAAGGCAGGGAAGACATTAGAATAGTAAATTTGTGAATGTCTATTTGGCTTCGATAACTTGGGAGGGGGTATAAACTTTCTGATCACTGTGTGCATAGACAGTACAAGCGGTTTGGTATGACTGGGTTGTTTTTGTCACCCACTCACTTTCATCACTCCTAAATGAGAATGCACTTTGGATTATCACACGTATTTGTGACTGAATAGTGCGGTATATAACTTGTGCATTTACATTGCCTCTATGAAATTGTAATGATGGAATGAAAAGTGTATTGTGACATATGGGGTAATGAGTAATTCCAGAGTACTACTACTATGTTGGACGTTCATGAAGACCGGTATTCATTTCCACAGGCATTTTATTTCTGTCACTTGGTCCACATCTCTGGGTCTTGGGAAGATCATGCACGTTAAAATATGTGTTACTTTAACTCAGTAAAATGAACACTTTTAATGTGTGGCATAGTGGTTTGAAAGCAAAAGCTCTTTGATACTCAAGGAAATGGGGCAGTCACGTGGGAATGAATAGCGAGACAGAGAATGTAAAAGAGAGTGAGATAAAGTGACAGAGAAGGAGAAATAAATAAAAAGAGAAAAAGAGGAAGAGAATAAGTGCAACCAGGATTTAACTTTTTTTGTTTTTTTCTCAAACAGTTCTTCACATGTTTGGGCTGGTTGGCGTTGTCCAGTTTGGATAAAACCATACTGACCGGGCACCCATTTTGGTGTCAGCATCATGTTATGCTTTAGCTATTTAAAAATAGCAGATCTACAAGCTCATATCGCGCCACCGAGTGGCGCGATACGAGCTTGTAGGTCTGCTATTTTTGAAAAAATCGAAGAGCGACTGACATTTCTAGAATCTGATCTCAGGTCAGAATGGGTTCATCAGACCAGTGTGTGTCCGGCGGAAACCTCGCATGAATCTGATCTCAGGTCAGAATGGGATAAAACCATACAACCAGCACAACACAGTGAACGTCTCCAAATATGACAAGCTCAGTCCCAGACATATGGAGGCCCATACAAGCTGGTGTCCCTTGGCGGTCAGGTGTTGATGTTTCACATGACCCATGCTGTGACCTTGCCCTGTTTGGGAAGCCAGCTGTAAATACCACGCAGCTGACATTTCAGTACCTAGGTGACGGCCAACTGACGACCAGAGCTGTGTTCACATGTTGTAAGCCACGTAGATGGGATCCAGCTGGTCGGCGAGGAAAGAGTCACGGAGGTGCATGCGTTGCTTTTCGCCTCTGGAGTTGATGGGTATAACGCCAGGGTCCACGATGACGACCACGCCCACGATGAGGTGGTGCTCTTCCAGAACCACATTGGTGACCAGCGGCACCAGGTCCAGTGCGTCCTGCTCGGAACCACACAGCTCGGACACCACCACCAGCAGGTTGGTCCAGGTGAACACCGCACTTTAAAAAGGGAAGAAAGATTGTCACACATTTTCTCATTTTATTTAGCTTTAATTCTGCTTTTATGCAGAGCGACAGAGGCAGGAAGCCAAGGACAGGTCTCGAACCAGGGATGTTGCAATTGTGTGGCCCTTAGTCATCACCTGGTGCACCTCATAATGTGTTAAATGCCAATGACAATACAATTCTATAGAAATCCACTGGGTAAATTACACTCCGCATACAGTCCGAATTGTGCTAAAAGACAGGTACTCCAGTACCAGGGTACATGCGAAGACCTGGTTACCACACTGCTCCGGGCAGTGCAGCCCCCGCGTCTCCGCCTCCCAGTTCTTCTTCCCCTTTATCCATACGGCTGTCTCCTTTTCCTTTATACCTGATGTAAACAAGTCTTTGTGCTTTTTCTGGTTTTATCCTCGTAGCAGTTTTAGTATTGACCTATTTACAAATGTCAATCAAGCTTGTTTGTTAAATGTAGACTATATAATTGTACAATCCTGTGCGGTAGGCTATATTAATGTCTGTAGTTATGAATGCCTGTAGTTATATGTAAATAGCCTACTTTATCCACGGGATTTAGGATTTTAGCCAAAGCGATAATTCAAGCATAATAACAATATAATTTGAAAATGTAGCCTATAGATCTCTCTTCAACAAATGGGATACAGCGGCAGGCTTTTTCCAATTGCGGTCCTTTTCATAATTCTGTGTTATATTATGTACATTCCATACCAAAACGGTGTCGTGTGCGCGTGAGTGTGTGTGTGTGTGATTCTGATCTGTCATCTCTGCGTGTGTTGACGCTACACACACGCAGAAGAACTGGGAGGAGGGGGCGTGAGGGGTGCGCTGCCCGGAGCAGTGTGGTAACCAGGTCTTTGCAGGGTACATACAGTACATATTCTACATAAATAAAAACATAATGGCAATTTATTTAGAGATCAATGCTATACAAACAGTGTAATTAGGGGGACATACCGACAATTCAGGCCTTTTTCATGTCATTCAGAGAAGAGAAGATATACGGTGTAACAGTCAGTAAGAACATTGTGTATGGACTAAAAAGCAAAGGTATGTGTGGGTCATTCTAACCTCTCAGCGATGCTGCGGTGGGAACGGGACACTGAAATCTCAATGTCAATGGGGTGGTAGCGCAGCCCTCTCAGTTCCAGGGTCTCATCCAGTGAACCCACCACGAAGAGGGCATCATGGCGATCTGAACACAAAATGTTGATAAGATTTCTAATTCTAACACATCTTTCCAAAGTCCACTGACAAGGCTCACACTGTCTGGCACAACTTGTGGGTTTTCTGTGGGGAGGTGGCCATGTGAATATGGTCATGACAATAAGCAACAAATGTTCTCAATTTTACCTTGCCCTTTGGCTGCTTTTTTAGGTTTTTACTTATGGCTGAACCTAAGGTATTTATTTACCTCCGCTGGCGTCCAGCAGCTCGGTCCTCTTCACGAAACCCAGGTACCCAGTCCTGCACCACAAGGTTTGCGGATCTCCAAAGCTGAGCTTGGTGTTGAAGTGGTCAGCTTGGAGACTCTCCTCTCCATAGATTGTGTAGTAGCCACTGGCACAGTGAGGGCTGTTGATCCAGATCTGACAGAGACGCACACACCAACAATCAGGTTACTATTGCTTATGGTTGCTGTATGGTCATGTCATCTGTTACCCTGACTGTAACAAGTCCTTGTATTGTCTTGGTGATGTGTTTTATGGCAACAGTATGTGTTGTTGTTTTCTTGTTGATATTATTATCGTCTCACCTCTCCTAGATGGGAATCTCCTAGAGGGCCTCTGGTCTCTGGATTCACAATGATTACCCTGACACCAGGCAATATCTTATTAAGAGAGAGAAAATAACAGCAGTCAGCAAGAATGAAGGTAAACATAAAGGGATTTGACTTAACTAGAAAACTGGGTGAACATAGAACACCTCACCTTGCCAGACTCCATGAGAGAAAGGCTTTGGGGAGCTCCTCTTTCTACTAGCCTCACCCTGAAAACACACACACACACACACACACACACACACACACACACACACACACACACACACACACACACACACACACACACACACACACACACACACACACACACACACACACACACACACACACACACACACACACACACACACACACACACACACACACACACACACACACACACACACACACACACACACACACTAATTTTTATAGTGTTCCAGTTCCAATTGTGTCTGCTCATTTCTTTGTGTCATAACTTACAATTCCACTTGTTTAATCTGTATCCTGACAATAAAATAAAAATAGGTATCCCAGTTCAGTTTCAGTTTCTGAAAATGCATTTTGTGTTTAATAAAAAGCTGAAGAGACATGGAGACTCCTGAACAAATACTACATGTCAATGAGTACTATGACAATATAGAGCTTTGTTTTTTTACACTTATTTAAACCAAAGAAAATCACACTACCTCATTAAAATACATTGAGAAAGTCTCTTTTTCAAGTGGGAACTGGCCAAGAGGCAGAAATAAAATTACACATCTTTAATTGCTATGTCATAAATTACATTACAAAACAGGCAATAGTATATCCACGATACACCTCGAAGTACTACATAAAAAAATAATCTCCAAAGTGATACAGGTCAAATATTTTCAATCCCGGTGGTAAGTTAATGTTATGGTTAATGTTTGCATTGGAGAGCATGACACCTCCAGAGTCTCTTGTCTCTCAGTACGTTGGTTCGTTCCAATAGTAGTAGCGGAAATAACGTGTCAAGAACATGTGCTTGTAGCCATTTTTGTTATTTGTTATTTCCAAACGTTGTTGAAAGTAAAAGTGGTTAAGTGTGTCTGTTTAACGACTGCGACAATATTCTAATACCATATTATGACTTGTTATTGTTAAAACCATAACCTTGCTTCACAGTAGCCTCAACAGAACGCAATGCTCTCTCCTATGAGCACACAAGATAAAGGCAGACACTACACTATAACACAGGCTTCTGTTATGTTTGCAACCTTTAGCACAGCAAAAAACGAGTATACAGTAATTTTCCACATCACAGTTCCTACCTGTCGTGGCGGAGGGACTTCATGTCTACATACACCGTAGAGGGATCAGGCCCAGTGGTACCCTGTAAAACACACATTCACACGCACGCACGCGCACACGCACACGCACACACACACACACACACACACACACACACACACACACACACACACACACACACACACACACACACACGTGGCTTCAGTACTCAGTAAAAAAAAAAAAAAACATTTATTGGTTTGTGTTAATAGTGAGGACTGTAGTGTAGTGTGTACCACTGTACCTGCATGCAGATGGCCATGTTGACCCGGGATCCGAATGTAGTGCTGACAGCTCTGGGGGACAGGCCCAGGTCCTTAAACAGCTTGGAGAAGGAATGTGTGAGGGACAGGCGTGGCCTCTCCTCTGCGATCACAACACAGCTTCTCACACACGACAGGTTCAGACCCCGTGCCTGGAACACACGCACGCACACGCACACGCACACGCACACACGCACGCACACGCACACACGCACACACACACACACACACACACACACACACACACACACACACACACACACACACACACGCCAAGCCCGAAGGGCTGATTATTTTATCTCATCTTAATTCTCTTGTTATACACACTATTGAGGATAAGCTTGAATTACAAGAATTTTCTGTTGCTATGTTTTATATGTATGTGACACTAAACACCCTTGAACCAAGACTGAGAGAATCATCCATGATTGTTGTGATAATTGAGGGATTGTGTGCGTGCGTGCGTGCGTGTGCGTGCGTGCATGCGTGCGTGCGTGCATGCGTGCGTGTGTCTGTGTGTGCATGTGTCTGAGATCGTCACCTTGAGTGCGTCTGTCTGTGATCCCAGGCCTTTAGTGCAGAGCTCCATGACAGAGTATGAGCAGAAGGTGTCTCTGATGCGGTACTGGCTGAGCGTGCTCAGCCACAGTGACAGGCAGCTCTCCAGCTCCAAGGGAGGAACCAGGATGGACTGATGGCCTGAGTACACGCTGGAAGACAACACACACACCAGCAACAAGAGAAAAGCTAAAGTAAATGTATGTGAGATGAAGCAAATCGATAAAAGATTTTAATGGATGCTTTTTATAATCAAATAACTACTTAAGCCCTACTTTATATTTTGTTGTACAATGGTGTCAGGTTTGGTGTTGCACAATGTACAATGGTGTCAGGTTTGGTGTTGCACAATGTACAATGGTGTCAGGTTTGGTGTTGCACAGCAAAAATAGCAGATATACAATCTCAGTCAAAACGCATAGCATTACAGTATAAGCAAGTACCTTGCAAGACACCACAACACAAAGCCCAGGCCACAGTAAGGGTCCAGGCAGATGGCTATTTGGCGAGAGGAGTACAGTTCACACTGCAGCTTTATTGAGCGACAGATAGCACTGACCGCCACATGAGACATCTAACAAACAGAGCAGAACACGTTAGAACCTTAATACAATTAAGTTTTTTTTACCAAAGATGAACATTACTTTAAGTACTGGGTAGTGGGCATACATGTAAGAGGCTGCACAACATGATTTCAAACAGGGTAATATGTTACTGTGTCTTACTTTGACTCCAGTCAGCATGCCTGTGGTGGACACACTGAAGTCCAGGTAGGCTATCATCTCCGCTGTAGGTGGCTTGTAGATCTGGGCCGGCCGGCGGCGAGGGAGGTCGTCTGGAAACATACACAATATCACTGAGTTCAACAAGTGAATTACAATTATCTGAATGATTGAGCAGCTGACATTATCTTAGATAAACTCAACTAAATATGAACAATGTAACAAGTCAACAAAAGATATAAAAAAAAGATGATGTCCTTTAATGTAAACAACTGTATGACCACTGCGAGAAGGAATACCGGTAAACACATTAAAATGATCAAACCTTAGGTAGCAGTTTTGTCATGTCATACAGTTCTATCATGTGAGCATCAGTGTTTGTCTACACAGTAGGGAGACGGGGAGCGAGAGACGCAGACGTTGTCGCCTGGACCAGCGACAGGTCTGCTCACGTGAAAATAAAGCTCAGCACAATCCAGGTATAGTCGCCCACCCACGGGCGTGCGCACAAAACGAGCACACGCGCCAATTTCACAGGACTGCACCCGTGAATATATACGCTTGCCCCTCAACTTCTCTGTGCGTCCAAAATAAATGTACACCTCTCATTGAAAATGAATGACTAGGCGCGTCAGTTGCTCCCCGTCTGAAAAGGCCTTATGCGAGTATACATTGAGTCTATCATTTGTTGGTACTTCACCTGTGTCTATGATCGTTGGCCATGTTTTAATGTTCACAGATGCAGCAGCCTCTTTAGAGCGTAGAATTCTCATGAGGGTTTGAGTGGTGAGAATACACGCTGCTTTACTGACCTAGGAACAACATATCATAATTAATATAATAGTGTTTGTTTATGAGAAAAGTATTGTTACTAACTACACAAAGAAACATGAATTCAGTGATAAAAGTGCCTAGTAAGTAAAGAAAAACACTCATGACAAACAGAAGTTTTTGTCATACAGTACAGCCTGGAAGATCAGTATCACTATGATTATTATTGCACTTGAATGTGTGTGTGTGTGTGTGTGTGCAGCAGATTCGAATGAAAATCCTCTGATATCCTTATCAACCAGTAGGTTACTTATCAAGACGATGCAATCGAGCCAGTAGGCTCTACTGGAGCCTACTGGCTTCGGTTAGGAAACGCAGAGACGTCCGATGTGGCGTTGGGTCGCGTTGTCCGACTATTACTGACCCTAACCCTAAATCTAACCCTAACCTCAGTCTTAACCGGCCTCGTAAGTCCCCTAACCTCATATCAGTCTTAAGCCCAACACACACCGGGTGCGCAGCGACGCGGCACAGGCGTTGCCGTGCGGCAACGCATGGAAAATAGAACAGTGGCGTATCGGAGCGTCAGGCGAGGCGTGAACACGCGTCGGACGCCGCCGGTGTGGGATAGGTTCATTGAAAATAACGGAGGCGGCTGTTTGGACGCGTGGCGTTCGCAGACGATGTGTGTGGGGCTTTAACCGGCCACATTCAGTTCCACAATGTTTTCGCTTCGGTGGCAGTAATTTCAATTCCATGTATCCTAATCGCAGCCGTCTTGATAAGTAACCTACTGGTTGATATCGGTTGATAACATTTGAAGCGGGTGGGTGTGTGTGTGTGTGTGTGTGTGTGTGTGTGTGTGTGTGTGTGTGTGTGTGTGTGTGTGTGTGTGTGTGTGTGTGTACACATGCGTGACTGCACACGTCAGAAATAAATACACCCACACTTACATCAATGATCATGCGAACAGTGGGCAGTGTGGCTGCCAGGTTCTGAGGATGTGGAGGTCTGACTGTTACAGGAACACAACCAGCATAGAGACAGCCATAGAAAGAGGCTATCAGATCAATGCCTGAAAGAGAGACAGACAAAGAGAGATGGAGAGAGAGAGAGAGAGAGAGAGAGAGAGAGAGAGAGGATGAAAAGAGAGAAAGAAAGGTGGGCCAGAAGGATGAGAATAGATACATTCTTTAAAACAAATAAAAAAATACAATAAATAATTTGTAAGAGAAACAAAAATAAAGAAGTGAACTACTACTACTAATAAAGCTCAGTAGTTGTGTCAGTGTGGCACAGTCAGAACCTACCAGGAGGATAGAGCAGGACAACATTTTCTCCCGTGTTGATGCTGCTTTTCTCATTGAGGGCTGCTGCAATCTTCTCCGCTCGTTTGTGAAGCTGCAGGCAGGTGGCAGTGCACACCGCCACCCCCTGGAGGACGGTGGGAGATGGTGCAGAGAGACAACAGTCAAACGTTTTACACTTACAGTAATGAATGCAGACCGCTGTGTGACAGTGTGAGTGGCGCTGACAAGAAAGTATGCCAGTCATGTGCGTGAGCCGTGTACAGTATCTGAGAGCAAATACAGTACGTCAGCTGCAGCACTGCTGCACAGCATTCAAGTAGATATATTGGCCATTACTTTGCATTGGTTATAGGCTCTACAATCCACTATTGTCTAATACTGTATGTCCAGGCTATGTCTTACACTGTATGTGCTGTATTGCGTGAGATGTAGATAGAAAGACAAATTCTGACACGTTGAGTGTGTGTGTGC